>NC_081300.1:25137500-25458750 GCF_030435805.1 Mustela lutreola
TCACCTCCAGCATGCTGTTCTCTGACCCGTAGCGTTTGCCGGGCCCCCAGCCCGTTCTCCCTCTTCTAGGCTCTCAGACAGTGTGCGTGTGCCCCTAGAACAGCCCTTAGCAGCCAAATCTGCAGTTGCTGGTTCACCTGCCCGATGACGAGGAACCCAGTGACGACAGACAGACAGCCGCATTTGTCCACCAGCACCCTCCCTGGCACATAGTAGCTGCTCAGATAACGAATGAACACATCTCTGTGTTGCAAAGGCTGTCAACCACTGTGCACATGGGTCCACGTGAGATGGTCAGAGACCCTGTGTGTGCCCGAGAGTGAGGAGCGGGGGGACGTCAGGCCGCCGTGTATGCTGGCGGAGCACAGTGTGTACAGTTATCCCAGGTAACAGGGGTCGGTATTCCCGAGCGTGGCAGTCAGCGTGCTAGTTTGGGTAGGAGACAGCCGCTGCGGCTTCTCTGGGTGTCCCCAGGCCTGCATGGGCAGCGGCAGCCCACAGTGGCAGCTGGGACGTTGCATTCCCAGCCGTGTGGGAGGAAGCATCTCCAGCCGGGAGAACAGAGCAGGTGGGCTGGGCTTAAAACCCAAGCTGCCAAGCTGCAAAAGAGTGTCAGGCTGAGACACGTAGCCCCAGGTTCGGGAGTGCCCTGTCCCAGCGCCCCGGGCTGTACCCCACCCAGCGGGCCTTGCAGGCCTGGACTTCCCTGCACACAGACAGCTGGATGTCCTGCCTCAGGTGTGTTGTTCTGGACATCAACTAGGGGTCTGGTTGCAGGCTCCAGGATTTCTTGGATCAGAGAGGTCTGAGGGTTGCCAGTGTTTTATTTTGCTAGGGATGTTTTTTTAAAAAAGGTTTCATCCATCATTTCATAAAAGAAAGGACAATCTAATGCCAAGAGAGGAGGAAGGATGCAGTCTCGGAATAATGGCCAGTCCTTCCCGGGGGGTGGGGGCAGGGGACCGAATCCCAGCCGACATAAACCGTAGGGGTACAGCACCCTGTGCAGACCAGCTTCAGTCTGGCACCTGGGACTGGTGCCTGGAAACCACTCAGCTAAGGGCCCCTCAGCCTGTCCCCATGGGGGACAGCCTGTGCAGTACCCACGTCTGACAGGCCTGTCTCCAATCCTCCTTCATTCGGTGGAGAGGAGGGCAGGGGCAGCATACCGCGTCACTCACTAACGGGTTAGGACATAGGACAGGTGAAGGTTAATCGGAGGAAAGGGAGAAAAACCTTTTGTAATCGGGGGTGTTCTGGGAAGGCAGGTCAGGGCAGGGGGAAAGGGCCTACCAGGCAAAGCGCCCCACTTCCCAGGCCTGCCCTGGGTTGGCTCTGGTTCCCTCCTGGCTCTGGTGGTGTGGTGGCCAACGGAGGGAGGGGGCAGCAGCTGCCCTGGGCCGCAGGCGCCAGGCATTCCTCCCGTAAGCTTCACACACGGCCCCGGCCCCGTTTATAAGGCACTGGGAGCCAAGGAGTCTGTGTGGCCCCGCCAACTCAGCCCAGAGGCTCAGAGGAGGGAACCCAAGCCGGAGGCGAGGCAGAGCCGCTCCATGCCAGCCCCAGGCACTGTTGGCTTGCAGTTCCCAGAGCCCCTGGCACCTGACCTGTGGCCCTCTGGGTGCCCAGAAGCCCCAGGATCTGGGCCAAGGAAGGGGAAGGCGGAGGCCGAGAGGGCCTCAGGGGTGGGTGGCGTTCACACCTCCAGCGAGCTGTACACTGCTCTCAGCCTAAGACCTCGTCACCCCTACAGGCTCCTTCCTCCACTTTCTATCCCAGAGGGGGCTGATTTCCAGTTCAGGATGGGGAGGGGCAGGGGACAGGGTGACCTGGCTGCCTTGGACAGTGGAGGTTAAGAAAAGAAGGCAGAGTCACCCCTGGTCCCTCTGCAACAGCTAGAACTTTACCCTCCAGGTAAAGCTTCACGAAGCTTCCCCCGTCTCCCTGGAGACATGCATGGAACCCAGGCCACCTTCCATGCGAGTCAGCAGACCCGGGACCCACACCTCTGCCTGCAGAGAGCCTCAGACGGGCTGCGCCCTCCCTCCTGCCCTGGGTCCAGCTTCTCACACGGAACCTATGACCCATCACCACCCCTCCGGAACCTTCCACAGCCCACTGCCTCCCATGGCTCACTGCTGTGTTCCGACGACCCAGGTCTTGATTCGCTGGCCTGAGTTGACACAAAGCAATTTTAATCATGACAATCATTCATGCGGCACTTCACAGCTTACGAACTTTTCACATCCTTATTTCATAAGATCTTTCCACCCCTCCTGTGTGATATGCAGGGCAGATATAAATAATCCCCATTTTATAGCTGGCGAGACCGAGAACCAGAACTCGTGCGGGGACGGATCCAAGTTCGTCTGTGAAGTCAGTGATCCAGTCGAGACTGAAACTAGGCCTTTTAACCGTTTGCACTGCACCCACGAAGAATGTTCCTTCTGGCCAGCCCCGCTCCCCCCTCCTACTCTCTGGTGGGGGTGGGGGGAGCAGGAACATGGAGAGGAACACAGCCCGAGGGGGAGGGCAGGGAGGACCACATGTCTCCTCTCCCAGGCCCTGAACCCTGCCGCGGGCTCCATAGGTCACTTTCACAACCCAGGACAAAAATCTCACTAGATACGGCCTCAGACCGGCTGGCTCCAGCCACCCTGGCCGGCAGACGCAGACGCACACAGACACACAGAGCCGGGGCTGTGTTATCTCTCTCTGCAGACCGTTTCCTACACTTCTCAAACAGCAGATTTCTTCCAGCCTGGCCGCCTCTCCAGTCACCACCCACAGCCACTGGCCCCTGGGACCCAGCCAGGTCCCCTAGACGGTGACGCCGAGTCCCTGCTATCAGACAGTCGCCTCTGCCCCCCCAGCCGCCGCCCCCAGAGTTCCCTGGAAATGTCCCTTCTGTAGGCCCGGCCCCCACTGCAACGCAAGGCTTTGTCTGCACACACAGCTGACTTGTGTTTGCAGGGACAGACAGGGGCTGGCGCTGGGGCCAGAGCCAGGAGGCACAGGGAGTGCAGAGCAGACGGGGGGGGGGGGGGGGGGGACACAAAGTCCAGAGAACAAACTTTTGCAAGCAAGCCCTCTGGGGTCATTTGGGAGCCTGATAATAAGGAGGGGGCTCAAAAAGCCAGAAGCTCCACCAAGGCAGGGATGGGGGTCTGTGTGCTGGAAAGCTGTGCCAGCTGGGAAGCCGTGGGATGCGAGAAGGGAACCCAGGGACTGGCAATGGGATAGAAGGAGCGTTGGAGCCTGTCTGCATTCCCTTCCCTCGAGCTCCACCCCACCACTCCAGGGCCCCTTAGGTACACAGAGGGAGCTCAATAGATGCTTGTTAAGCTGAACTGGCCTCAGGCCACCTTGCCCCCGCAGGGCTCTCCTTCTAACCAGCTATCCAGAAGGCTGCCTCTTCTGTCCGGGCCAGAGGGAGAGGAAGCACGCAGGGAGCCAGCTGCCATGTGCCAATGTGCCACATTTTCAAGCTTCCCTTTTATAAAAGGCACAGGAGCCAAGGTGTCTGTGTGGCCGGGCACATTTGCAGGGAGGGGACGCACGTGACCCCCAGGCAGCCGCGGAGGTGTGCGTGGGAATGCGCAGTGTTAAGTGTCCCTCGCCTTCCAGCAGCACCCCCCTCCCGCCCCCCATGACCTTTCCCGTTTTGAACCTTCAGCTACTTAACCTGATTCTGAAATGAAGCCACAGCTGCTGAAACTCATAGAGGTCGTAATAAATCAAGTCATATGGGGGGGGGGGGGGAGTTTTAAAAAAAAGAAAAGGCATGGCAGCGGCAGCAAAGATGGCTTTTCACAGCGTGGCTCTTTCTCTGGGGTGACACTCTGGGCAGCGTGCCGGGGAAACCTTAGAAGGGCTCCTCTGGGACTGAGCAGCCCAGACTAACACCCCTGGGTCCTCCCTGCTTCATAATTGAGAGCATTAGGAATGAGACAGCACGCAGGCTCGCTCGCTCGCTCTTTCCTTTCCCCTTTGCAAGCCTGAGGTCCTGTCCTCTCAGGCTTGGTGACCAGTGAGGAAGGGATCCTTGAAAGGTCCTACCACCTCTCCTCCAGCCTAGACAGGCGACAGTAACACAAGGCCCCATCAGAGACATGACCCACTTCCTCCAGGCTTCCATTGCGTTCGCCAGGACCCACTTTGACCCGGAGCTGAGCCACCCCCACCCCCACCCCCTGGGGTCATCACATACTGACAAATCAAAGGGAACTGAGTTTTCTTCTTCCCTTTGCCTTTTTCCATGAATCACCAGGGAGACAGACTGGAAAGCAATCGTGGGGACAACCACAGAGGAGAAGCGGAGGCTGGGTGGGAGGACAAGGAGCCCCCTTGTTGCTGCTCGTCTGTAGCGTGGTGGAGAGGGGCACCCCTGCCCCCTGTCCCTGCTGAGGCAGGCAGGGGCCGGTGGACCCCAGAGCGCTGGTCTGGAAACTGTCGTGAGCTGACCGCGAGGAGATCACTCGGCTCCTGTCTAGTCTGGTCACACTGTCATTCAAAGGTGTCTTCTTAGCCTATTCCCTGCCACCTGTCCCCTAATACTTGACCCTACTCTGCCCTCCAACACGAATACACTTCAACCAACAGAGGCACTGGGGGGCGTACATTCGGAGGAGGCAGGGGTCCCGTTCTGCTTCTGTCACTGAGCGGCTGTGTGACTTCAGGTGGATTTCCTAAGCTTTCTGGAACTTTCTGTACCAATGCATAGAGTGGGACTATCAACATCCACCTCACAAAACCCTAAAGGGTAGCCAGGGTGCAGTGTCTTCTCCCAGCCAGTGCACCCCGAATGCCTGTACAGTGACTGCCCGGCTCAAAGGGAGGGGGAAGGGGCCTCCAGCTGGACACCTGATAGGAACACCCAGTCATGGCAGAGTGAGCGCTACGCGGCCTTGCCGCAGACATCTGGAAGGGACCCTCAAACTGGGGTTGCCGGACTCAGGGCTGGGGCACCTGAGGGGCTGGAAATTGCAGGATGGTGGCTTTGTGGCAGAGTTTGATCATATGACTTCAATCCTCCCAGTGGGAGAGCCCCCAGGATGCCAAGATGGCCAGCCTTGCGTGCTGGCGCCCCCTGCAGGCCGCTCTGCACACAGGCAGGCACGGATTCCGCAGACCAGGCAGGAAGGCAGGAAGGAGCCGGACCTCACAGCCCACCTCCCCGCATCCACACCCCCTAGGCATCTGCAGGATCTGCTGGGGTCTGCTCTTCGCTGGTCAACCCAGGGACCCATCAGTCAGCAGTGGGTAATTACCATGCACTCTGTGTGCCCAGGGGGTTGGCTTCGGAATAACAGACAGAGTTGGCAGGGACTTTGGATTTGCCCTTCTGCCCCCTTTACTTTATAGGTGAGGAAGCCACCAGATGGCTGGGAGGGCTGGCCCGAGGTCCTCCAGCTGGAGAAATGCAGGGCAGGAGCTAGAACCCAGCCAGCTGGGTTCTGGCTCGGGGCCGCCTCCATCACACCTCCAAATCCCCTCCTGAGCAATGCCCTGTCTTCTCTTCCTGCCCCTAGGCGACTCCCAGATATCTTCCAGGCTCACCTCGGTCCCAAACCCCCATGCAACCTCCACAACCCCAAGTTGCCCAGGGCGCTGAGGGGGCCAGACACAAGGAGCCAGGAGCCCCGCTGCCCAGTGGGGAGGCTGGCCCCTGGACTAGAGGAGGACCCCAAGGCCCAGAGCGGGTGGAGCTAAGCCAGACACTGGCTTTGGACTTCTGTCTCCTGCTCTTCCCCTTGAGGCAGGCCAGAAAATATGTTCTGGGGGAGCGGCAGAGCTTCAGTAGAGGAGGGGGAGGTAAGTAAGGGCAGCAAGTCTCGGTGAGACTGCCTGGCCCCACGGCCTCACCCGTGGCCCTGCTTGTGGCTCCCCGTGGGCTAATGGGCTGCGGTGGGAGGCGGGGTGGGGGGTGAGGTGAGGGGGCGGGGCAAGAAGACAGCAGGGCGCTGGGGGTCCGCACGGAGAGAAGCTTGTGGGCACCCACCTCCAGCCTGCTCCTGGGAGCAGCTGATCCCTAAGGAGGGGCTGAGTGAGCCCTCATGAGGTGGGCACCTGGGACCCTGCCCGTGACCGCCAGGCCCCCTACCATCTGCTTCAGTGACGCCCCGGCATCCCAGGCTCCCCAGCAGGCTGGCCGGGGCCCCAGATACGGCGGCCCTCCTTGCCCTTGCCCAAGGCTGGCAGGGAGCATGCTACTTTTAAGGAGAAGTTTTGGGTCTGGATTAAAATCATTGTGGCTTACAACGGCGAGAAGCAGGTTCCAGCAGACGAAAAGGCCAATGGGGTGACTGTGGCCCGGGGTAGCCACCTGGCTTGGGCAGCCTCACACTGGGGCTTGCTGACACTGGTGGAGGCCCCGATGCTTCCCAGACACCCACGGCTGGGCCCCAGCTGCCTCACCCCTCCCAGGATTCCCCATACCATTGCAACCCCACAGGCTCCTCTCACCTACAGGCCTTAGCTTTGGCTCCTTCTTCCTGTTCTCCTCTGGCTCCCGAAATCCGGCTCCTTCTTTCATGCTGCCTCCTCCAGGAAGCCTTCCCCAGCTGCAAGCACTTAAAGGGCTTACCCTCTTCTCTGATTTCCTTAATGGCTCTCTGGTTAGGCTGGCTTTGACCCTCCAGCAGACTTTAACTGTCTGGTAGAGGCCAGTGCCCCTGCTTCACTGGGATCTAATGGTGCTAAGCACGGGGCACCCAGCAGGGCCTACACACCAGCCCCAGGGCCCCTGTGACGGCTATTCTTGTGGCAGGATTCCAGCGCTATCCATGATGCCACACCTGAATCCCAAGTTCTAGCACAAGCTGGTGGCCCCTGGGCTTGTAGAAGGTCTGGGTGTGGGGAGAGCCTCTCCTGGGAACCATGATGAATGAGATCCCTCAAGGACAAAAGGAAAAGCGTGATTTTACGACATTCAGAAGTTCCTCTTGGGGAAGGAGCCCTAAGAGGACACAGACGAAATGATATGTGTCCTGAGAAATTCTAACAATGATTATTATGTCTGTGGGGTAAGCGGGTGTAGGACACAGGTATTATGACCCAGTTTAATGGAAGAGTAAGTGGAAGGCAGCTGGAATTCAAGATCTGCCCAAAGTCGCCAGCTGACTGGTACCAGAACCAGGGCTAGACCCTGGACCGGGTGAATGGGGGGGCGGGCCTGGGCTTTATCAATCACTGATTACTTCTGCCACGTGGCCATCTCTGTGGCCTACCTGCAGGATTCCAAGTGACTCTGCTTCTATTCTGTGTTAGACATACTATTCCTTTAATCAGGGTTTTTTCAGCGTCTAGAGCAATGCAATGACTGTCGCCTGACAGCGGTCAATGGCAAGCGTGAGGCCAAGACTCAGAGCTCTGATTTACAGGCAGCCACGCAAGAATGCACTTATCCCAACCGCAGATGGACGTGCTTTAGCTGCAGCCCAGCTGCCCCTGAATACTGCCTATACTACCCCTGCTTTGGCGTCACCCCTGCTCCGAGGCGGAGCGGGGCACTCTATAGTAGTGCCTTGGCCCCAAGACTTGGCCCCCAAGTCTTGCAGATGGTGTAGGAACGCACATCTGTCTGGAACGTGCTCAGTAATAGTGGGGATGTCAAGACAGGGATGATAGGTGAGCCAAGCAGCTTCCCCGGGGTCCCTTGTATTGCCTTCTGCACCATGGGCTGCCTGGGGACTGCTTGGTAGCCACCTGGAGGGGAGCTGGGGAGACTTCTGTCCACTTCTGGGCACCTCTTATTTGCCTGGGGAGATGGAAGCCCCCCAAAGCAGCAAGCTCACGACAAGTGTGACACTCTTGCTGGCTATTGACATCGTCCTGTCATCTTCTTTACATCCCCTCAACTCTCTCCGCCCCACTCCCATACTCCTTAACTATTGGTGAGTCATTCTTGTCCACACCAGGCCAGGCATCCAGAACACAGCCAGTGCACATGGGCCCGGGGACGGAATGGTGAAGGGAAGCTGCGCCCACAGCAGCACTGTGGTCACCCAGAACTGCTGGGTCTCCAACGTGAGAGATTTCCAAGCATAACATCCTGGTCCTCCTTCATGAAGCCCCAACCCTTCTGTTCCATCTTATGGACCTCCTCCAACTCTCCACTTACACTCCTGATTCCAGGCCAGGCGGTGTCCCCAATGTCCCTTATTTGCATCATGTCTTTGGGTCTTGACTCATTCTATCTCCCCCATCAAAAACAACTTCCCAGAAAATAGCTGGGCAGTTCCTGAAAAGTTAAAAGTGGAATTTCCATGTGATTCAGCAATTCCCCTTCTAGGCATATACCCGCCAAACAGATACTCAGATGCACATGTTCCCAGCGGCGGGACTTACAAGAGCCAAAGGAGGACACAACCCAAGCATCCCACGATGAATGAATAGAGAGCCAAAATGGGCAGATCCACACAGCGGAGTGTTACTGGGCCATGACAAGGAAGGATGTTCTGACATGTGGTTCCACGTGGATGAACCTTGAAACCACTTTGCTAAGTGACCTCTACCAGACACACATGGGCAACGATCTTAGGGATCCATGTATGTTTGGCCTGTGTAGAGAATGGGAGTCGTGGAGCCGGGAGGTGAGAAGCTGGGGGTAATATCTGGTGGCCACGGGGCTTCTGTTTGGGATGATGGGAGGTTCTGGGGGTGGAAAGTGGCAGAGGGGGTGCAACCTCATGGTTGTCCTTGGTGCCACTCAGTTATGTCCTTAAACGTGGTTCAAGTGGTAAATTTCATGTTGCATATATTTTACCACAATAAAAAAGATCAAAGATAGAAACCCAACCAACCCAAACAGGCCAACAATGACACCGTTCTTCCCGCTCTCCTTCTTGGCCCCTCTTGCTGAGTCCAGGTCCCTTGGCAAGCCTCTGCCACTCTTCTGGACTACATGGCTGGGGCATCTGAGTTCCACGAGCTACAGGGAAGGGCAGTCTCCATGGGGCCTTGTGAAGCCTGAGTGTAGAGGAAGAGCTTGGACAGTGACTCAAGACTACTGACTTCTCTTTGGAGGAATGACCTTCCGCCATCCCCTCCCTGCCCAGAGACTGCTGCTCTTCCTTGGTGGCGGCTGGTAGTGAGCAGTTACATAACCTGTGGGGAGATTTTTTCCATCGAGCTAGGCAGTGCCAGCTTTCCAGAGGCGGCCACGGCAGGTAGAGGCGCCCTGTCTGGGCTGGCCGTGTCTGGGCAGGGCAACGAAGCTGTGATCTGGATAGTGGCTTAGCATAGCTCAGATTCCCAGCGGCGGCTAGGGGCCGGCCACTCGCTGAGCTGCGGGGAGGATCTGCCATCTCCCGCTGGCCTGGCTCTGGGAAGGGGGGAGGAGGAGGTGCTGGGGGTGAGCTGCCAGCCAGCCAGGGGTGACCCTCTGGGGCCTGGGACACCCGAGCTGGCCTTCTCCGATAACCCACTTATCTACAGTGCCTGCCTCGGCATGGCAGCCTCAGACAGGGAAGTGCCCAGCCAAGTTCTATCAGGGGATTTAGCAGGGAAAATGAAGCCGGGATGGGGGGTGAGGGCATGCAGGGGGGGAGGACACGGCCTGGCAAGGGACATGGGTGATGGCGAAACAATTTCTGACTTGGGTAAAGCTCCCCTGGCCCAGAGACGGGTGGGAGCAGAACACTCAACTGTCTCCTGCTGCTGTCACCAATGCTCCTTTGTCCCCGCTGGACTGAGCTCCTGGAAGCAACCATCTGATGCTGGCCAAGGACCCACTATGTGCTGGCATGGTGGGGTGGGGGCACAAAGATGACAAGAACAGTCTTTGCTCTCAAGACGCCAGGGGACACGGCCTCTGACAAGAAAACCTTCATGGGCAAGCTGCGGCTCTAAGCTCCTTCTGGGACTTACCAAGGGCCCATGATCATTTTCTCTCCTCCACTTATTTTCTGATTAAAAATTCAAAAGCGTTTTCCCTGTTCAGGTCACGGGCTGCTTCTGTCCCGCCCAGCACAGCATTCCGGAATTGCATTTAGCATGTTCGAAAGCCACCATGCCCTTCCAGCAGCCCCTCCTCCCCCCATGCCACCCCAAGCTGAACAATCTGAGACACCTGGGGCCTTGGAGACATTCCAGCTGGGGCCTCAAGTGCAACACGCCGACTTTGGACAGCACCCCACCCGCACAAACTGCTAGAGAAGACCAGAGGGGTGGGTGGATTAGCAGTGACGACACACAGGCAGGCTGGGCCAGGGGGCGAGATACACAGCAAAGGCTCAATAACGGGTTTGTTGAGAGGAAGAAATTAGGATTGGAAGAAAGAAGGCACGATCCACTCATTCCAAAGCCAGGGTGGCCAACAAGTGTGTCCCTGTTGGTTCTGGTAGGGAGGACGAGGCTCTCCCTGCCGCAGTGGCTGTGCCTGCCCGTGGACTCTGATGCTGAAGGTCAGGCTCTTGGGACAGCTGGTCTCCCATGGCGTGGGAGGCAGGCTTGCTGGTGCCCACCATCAGGGGACTATGTCTGCAGCTCCCCAGGCCCTCACAGGGCAAGAACTTCAGTACAAGCAGGCATAGTGACTCAAGGTGCTTGCACCCTGGCCAACAGGCGGGGCCACTTTTTTTTTTTTTTTTTTTTTTTTTTTTAAAGAAAAAAAGACCTTTTGTGGGTCTTTGCAATCACTATCCACACTCTGCTTGCAGGGTCAGTGGTCTACCCTGCCAGGAGCTCTTTGCTTCATCCCTTCTTGATTCTAGCAACCAGTGGAAAGGAACTGGGGGGTGGGCACAGCCCTGGGCTTTTCTCAGGCTCTGGAATGCACAGAACAATGCGCTTCTATCCCTGGGTATGCCTGGCTCGGGCCAACAGTAAAATTAGTTTCCATGCCTGGAGCGCACGTCGGCTCGGCGGCGGGTGGGCAGAAGTGAGGGAGGTCCGAGCAGAAAGCGGGAGCGAGGGGCAGAGCCGGGCGGCACCTCAGGGATGGCAGCTGTGTGGTTCGTCTGGATAAAGCCAGTGGAGATGTGGAGGTGTTTCCTCGGACACCCTCAGCCCTCCGCTGGCCCAGAAAGCCCAACTCTGAGACGGCTGGAAATGCAGGGGCATTATACTGGAACTGTGGATTTTGGAATCCCCACTGATAGCTTTAGGAGACAGATTCCTCATTCTCTGAACTTTCTGACCCTACAGCTTATCTGTGAGTGGGAGCCCCCAGGAGCTAGGGTGCTGGACTAACAGGCCCCATTCAGCCCCATGACGTTGGGTAGGGCTTGTAGCTTTCCCAAGCCACTTTTCTCATCTGTAAACATGGGGCAGGGCTCCTACCCTGGAACCCAGCTCAGAGAGAGAGTCTTGACACACACGGAGTGCTCGGGAGTGGGGAGGAATGCATCACACACAAGGGAGCACTGGGACCGAAGACGGAGGGCTCCATCCTTCCCTTCCAAGCATTTCCTGAGCACCTACTATGCCCAAGTCATGATGCCAGCAGCTGGGGACCGAGGACAACTCATCCAGAACTCCTGCTCTCAAGGAGTTTACACTTAGAGCTGGTTAGCCCCTCACCCCTTCTACCTGTAAAAGATGGGTGTTAGGAACTCCAGATTGTGGATGAAGAGGAACAGGTCTGATTTTCCTGAAACCTTGCAATAACCAGGAGAGAAGGAAGTTCTCTCTGATGAGTGCAGTTCGAAGGATGGCCCAGGGCCTCTGCCCCAAGCCAACAAATGTGGGACCAAGACAGGGGGCAGAGGATGGGAGAAACGGGGCAAGAGTAGGGTGTACGTGTCCCACCAGCCCTGGAGATGTATCTTATGTTTCTGATGTACTGATGGAGCAGCCGGACCAGGAAAACTTCAGTGTGCCTTCCGGGCCTAAAACCCATAGTTAAAATCACTCCCAGAGACCCCTCAAAAGCCCCACACAACCCCTGGCACCACTCAATGGAGTTTCCACATATCAAAAGCCCCAAACACAGTGCCAACTGGTGACCCAGCCAGAAACTCAAGAATTTATCTGTTCTCTAGCTTGAGGCCAGTTTTTTCTTTTCTTTTTTTGGAAAGAGACAATCTTATAGAAGATGCTGGTAATTTATTTTGAAATCTGGTCATATGCCAGATTCCGATTTGGTGGGTTTTTTTTTTTTTTTTTTTTTTTTTTGGTCTCCCCCCTAAATCCCTGCCCCATAACAGCCCTGCTGTGTTTACAACTTGAGTTGAGATGAGTTCTTCTTCTTCTTCTTTTTTTTTTTTTCAAAAAAGGTATCGCATCCTTCTGTTAGATGTGTTGTTGGCAACAGTTGCTAGGGAGAGCTGGGGTCAGTTACAGACACACTGATGCCTGCTCTAATAATACTTTGCTCTGCATAGCTCAGATGCAGACACCTCTTGGCTAAACAGGGCATGCACATTTCAACAGAGGAGGGCTTGAACTTGTACTGCCCAGGCATACCTCCGCGAAGAAACCCTCCCGGAGCCCAAGTGGAAGGCCTGGGGTGGTGACAGGGTAGTGCCGGGCGGAGGAGGCTCAGGCCTCCAATGCTTCTCATTCCAGAGGTCCCATAAAAAGAGGCACAGTCATTCTTGCCCGCCTCGTGAAGCTGGAGCCTCCCCCGCCACACCCCATTATCATCCCGCAATTTCCGGGTAAGGATCAAGGCCGAGACTTTTGGTAACTTCTATCACCCGGGGGTCCTGGGCACCCCACATTCCCCTGGAAGTCAGAAAGCATCAAGGCACGTGCTCCAGTGGGTGTGGGACCCAGCAGACGTGAAGTCGGGAGTTGGGTGGGCGGGGGTGGAGGGACGCACACTAGGCCGTGAAGCCGATCGTCTCCCCAGCTTTACCGGGTGGCCCAGCCTCTAGCACACCCGGGCCATGTGGGTTTAGAGTGAGGTCCCTTTCCTAAAACACGTGATAGCTGCTCCGACATATGTCTGAGGCCAAGAAAGAGGAAAAGGACACAGGGAGACAAGCTAAGGACAGAGAGGAACAGGGCCAGCAGCGAGGAGAGGCACCTCTGGGCTCCTGCCTGGTTGACTTGGTTAGTGAGGAGCTGCTCCCGGAGGAACCCCAAAACAATGACAAGGAATGTGAGAAAGGGTCCCCCAGATGGTCTAGAATGGCTTCCTCATGGCCCAGGGGGGATCCTGAGGCCGGACAAAGTGAAGGGACTGGCTCTGATGCCATGTCTCCTGCTTTGGTGTTCACTCCTTGGCTCAGGCTCCGCGTCCTCCACGCTACTCAGCAAAGAGCCCAATACCTGCTACAAATTTCTTGACTGGCTCACGGAATGACAGGCAGGGCCAGCTGGTTCATAAGGGACAATGGTGGCACAGTCAGATCATTTCTGGACTGTCTACCTCCCGAGTGGCGCTCACCTGTCTACACAGCAGCATCACAGGGGAGATCTTTCAGAAGGATGGTCAGCCTGTCCCTGGAGAACCTAATTCAGCTGGTTCAGGCTAGGACTCCTGCAGTGGTATGCTCCTCTCCATATGATTTGAGCAGGCAGCTAGGCTGAGAACCCTTGGCCTGCAAAAAACCTGGTGGCTGGAACTGAGTGTTCGTATCCCCACTGCTGACAAGCACACCAATAAAAGTCTGTGACTCAGTAGGCCCATCTATAACACTGACCCAACACCCACAAACTGACAGTCACACAGTATAAGGCCTTGTGACTCAAAGTGTCAGGTCCCTGGGCCTCCAGCACCCACATCACCTGGGAGCTCGTCAGACCTGCACTCAGAACGAGGGGACCAACATCTGCATTTAAATTAAATACCATGCGATTCAAAAGCACATTCGAGTTGAGAAGCACCGATCTGGTGAGAAACACTGATCTAACGCTTGACGTGTAATAGACATTTAAGAAATTCCACTGTTTAATACGTGGAATTTTATTTACAAGAGCATGAAGAAAAGGACCATATTTAAGGCAAAACGACTTGGTTTTGATGTAAAGACTGAAGACCATTCTTGAGCTGTGGGATTGGGGATGGGTCCATTGAAACCCCACTGGCTTAGGAGGTGAGTGCTTCTGGGCTCCAGGAGAGGACAATGCTGAGTCTTTGGCTGGGAAGGGTTAAAGGTCCTCTGACCTTCCTTTGGCCCCACTGAAGAGGTCTGCACCCTGGCGGGGCAGGGAGCTCTCTCCTCTGCCAGAGAGCTCCCTACAGCAGAGCCTGCCCCTCTCCCCTATGCTTCCAGCTCCCACTGGAAACCCAGGCAGCAAAAGCAGTCGGCCAAGGAGAACGCCGTCCAAAGCCGGCGGCGCTGGGAGCTGGGTTCATCGCGTACTTCACACCCTTGGCCCCACTGCAGCCAGCATCGCTAAGCCGGGCCTCTGATGTGGAGGCAGCAACCCAACTGGCCACATGAGGGGCATCTCAGAGGCCACCGAAGAGACCGGCTGGAGATCCAGAGGCTGGGGGGGCTTGAGTATGAGTATGAGCTGAGTATGAGCCATGCGAGGAGAAAGGGCAGGAAAGGACTCTGGCGGCCGGAGGCTGTCTGCCGGGAGAGGAACGCCAATCAGGTTTGCCAGAAAATGAAGGCAAGTCAACAAAGACACTGCTGTGGGCGCGAAGAAGGGAAGTCAGGTTTGATAAGCCATGTCCATTTCCCTCTTTTCTGGTACCTTGTGAGTCCAGGGTGGTGAATGGCCACGAATCTTGGAAAGCTTACTTCATTCAATCTGTTGCCTCCCCAGTGCCAGGGAGAGGCAGCAGGGCCTGAGGGGCCCCGAGCGGACCCACCAATGAGGGGGCTTCCTCTGGGCCTCGACATTGGGGAGCCGGTCTGTCAGGAGCTCCCAGGCAGCCCCAGGCCGGCACATCCAGCCTGCCCAAGGGGTCTTGAGAGTGAGGGTCCAGCTCAACCCCTCCAGGGCCCTTTCTCCTTGGCTTACACAGATGCTGGGGCTGCAGGTGGTGAAGAGGGGGTCCGTGGGGGCCTATGAGGGATGCTTTGATTTCTCAGTACCTGACGCACAGATACCCTACCCAGGCAAATAGCAGATGGGGACTGACAGCCCTCCTCCACCCCAGGAACGAGGTGGCCTCAGTAGGGCTGGGTCTCCTGGGCTGCCTCCCGAAGCCTGTGCCCTGCCCATCACGGGGCCATGGTGTGGAGCAGGAGGAAACAGCCAGGACTGTTTCTGGCAGCAGCAGGGCCCAGGGAAAGTGAGGTGGAGGCAGCTCCTGTGGGGCCCCTCGGGCGCCCCCTCAAGGCCCTCGACTTATCTCCAGCAGCCTCAACCTGGAAGACCCATGGAGGAGGGTCAAGCAGCAGAGCAGAGGCCCAGTGCCAGCTGCTGACCGCTGAATCGGGCTGAGGAGCCCTGTGTCCCGCTCTCGGTTTAGTGCCCTCGACCTGCACTAGTGTTTGCCAAACTGTGTCTCTCGGCGCACTAACTGGACACGACGTTATTAGACGGGGGATGTGAAGAGGACTCGCGGAGTTCGGCGGGGCCAAGCGGGTTCCCTTCCTGCTGTGCTAAGCCAGTCCACTCTGCGGCTGATGGAGAGGCGACTGTGCCACTGAAGCCCTTCTGTGGCTGAGCCTGTCCCAGGACGGATGCCCTGCCGGACACTGTGGGCAAGGCTGGTCTGACCACAGGTCGTTGGAAGAAGCGCCTGACCCGGGCAGGATCCTGGGCGGGCCCTGTGGCCAGTGGCCCTTCCCGGCTGGGTGGGTCTCGTCCCCACGCCCTGGATGTCTGCCTGCCACCAGCTCCGGCTAGGCTTCTTGGAGCTGGCAGCCATTGTCTGCAAGTCTTGGCCTATCCTGGCCCTTCTCAGGAAAAGAACAAAAGCCAAAGCCAAAGGCCGATCCTGTCCCTCACTCCCCCCATACATGGCAGACAGGCTGCTCCCCGCTGCCACCGTCCACACTCTCCCAGGACATTCCGGCCCGTGAGGAACATGCCCGATGTGCAAATCCCTCAGGTAATGCGGGAATTCGTCACCAGGGGAGTGTGGGTGATCCAGGAATGGGAACCTGATCGCGGCCTGGAGCTGGAAAGAAGCTTCCGGGGCTGGCCGGCGAGGGCTCATGTTACAGTGAGCAGACTCCCCAGGAAGAGGGGAGGACAGCAGGCGTGGAGCCCTTCGGGCAGCACACAGAGGGGGCTCCCTCCTCCCCATCTTTTCGGGAAGAGACAGCAGACTTTGAACCAGCTGCTTGAGACTGGCGTGACCACATGCCTCGGTTTACGCCTGGTGTCTGGGTGTGATTATGGACAGAGCTCCTGTGCCTCTCAGAAGTGCTGTGGCTTGGAGGACCTCTCCTACGCTCACCCTTGTTCACACAGACCTGCGGCGGCGGGTGGGGTGGGGTGGGGTCTCTTTCTGTTCTGGAACTCTGTGCTCACCACTTCCAGGCTCCTGTCTTGCCCTACTTGGACTGGAAACTCAGTTCACATCTCAGCGAGTCTAAGGTACAAAGTCAGAGTAGAGATGACTTTCCCACAGCCAGGAGTCCCCAGGTGAGATGGCCACGCCATGCAACCTGCAACCTCTCCCTGATGCCACCAGCAGAACAGGCACAGGCCTCCAGCTCTCGAGATGGGACAGTCTTAACGCACACACGCCTATACCTGCTGCCCACTGATGCTAGTAAACCAGCACCGAGCCCTGGGACCCACGGACAAAGGGATGAAATGGATGGGGATTAAGCTGTCTGGAGGGATTTTGAGCCAGACAGTCATGGCTCTCCACGCTTCCCCTTTGCCTTAAAGGTGCTTTCAGGAAGCCCAGTGTATTGGCAGTCAGACCACACCTCTCCTGCTCCAAACCTCCGTGCCTTCCACTCACACCCATCTAAGCAGCAGTTACACCATCTCCGGGGGCTGGGAGGGGTGATGGCCTGGCACTGGAGGAGAAGGAGGAAGAAAAGAGAAGTCCACACAAGTTCAAGTCTGCTCGGACGAGGAGAGGTCAAAGCACAGAGACGGGTTAAGACCAAGCGTCAGTGCTCTTATCACGGAAATAGAAAGAGGGCAAGGCTGGTTAAACACGAAACACCTATAAAATTATATTGGTCCATTGTAACCATGGAGCACTCACACAAACACACGCAAATCCGGACACTCACCCCTCGCCCCTCTAGTGCCTTTTTATTTTCTATAATTAATCGGGCAAGGGTGGGACTTGGGAAGAGTTCAACCGTGGTCAGCATCTGCAGCCTTCTCTCTAGTGCTAACCCGGGGCTGGTGCGGCGGGGGCAGGGCGGTACAGCCACGGGGGGCCGGTTACCTGAAGCATGTTGAGAAGCAGGCTCCGGAACTTGGTCCCCTCCACCATGAAGAGGGCCATCTTGTCGCAGAGTTTGGCGGCCGTGAAGGCAAAGCTGCGGTCAGACACGGCCTTCTGGTAGATGGTCCGGACGATCTCTCCCAGCATCTCCTCAGAGTTGGTCGAGTTCTGGGCCTCCTCCATGAAGGTGCTGAGCTTGGTGTCCACGTCGCTGCTGTTGTTTCGCATGCTGTTCAGGATCTCGATCAACTTGTCCATCTTGTTCTGCTGAGGGCTGGTGGTCTCCACGGCCACTTCGTCCTGGGGGTGTGGGAGACAAATCGAGTCACGCCTGAGCGGAGCCGAGGTTACCGCTGGGGGTGACCAGTGGAGGGAGGGCTGCCGCCCCCTGAAAGGATCCAGCCCTACCTTCTCGAACCCGAGGTCGGGTCCCTCTGGGAACGCGGACCTCCCCCAAAGACCCTCTGGCCCAGGGTCCTCTGCTGACCTTATTCTTGGCTCCTGTGACCTCTGGGGCTGATCCTTCTTGCAAGCTCTAACTTTTACCCAGGATTCCCATATATATTGGCTGTGTGTCTACTTGCCTATAAAATGTCGCAAGCTAGACATGACTTAATGGGGCTTGTAAAAGAGGAAATGAGATAACAAGCAAAATATGGAGTCTAAGGGCAAGAAGGAGAGAAGTATCCAAAAATGCCCGCCATCTTGGTTAAAGGCGCCCATGGAATGGCTACCTAATCTTCAGACTCTTGGTTCCTACAGCCCTCGGACAATCGTGATCTCTGGGTAAACAGAGCCCTGGTTTTGTGTCCTACAGAGATTGTGCCAACCTTCTAGAAGAAATGCTACCTACCAAGGAATCCTGCCATGTGCCACTGAATCAAATGGCACTTCCTGGAAGGAAATTTCAAACAACAGACTCAACACTCTTTAGAAGTTTCACTGCAAGTGGATCAGACCCAGACTGGTAAAGGAAGAAAATGTCATCTGACAGTCTCAAAAGTATTTATTCAAACATAATGGATGGATAGCCAAGAGCATGATCACCCTAACTGCTGGGATGTGAGATCAGGGTAAAGGGCAGGGTCAGGGACATAAATGGAGGTCCCACGCTTGTCTTTGCATTCTCAACAAGGAGAGCACTAGCCTAGCACAAACCAGGGTTCTAGAACCTGCTTTCTGCCTCTAGCCATATGGCTATGGGCAGTGGTTTCACTTCCGGGCCTCAGTTTACTCACCGGTAAGATGAGGAGGTTAGATGATGCATAGCTTTCCCTGAGCCCTGCCACTGTCTATGCCAGTGTCCTCCTGGTCCAGGAATCCAGGGGCCTCATCTAAGAGGAGTCCTTGAAACCCATGTGTGGGTGCTATGGCTCCACGGTTTCTATTCCAGCCCCTCCCTGCCCACCCCACTGCCCAACTGTCTGGGCCCCAAGGCAGAAGAGTGGTTTGTACATAAAATAATATCCACCCGGGAGGGTCTTTCCATGTGTCATGACATTTAATCTTCACAGTCTGTCTGCAGGGTGGGTACAGATGAGTCAGCTGGGGCTCAGAGAGGTTAGGTGACTTGCCCAAGGTCACCTAGCCAGTCAAAGGCAGGGTGGGCCCCAGCTGGACTCTCAAGCCCATGTTGTTTCCACTCCTCGACAGTGCAGCTACATTTAGTGGAACAGGAGGGAATGCAACGAGTAATCTCGCCACACTGTCCAGGCTGTAGGAACACATCTTGGAAAGTCTTCAGGAGAAGACGTACTGGTCACCAGCTGGGAACCACTTCCAGGCTCCCACCTTTGAGAAGCAGGGAAATGAATGGTGCTTCCCTCCTGGACCTCACAGTGGCAAGCCCCACAGTGGCAAGCCCCACAGTGGCAAGCCCCACAGTGGCTTGCCCCACAGTGGCTCCATCCACGGTGGGTGGGAACTCGGGGCTGCAAAGGATGCTGGGAGCAGCATCTCAGCATCAGGTGTTGGCTGGAGAAGAGGTCTGACCTGCCTCGTCCTGCCTGAGTGTGCACCGGGGCCCAGCTTCTTGGGCAAAAGGAGGAGAGTAGGTGGTTGAGAGAGGCCAGGGAGAAGCCCACAGCTTCGAGCTCACAGGAGCCCCAGAAGGAGGACTCTGGGGAGGGCTGGGGGGCATGTTGGCCTTCTCAGAACAGCTCTCCTGGGTGACTTCTCCTGCATCTCTGGCAGGAAGGGGGGTTAGGGTGAGCATAGTGGACTGGAAGCTGCCAGCGACATAGTCCCACCCGTTTGCTAGAGGTTCAGGGACATGTCCTCCTGAATCGGTGAGCCAGGCTCTGGAAGCCAGGTCCGGGGGTAAAGTGAAGACAGAGAGGCTAAGGGTGGGAGGCAGGGGCAACACTCAAGGCCCTCATTCTCGGGCCTGTACCAGTGCAGGGTTGGCACCTGTAGGACGCCGGGTGGGGTGTCTAAGGCCTCCTTAGACCCTTCCCTGGCTGCTGTCTGATGAAGGAGGAGAACAGCAAAGCCGAGGCCTGCTCGAGCTCTTCCCGACTCACCTTCACTCTCGACCCTGGTGGGGACCACAGCTGGCGGGCACTTACCTCGGGGAGAAGCATCGGTCCTTCTCATCGTATCAGCTCTGAGTTTCCCCCCAAGTCCCCTTTAGCACTACAGGGCAGTGTCTGACCACAGAGAAGGCGGGAGGGGAGAACCAGGCCTTCTCTGCACCCTTCCCACCGGCCTTGGGGACGTGCCCCTTCCTCCCCTTCCCTCTCAGGTTGGGGGCTGCTGCCCAGGGCCCCCTCTTCCCCGCAGGGGCCTCTTGGGGGACCGGAAGGGGAGGAGCCAGAACATGCTGGAGGGGTTCATGCAGAACTGGCCATGGGCCGGCTCTCTGGTGACCAGGGGTCCCAGAGGCAGCAGGGGCCACCTCAGACCCACACCCACCACCAAAGTGCCTACCTCGCGCTGTCCTCCCTGGTGCAAGAGAACAACAAAAATTCAATTACCGGTACCTTTTCTTTCAGCCTTCGCCGCAGCCTGTCTTTGGAAGATTGGAGCAGGGTAATTTTGGGCCGCTCCCCGATGCGCTCGGGAATAATACTGTCTTTACGCTTTGTCTCGGCCTCCGGACCCCCTGACTGCTGCAGGGGCAGCCTCTCAGAAGCCACTGGGGCAAGCGCATCAGGGCTGCAGGGGGGTTCGAGGCAGCTGTGCCCAGTGTCCCCTAGGGCGTCCTCCAGTTTGGAACTCTCCATGGTCACGGTCTCTTTGGCATTGCGGTGGGCGCCTGCCTCCCCCTTGTCTCCTGGGGGGTGCTTCATGTTGCTATGGTGCCAGCGTCGGTTCTGGCTGTAGCCATGGTGGGTGGGCCTCCCTGAGGGGTGGGGCGCCGAGCCCCCCTGGTAGGATTTCTGGTGGTCCCTGTTGTGTTTGGCACTGCCTGGCTGGTGGTCACCATGCTGCTGGGGCTTGTTTCCTCCTGGGGGTCTCTGCTGCCGTCTGCAAACCAAAAGGGTAAGACACAGAGGGTCACCAGGAGGGCCGCTAGGGGTCCCTGTGCCAAACACCAGGAGAGCAATCCCCTGAGCCGTTTATTCATTCCTTCTTTCAGCTCCCTTCCTGATCACTTCCTCAGGACGGGACCTACAGACGCAGCAGAGCAGGAGGCAGACAGGTCTGCGCGATTCCCGAGGGTTTGAGTCGGTCCTTGAGTTAAAGTATTATTTTATTAGAACCCACGTCAGCCCATGTGTGGGAAACCAAATTCAAAGGAAGCGCTAGAGGAGATCATGAACCCTCCTGACTTTGCTTGCAGCCGCCTGGCCTGTACTCTGGAAGGAACCACCGTTACCATTTTGGGAAGCTTCCAAACATATTCCACGCACGTTCCGGCAAAGACGTATACACAGACCCGCATCTGTAACAACTATCCTGGTAATGGCTTTTTACCATAATGGCTCTTATAAAGTTATAGCATTTGTTAAACAACCTTTTTTTCGTTTTCTTTTGGTAGATTGACATTTCCATCCCCAAGCCCACTAACGCAATGAGAAGTTGTGATGGGCTGGATTGTGTGTCCCCACCCCCACAGTCCACATGTGGAAGCCCCCATCCCTGCCACCTCAGAATGCCCCTGTATTTGAAGAGAGGGCCCTTAAAGAGAGGGTTGAGTTAATCCGTTGGGCCATTAGGGTGGGCCCACCTCCAATCCGACCGGTGTCCTTATAACAGGAGGAAATCTAGACATAGTCACACACCAGGGACGCAGGCACACGTAAGACCATATGAGGAAACGGCAAGAAGGCAGCCATCTGCAAGGGAGACGAATCCTGCAGACACCTTAACCTCCCACTTCCAGCCTCTAGAATTCCAGAAACTCAATTCCTGTGGCTGAGTCACTCTGTCTGTGGTATTTTGTCATGGGAGTCCGAGCTAACGGACACGAGTGTGACACCTGACTCACCGATTTCCTGGACGCTCTATTTCTAAGGCAGAGAATGTCACATAGACTTGAAGTGTGCACCTGGGATGAACCCCAAATGTTTTGATCTGTGGACTGAAGACAAGAGAGGGGATGGGACGGGGTGTTCTGGGGACCCTCTGGTCTTGTGCACAAAGGGTGTTTCCATCTCTGGATACCCTTTCGGGTCTACCGTCTCAGTATTCTCCACACGACGTACAGATGGAGAGCAAGATGACCACGAGCACCTTAAAAGTTGTAAAGTCATTGAAGGAAGTTTGTAGAAAGAAGACTTTACCTTCTAAAGACTGAGGCTTATACCCTCGTCTGTGAGCCTTCTTCTTGGCCGGTAGAACAGACCTTCATTGCTTTGCATTTTATGAACAAAAAGGTGTTTATTTCCTTTAAACTACTACTACTTATACAGACTCAGTTTCAATGTTCACTTGATAATTTTGGATCTGTGAAAATTTGGAGGCATCTTGGGTTGTGGTTACACATATCACTTTCCCATTAAAATCAATGAAAACAACTTTTTTTTTTTTTTTTTTTTTTTCATTGAAAAGCTTCCCCTACTAGAGGGGATTTCAAGGGGGAAATTAAAGTTGTTAGGTGAGAGACAGGTGTGTGTTCTTTTGTTTCCACACAAATGGTAACTACAAAACACTGTATCATAGGAGGAGATTAGTATATTTCTGGAGGGAAATTCAATGATTTGTTACAAGAGCCCCTAGAACACACACTGGACCTTGCAATTCCACTTGTGGCAATTTATCCAAAGGCAATTAACAAAAGCCTCGCATAGAGATGTAGATACAAGGATGTTCATCACAGCAGTGTGTAACGGAAACTAAATGTGGAGCCGTAGGACATGGTGTAAGACTGGACTCTGGTTGACAGAAGAAAGCACGCATCCTCGAACGTGTAGCACGGTGCTATCTTTTAAGGCAAATATTTATGTGCCTAGAAAAATCTGGAAGTAGACACACCAAAACACTAACAGTGGTTCTCTCTAGGGAATGGGATGAGGATTCTTCTTTTCTTTTTTCTTTTTGTTTTCTAAATGAACATGAAGTTCTTTCCCTTTTTCTCTGTTCTTGGGGGTGTGGGGGGCGGGAGGAAGAGGGAACGGGAGAATCCCCAACAGGCTCTGTGCCCAGTGCAGAGCCCCAATTGGGGCTCCATCTCACAAGCCTGAGATTGAAACCAAGAGTCCGACACTTAACTGACTGAGCCACTCAAGAGCCCCAAGGTAGTGGCTTATTCAGTTCAAAACAAAAGAAAACAACAACAACAAAAACCCAACGCCTTGTTGTTGAACTATTTTCCAGAGAGGCTGTACCATTTTGCATTCCCACCACCAACACACAAGCTGTTTGCAGTCATTACTTCTCGGGGTAATTCCAGCCGCATCTTTTCCCCATCCTCGACTGTATGGATTCTGAGAGCACACATGTTAGATACATTATTCTGGACTCCCTGGTCCCAGAAGCTCATGCACCGTTTCTTTTTTTTTTTTTCCCCCCTTTTTTCCCTTTCCCCAGCCTATTTTCTCTGCGTGGCTCAGACTGGATCAATTCTAGTCTATCTTCCAGTACACTGGTTCTTTCCCTTGCCCCTACATTCTGCTGTGGAGGCCGTGCATTGAGTTGTTAATTTGACTATGAAGTTTCATTTGGGTCTTTGTTATAGCTTCCATTTCTTTGCCAAGACCTAATTTTTCATCTGTTTCAAGTGTGTTCCTAATTGTCCTTTGAAGAATTTTTATGTCGGCTGCTTTAAAAATCTTTTGTCAGATAATTCTTTTTTTTTTTTTTTTTCTTAAGATTTTATTTATTTATTTGACAGAGAGACATAGCCAGAGAGGGAACACAAGCAGGGGGAGCGGGAGAGGGAGAAGCAGGCTCCCCGCTGAGCAGGGAGCCCGATGTGGGCTCGATCCCAGGACCCCGGGACCATGACCTGAGCGAAGGCAGCTGCTCAATGACTGAGCCACCCAGGCGCCCCTTGTCAGGTAATTCTAACATTTCTGTCATCTTGGTCTTGGCATCTGTTGTATTTTCTCATTCAGTTGAGATCTTTCTGGGTTTCAGTATGACTAGGAGATTTTCAGTTGAAACCTGGACATCTTGGGCATTATGTTCTGTGAGTCTGGACCTAATTAAGTTGAGTCTTAGAACGGTTTTGGCCGGCTTCCTCTGACCTTGCTCCAGTACCAGAAAGGGTTGTCGTGCCTTGTTACTGCCAAGCGGGTAGTAGAGGTCGGCTTCCCTACTGGGCTTTCTGTGATACTCCAAGGGAGGTCCTCTTTACGGCTGAGGAGGGCTGGGAGTTCTGGCTCCCCACATTGTTGCCTCCCTGGCGAGGAGGGTACACATTGCTACCAGGTGGCCTCCACTGACACAGAGGGAGGGGTGCTCCGTGCCCCATGGGGACGTCCAGAATCCTCACTCAGCCTTTCTGACACCACCTTGGGGAGGATTTGGGACCCTCCTCACGGCCCGTGAGAGTCAACTCTTGGCTCTCTCCTTGGCCTTTGCTTGTGTGGGTCAGGGTGGAGCCGCCCACTTTTTTTCTGGGAGCTTTGCCTAGAGTTGAGTGTTATCATCCAAAAGTTTTCTGCCTCACGAGGCTGCCCCTTTTCTGATCCTCTGGCCAGAGAAGGCAGGTTTTTGTAGGGGACTTTTGGTCTGCCTGTGCCTACCAGTGTTTCTGGGTTGCCAGCTTCTTTGGCTCCAAGTCTGGGATCTGTGAGGCCAGGAAGAAAATCAAGCAAGTTACTACTCTATGATTCCTTGGGCGCCACGGTCCCCATCGGGTCTGCCTTCTCTCCAACCTTTTGGAGTCCTCTTATGTTTCTTTTTATGTAGAATGTCCAGGGTTTCTAGTTGTCTGTATTTATTTTTAATAATTTAAGAGTCATTACAGAAACATCTACGGAAGCCTAGGACGTGGCATGGAGTCCGGCTGCCTGGGTGAGACCTGGGCCCTTCTCAGGAGGCCCGCATGGTATTTTTCATCCTTGGTGTCCAGGTTCAATCTCACTGGGTCTGAAGCACATCCCTGGGACCACGCTGGCCTGATACTCAGGTGCAAGAAGTATCCCTTCCTCCCCACGCCCCTCCCCTCTGTCGGCATGTCTTCAACTCTCAGTTTTATTCCCCAGTGGACTCATTCTAAAAAGCAGGGAGCAGCAAGGTACCACAGCTCTAAGTTCTGGAAGACAGTGAGTCTGCATTCACTGAGGGGCAGGGCTCATGAATAAGGCACCCAGGCAAGTGCTGGGCCCCGTCCGCAAAGTGAGTCACTGGGTCAGCTTCTTTCCAGGATCACCAACTGGCCTTCAGACTGTCCAGACCTAAATCCAGATGCCTGCGCCACAAGTCGGCTCGGAAGCCAGCAGCCCTCACCTGAGGGGCACAGACCAGCCTCCGTCTAGAGAGAGCCAGAAGCCTGGAGCCGGGAGGAATTCCATGGCCCTGCCACTCCTCGGGGACCAGACGCCTGTGACATTCTGTGAATTCTCCCTGCTTTTATTTTTCAGTGACTTTCAAGCAATTCGCCCTCTCTCCTTCCCCTCTCTTTGTTCTCCGAGTATGAGTAATTTTTAAGTCCAGAGAAGAACCTTGGAAATTCCCTGGCAGATAACGCTTGATTGTCACGACTTTTCCCAACCTTATTTAGAAAATTTGTGGTGCCTGC
Source organism: Mustela lutreola (assembly GCF_030435805.1). Classification (NCBI taxonomy): domain Eukaryota; kingdom Metazoa; phylum Chordata; class Mammalia; order Carnivora; family Mustelidae; genus Mustela; species Mustela lutreola. The sequence goes on from NC_081300.1 coordinate 25,162,844, forward strand.
AGCTACGGCCCAAGGAATGCCCCCAAACGATGGTTGACCAAGTCCTTCCCAACATTTGTCTTAAAACTGTCTGGCTTCCCACTTGCCGTATCAGGGATTTCCCTGTCTCTGCCCAACCTCCTCCCTCCTTTCCCCCAGAAAACAGAACAACAAAACAAAAAACAAAAACAAAACAAAATTTCTCTCCACCTGGAGGAGGAAGGAGGTAATTTCGACACGGTTGGTGGTCAAGGGCTCAGAAAGAAAGCAGCTAGGTCTTGCAGACATTCTGCTGTTCTTGCTGGAAATTTTGGAGGGCCTGGAATTCTATGTCACCCTAGTTTGCCAGACCTTGGAGCCAGTCAGTTCTGTCCATACAGCAATGACCAAGGGGCATTTAGTGGGTGTTCTCAGACCCACTCTGCCTGGGGTGGGGGTGGGGGGGCTCCTCCTTTGCACACACAGAATGCTGTCTGCAGGCAGAAGGGCAGACCCTTATGGGCCCCCTCTTACCTGGGCAGGCAAGACAATGGAGTCAAAAAGAAGAAGGCTGATAGGAGGCTGGGTGGCCCCTTGTGGTGGGGAGGCACAGAAGAGCCTGATGCATTTTCTCCTTCCTGTTCAAGGCTCTGATTCGTTCTCAGGGCCACTGACTGCTGGGACTGGTCTCTGCGTGCAGGCTGGTCAAGAAGCTTTCTTCCCATTTTACAGATAAGTCAACTGAGGCTCAGTGAGGTGAAATCCCACACACTCTCCAGAGTGTGCCCAGCCCGTCAGCTAGTTTCAGCACCCAGGACCCACCTCCTGTCTGTCTCCTGTTTGCCCGACAATCCAGTGCAGGAGAGAAGGGCCGAGTTAGGACCGAGTTCTGCTATGGTGATGGCCACACGAGGCCCATGTCCTGGGCGTGAGAAAGGACTGAGAGGGCCCCAGCCACTGGAGCAGACTGGGGGCCGGGCCTCGATCCCCCACAATGGAGACCCAGGCTTCCCTGCTCTGGCCATTCACAAATATTTGTCAGCGGTCACTGGCTGAGCTGTCCAAAACCGGCTCCTCTCTCCTCTGCGTTTGTTGGCCTTGGGTTTCGTCGATACCTCCCTACGGGGGCCAGCTGGCTGCTCACCATGAAACCTGTGGGTTTAGGTTTGGCCTGGCTAACCTGAGCTGCTTTTGCTCCCAGTGGCTGGGCAGGGAAGCTCTTGGTCTCAGATACATGGACGTGTGGGTCCAGGTTTTGGAAACACAGCAGACACGCAGTTTTACAACCCTGTGAGCAAAAAAAAAAAAAAGGGCAAAAATCTATTTCCCTGTCGCTTATTATGCTCTCCTCTCTCTGGGGGAAGTCTTCTCTGGTGGTGGTGGTAGAGGGGAGAGGAATGGCTCAGGAGATAAGATTAATATTCCATTTTTGCCACTGGCAACACCTGCCGTTAGGGAAATCGTGGCTTTTTTTTTGCGGGGGGGTGGTGGAGCATGGAAATTGTTGGTATGCTTTTTCCATCCCTCATTTAGTTTATTCTTCCATCTTTGGGTTCTGAAATCAGATGTCTTGTTTCACTCTAAGACTGCGTCCTTTTATTAAAAAAAAAGGAAAAGAAAGAAAAAGAAAAAAAGTTCCTCACACCACAGCTGCATTTTGGGAGGTGGGTGTAGCGAGAGTAACTTCAGACTTTCTTTTAAAAAGTGATTCTAACAGCAGTGCAAATGCAGACAAACATCTCTCTGTTCATTTTTTTTTTTTTAATTTCATAATTGTTCCTAACTAGATATTCCGAGGGCCACTGACTTATTATGGTTCTCTCGATGTCAGACGCTTTACCACATAATTTGTAGGTCTGCTTAAAAATTTCTGAAAGCAAAATTCCTAGGGCGAGTGGTTTTAAAACTATGCATGGGCTCATATTTCTTGCCTTCAGGGAAAGTGATGACTGCTTATTACTAGCTCAGGCGCCTCCATTCCTGCCCACCTACACACACCCCACACGGGGTCCCGCCTTCCGCACCCGAGCCGCGGGGGCAATGTCAGAGCTGGGCGGGCGCAGGCGCGGGACTCCTCTGCAGCTCTGGGGCCTGGGAATGAGGATCGTGGCCACACACGTCTGCCCCTCTCTGCAGAAAGGCTGGGATGCTTCATGAGGGGAAGTGTAGGATTTGGAAAGCCAATGGAGGGAAACATGCCATTGGCTCGACAGAGTCTAGAATCATGGTGGCCTGTGTTAACTGAGCATCTATTATATGCCCAGGGCCAGAGGAGGTCGTGGAAATCCATGAGGTCTCTTCTGCAGGAGACCCCTCAGCAGGCCTGTCCGGGAGACCACAGCCAGCTCAGAGCCTGCATCTGTTCCCAACTGTGCTGGCACCCAGCTCAGGGGTGGCTGTGAGACAGGACAGTTTCACTGATGACTAAGCCATGGTTCAGAGAAGTTGCCTTTTCCTCTGCTGGGATGCCCAAGGAGTCAGTGACAAGGTCCGGAGCTCCAATCTGTGCTTCCATGCTAAGGTGCTGCCAGAAATGCTCAGTGACTGGATTGTCAGTTACTTGTCTAGGGTCTTCCTGGCTTCTGGAGGACCGGGGCGCCACCACAGCTCCGACAACCAAATCTCCCTGTAATTGCCAGGGCCACCACTGACATCATGGTGGTGATAGCAGCACGTGGTTGCCTTGGCTTTCTCAGTTGTAGGCCTGCTCCCCATACCGGGTGCCCCTGCCGGTCCCTGGAGGAGAGAGCCCGTTGTTTCAGGAAAACGCCTGCTGCCTTGGATGGTCAGCCAAGCTCCAGGCGCTGCTCCTCTGAGACTCTGGGACTCTCCTTGTGCTCTAATCTCGGAAGAAAATAATTCAAGACTGAGGTCTCTGCCAGCCAAGATGAAGGTTCATGTTAGAAGTTCAGTATTTCACTGCATGGTCTGAAAGCTTTGGAAACCAGACATTTACCTGGTCAAAGGGATGTTCTGGAATGGAAATGAGAGGATCTGACTGGTACCTCTGCCCCCGCGAAGGCAGAGAAGAAACTTTTCCAATTGCAGGATGCATCACTGGAAGGGTGAGAAGAGGGACAACTGCTTCATTTTCTGCTGCATTAATGAAACATGCTGTGAGATTCTGCTCTGCCTGGAGGTTGATCGGAGGTGTCGATGGGCTTGCCCAAGGCCACAGAGTTCCTGCGACGCTTTGAGGGGAGCTGGGGCTGTGGGTGACAACAGCTGGTCAGCTGTCCCTCAGGAGTGTCTCAATACCCTTCCCAATCTCATGTGGGCTCCAAGGCCCAGATCTGCCCAGCAGCCTTCCCCAGCTCCCCGGAGTCCCCTTCTTTCAGACTCCTAATGTGATTAAAGCCCGACTTCCTACTCTGTGACACCAAACCGCCTCATGGGTTCTTCCTGTATGGCCTTAAAAGCACCCACTTCCTTCCAATGGGGTAGGAACTTCTATCTCCCTTGGGGTCTGGCTAGGAGCAGGACATTCACTCATGCCTCCAGTGAACCCCACAATGTGCCAGGCCCTGGGGACACAGGGATGATCCCAACACTGGGCAATGCCCTCATGGAGCTTAGGATCCATTTGGAGACATAGACACTAATCCACTAATGATAGGACAGGTTATCTGGCAACAATCAGGGACAAGAATCATGAAGGAAAGGAAGCAGAGAGTAGCCCAGAGGTCTGCGACAGCCCGGTCTTGGCGGCAGGATAGACCTCATACTCTGTGAGGCCCAGTACAAAATGACAATGGGGGTCTCTGGTTCAAAAACGACTGGGAATTTCAAGATGGTACTGGCAGAGCCCCACCTGGAGAGGCCCTGAAGGACAGGACTGGAAGGACCAGGACACAGAGTAATACTAAGAAAAACCCACTAACATGTATGAGGACAGACCATGTGCCAGGCACGGCTTTCACTTCACCCCAATAGGGAGGGACTGCTATTAACCCTGTTTTACAGAGAGGTCATGAGGCACAGAGAATGTAAGTACTTATCGAAGGCCACACAGCTTCCAAGAGATAGAGCTTGGGTTTACATTTCAGCAGTTTGACCTTAGAATCTGTGCCCTCAACCGCCATGCTCTCTTGTCTCAAGGTTCTGAGGCCGGTCAGAGGGTCCTCGGGGCCCGCAGCAGCTGGCATCATTGCTGAGCCACTGCAATCCAAATCCAATTCCAGAGGATCTCAGGCATTGGCCAAAGCCAGAGGGGGAAGGGACTGTGGGCTGGCAGCGTGTGGCTGAAGCAGGGCTAGATATGCAGAAGCAAAGGCCAAAGGCTAAGCCCGAGGCCACTGGGAACAGGGAAGCTGAAGCCCGTGGGAGGGGAAGGGGAAAGCCTGGGAGGGCTCTGGACAGAGCCCCACGTTGAGGTTTGGAAATCCAGCTTCCAGCCTTGGCTCCACTGCGTCTGGGGAAAACCACAGAAGCCACGTGTGGCCCTTGGGTTTCCATCTGTGCTGGGAACAGTCCCTCCCCCACCAGTCTGCTAGTTCCCGTGGCTGGGACCTGTGGGGCAGGGCTGGGAGGCTGGGTTTTCGGGGTGGCCCTCCGGCATCGCTGCTAAGGAAGAGAAGGAGGAGCTGCAGGCTCCTGCTGCTTCCTCCATCTCGGGGCAGCACGGAAAGCCATGAAGAACTGGCTTTCTTTGAGGTACTACTAGGGGGGTGGTTCCCTGAGTCTCACTCAGCTGCTCAGGCATTTCTGAGGTGCTCCTCCCAACACCCCTGGTAATCCAGGGCTCTTGGCCAAAACATCAGTGCTGGGCAGCTTTGGAAATCCAGCTGACTCCTCATGTCTCAGTATTCCCACCTGCTGAATGGGAATCCTAAAACCCCACTCAAGGTGTACCTTTAGGTGAGCTCCCCACTTCTCTGCCTTCCTGCCTGGGTCACCAGGCTGGTCGGGAATTACAACATAATCAAGGCCAGGAGAGCGTCTGGGGAACAAAGGCACATTATACGTACGAGGTATTATTTTTGTTCCAGTGTGAATCAGGCATTCCAAGAATCCTTGGCCTCCTGCGTTCTTAGGCAGCGTGATGTCATGGGACGAGCGTGCGGCTGCCTTGGAGGAGGGTTTCCAGAAGGCCCTTGCCCTTCTGTCTGGCCTGGCCAAGCCCTGCAGGCACTTAGGTCTGGCTGGGGACCCTCAGTGCGGCCTCCTGGCAAGTCGGGGCATCCCCTGAGCTACATGTCTCCGTCGGGTGCTTGCTAAGAGGCTGACAGACATAAGCCATGAATGCTGGTTAAGTCCCAGATGGGACATTTGATTTTCCAGCTCTAACGACCTGTGGCTAAACTGGCCCAGTCACGTGACTCAACACCAGGAAGCAAAACTCTGGACACCTTTTCTGAGGCTGGAGATTCTGCCGGCTCCCACCCTCTTTTCCTAAAGAACAGGGGAGGTCCATCTATGGGTGTGGACTTGCACCACCGGGCGCCTTCTCCCACAGGCCTCCACTGCCTGTGACACGGATGCTGATCAACACGAATGCCTGGGGCATTTCCAAGAGACAGCATTATGCTGTAGTTCAAAGTATGGATGTAGCAACCAGACCTCCAGTGCTCAGATCTTGGCTCTGTACTTCCAGCTGTGCCACACTGGGCAAGTACTTTAACCTCTCTGAGCCTTAGAGTCTTCATCTTTAAAATGGGGACAGAGTACACTCTCTCCTGGGGTTCCTGGAGTCCTAAAGGAGCCGAGGTGTTGTATTAGTGTTGACTTGCAATGATTCTGTGTTGTGGGTTTTTCGAGCAATATAGCATGAATCTATCAGATATTCAGAGGAAGTGATGCGTACGAGCACACCCATAGTACAGGTGGGAGAGTTGAGGCTGTGGGGAAAACAGGCTGTTTCAAGTGTGAGGAATCAAGGAAGAAACCCCAAGATGTCCAGCTTCTGGCTCTTGCTCTAGTTCTAGCCTCCGAGAGCGGTGTCCCGGGTGCGCTTTCTCAGGATGGAATTCTTCGTCACTAAATACTCGCACTGTCTTCCCAAGAGAAATGCTGCCCAAGAGGTCCCCACAAGCTTGGGGCCACCTCAAATGACTTGTTTACCCCTCGGCTAATGCTGGCCATCAGTGTCCACAACCACAATGGGCCTAAGCTGGCCCCACGTAGCCTTGCCTACCCTGTGTGCTGACTTCAGAGCGTGCTCAGGAACTAGCCCCCTTTCATCGCCACCTCACCATCTCCGCGAGGGCCGTGGACTAGCCCTCAAACTGCAGCAGGTAGGACAGAGGAAGGAGGAGGGAGAGAGAGTCTCAGGAGTTTTTAAATCCCAGGTGTGACCAACCGCTGAGCCCTTCTGAACCATGGGGAAGGAAGCCCAGAGATATAACCTAGGTGCACCTAATGGAGAAACTTCCTCACAGAGAGAGCGGCTCCCCAATTAATGGGGTTGCCTGGGAATTTAGTGAGCTCCCTGTCACAAGAGGTGTCCAATCACTGACCAACAGCTATGGAGACCTCTTCTCCTTAACCTGCCCATTTTTGAAATTAGCACCTCCTCCAGGAAGCCCTCCTGGTTCTCAGTAGTCATCCCAGGAGTCCTCAGTTGAGAGGCAGCATGAGGCAGTGACAACTTGAGAACAGGACACGCTGGATATACTCTGATTTTGCCCATGTCTAGCCAGGTGGTCTCAGACAAGGAGCCTACTCTCTCTGCCCCTTGGTTGTTGTATCAGCCAAGTGGGCCCCCTGACTGGAAAACAGGAGATGAGACTGAGCTGAAAGGGACAATCACACGGCTGCGCGATAAACCTTTCCCGCTCTCCTTCTGCCTCAACCAGCCCCGGGAGGGTACCTAGACCTTCCTGGCCAGCCCTGAGGATTCTGGGGAAGTGAAGGAAGATGGCTCCATTACGGGAAGCAGGGCTGCCCAGGGAAATCTGGGAGCCAGTGTGGCTTTCTGTGGCTGCAGAGGCTTCCAGGCTCCCCCGGGAAACACTACCAGCTGCCCGCCCACCTCACTCCAATAGCCCTCATCTTGGCCACCCTCTTGGGTTATCCTCCTCTGTCACAATTTATTACTGACAGGTCTGCTCCATCCCTGAAAGGCTGTTTTTCTGTCCTGGAAGGAGAAGGAATGTGACATGGAGTTAGCTGGAGGAAGGCCTCCCTCTGGCCCCATTTTTTCAGCCGGAGCTGGAGGAACTGACAAGTCCATGGCCAGATGTGATGACAGAGGGAGAGCCAGTCAACAGCTTCATGCACATCACGGTCTCCGGCCCCCACCCAGACATGCCGGGACACAGCCTCCCAGCAGATGGGTTTTGGGCTAGAATGTTCTAGAGCACAAGTAGTCACAGCAGGGTGCTGACGGCCTTCCCATTACCTATCCATTGGCATTGGGTGCACATACTGGGGGACACTGAGGACTTGCTCTTCCTAGCTCCCAAACGCAGGGGATCGTGAGGCTTAGCGTAGTGAGTTTAAAATCAATCAGAGACTCTCCCCGACAGCAGAAAGACAACCAGTAAGATGCGAAGGAATGATGGACTTAGGAAATCATTTGGCAAACATCACAATAATAATTGTTTCAGGCAAGAATCATCACTGGAGGCCAGTGGGTGAAAGTTTGAGGAAAAACAGAATATTGGCACAGTCTCAAAGTATCTCCCCACAAGCTACGTCTTAATTACAAAGGGAAAACTAACTTCAGAGCGGAGAAACTTGGCAGATGCCGCCTTTAACCAAGGAATCAAAGTTAACACCACGAGTCATGGGATGACAGGATAGTCCGAGTCCCCTGGTCCTATGCCCTGAGAAGACCAGGCCATCGCCCATGTGCCTGCAACTTGAGGGAATACCAGAGAAATCCCAAATGAGGAGGCTTCTACAAAAATAATTGTTTATTCTTAAAAAAAAAAAAAAATCAATGTCATGAAACACTTGGGAACTGTCCCCAGATTTAAAAAAAAAAACAATAAAGAAACTAAAGAGACGTGATGATTGAATGAAGCCTAGGATCTAGGATCACTGGAGAAAAATAACCAAGGGGCTGTGGATAATAGCATCCAGTCTGCTGGTTTCCTGATCCTGATCACTGTAGTGTGGTGATGGCAAAAAATGTCTTCATAAAGAAATACCCTGCGAAATACTCAGCAGTAAAAAGGCATCATTTTGCCAACTTTCTCTCAAACAGGTCAGAAAAAAAAAGTACTTGAAGGAGAGAAAGATAAAGCAAATATGGTAAAATGTAAATGTCTGGGTTAGGAATCTATGACAATTCTTTGTAGGCTTCTTGCTACTTTTCTGAGTCTGAAATTTTGTGGAAACAAACTCATTCTAGAAGCAACAGGAGACTCATCAGTTTCATATGTAACAATGTCGAAAGTAACAAATAAAATACAATGAAACTGACCCCAGAGAATCCTTCCCACAGCAGGTAAAACTGTAGAGCCCCCTCCTTGCACAGGAATGGTAGTCTCGGACGTGAACACAGCTCATTGCTTCTGCGTTTGTGTCCTTGAGACCCAGAGGAAGTCCTTAATGGAAGTGAAGTGTCTGGGCAGAGTCTGAACGGCAGCCAAACTCCTATATCCTGGGGGACATGGGCCCACGAGGATCCCGGGCACCATAATAAACAAGTTCGTTTGCCCTTTGCATAAACTTGCAGGGTCAAGTTTCCCAAAGAAAGACTCCGTTCCCTGGGGTGGACCTGTATGTCACCCACTGGGAGACCTAGTCCCTCAATGAGTGGGAAAAAGGATATATTTTTATTCTTCTTGTTTTCATTTCCATGGAACTGAGACAGTTTAGTGGGCTGGCTGCAGCCTCCTTCAGCTTTTTAGCTTTGAGAACTGCTCTCATGGTAATATTTCACCTTGCAAACATCCCTGGCAGCTTAAAGGACATTTTGTTATTTTTGACAGTATACAATAAAAAAGCTGTTTTGCATAAACCTGTTTTAAAAAAAAGATTTACTTATTTATTTGAGAGAGAGAGAGAGTGTGTTGAGTAAGCACACAGTGGGAAAGGCAGAGCGAGGAGAGGGAATCTCACGCAGACTGTGCTGAGTGCAGAGCCTGATGGACTCGATCTCACAACCCTGAGATCACAACCTGAGCTGAAACCAAGAGTTGCTTGCTCAATCGACGGCGCCACCCAGGCACCCCTAAAACATGTTTTGTTTTTTTTTTTAATTTTATTTATTTGACAGACAGAGATCACAAGTAGGCACTGAGACAGGCAGAGAGAGAGAGAGAGAGGAGGAAGCAGGCTCCCCGCTGAGCAGAGAGCCCGATACGGGGCTCCATCCCAGGACCTTGAGATCATGACCTGAGCTGAAGGCAGAGGCTTTAACCCACTAAGTCACCCAGGCGCCCCCTAAAACATGGCTTTTATATTGATATGTTATTGGGAGTAAATTAAAAGGTTCATATTTAATATGATCTTTAAGAGCATCTACAAATAAAGGCAAAATTGGACCTTACCCCATGATCAAGTGATTCCCTTCTCCTGTTTATTATTGTAAATGCGTTAGGAAAGCAAAAGCATGATTTTCTACAGAGAGGTTTCAAAATGCCATCCTACCATTACACTGTGGCTTTGGCACCAGATACACGTTCACATGTAGGCTAACGTTTGACTATATAAGGCAGAAAAAGAAACCAAAGGCAAAAACTGATCCCATGGCCCATTGTTTGGAATTCTTGAACTTTATGTTTGTTTGTTTAAAATAAAAATCACCTGGTTACGGGATGCCTGGGTGGCTCATTCAGTTAAGCACCTGCCTTTGGCTCAGGTGGTGATCCCAGGGTTATGGGACTGAGTCCCTTATCGGGCTCCCTACTCAGTGGGGAGCCTGTTTCTCCTCCTCTGCCTGCTGCTCCCCATGCTTGTGCTCTCTCTGACATAAATAAAATCTTTAAAAAAAAACACACACAAAAGACAAACCACCTGTTTTGTTTTTGTAATTTCTTGCCTTTTCCTAAATGATGATACCCACGAAGTTTCAGGAAATTTTTACATGCAATCGCTTTTACCCAAATAGCAAGGGGAGAGCATAGAGGGTCTCGTTCCCTGGGAACAGAGCTGGAAGCTGGCCGGTCTAGGATTCTGCAGCTCCAGGAGTTGCTGCCTGGGGACTCCGACCAGATGAATGGGACTCGAGATCTGGGCAGAGCACCCGAGGCAAATGTGCAGAATTATTACCATTTGTTTGTTCCTCATGAACCAGCCTTTTAATATCAGTGTTCTTTAATGCTTCCTGCCTTTAACCAACTGTCCATTATGGGTAAAAATTAAATATTTGGCTAAGAATAAAAATAATTTCAAACTGCGTAATGGTCAAAACCACCAAAGTGGCTCCCGGGGCTATTGCATGATGGATTGATGGGGGGCTGAGACCTGGGCGCGCTTCTCCCATCTCCAATAAGCCAGGCACTCACCCCACATCTACGGGGGGGTAGTGGGGGGTGGGTGGCGCTCACGCCGGGTGGTTTTGCCTTTAGGGTGAAAAGCTACTTCTGGCACGGAGGTGAGAACTTGCCTCTGGAGCCCACCAGGCCTGGGCTCGAAGCAGGACCCTGTCACCTCCTAGCTGGGTGTCCCTGGGCAAGACTCTTGCTGACTTGTACCTTGGTTTCCCATGTGTAAAATGGTAGAAAGATGATAAGGGGTCAAACCTCATGCAATTAAGGTTTGATGGTGAAATAAGCTTGACTTGATCCAGAGCAAGGGCTGGATAAGGAGCTCCCATCACGGCCGCCGTAATTTCATCCAGGAAATAGGAGCTGTGACAAGTCGCAACTCTGGGTACAGTGTTCTTGCCCCTGGGTGTGGAGCTAAGAGGCCTGAGCCCAGAAGACACCTCTTCTGCCTCCAAAGGTTTCCACAGCAAGCTTGACCTCTTGCATCTGACCTCAGGTTTATATACCAGTGAGGGGTATTTCAAAGGATTTGGATTCTCTGGCTGCCCCCTGGGGAAGTCAAAAAAGCCTTGCAATGTACCGGCTGGCTGCCTCCCTCATGCCTGACCCCCGAGTTCCCCCACAGGTCTCTAGTGTGCCCCACTGGGGGATCTATCCTGGTAACCCAGCCCACGGTGAATGCGGTCTATCCCTAGGATCTCTCCCTGGGGCTGATGGTGAGTATCCCCGTGTTCACAGCTCATTCCTGGAGGGTGGGCAAGAACCCCTTCTGGCTCTGCACCCCCCAGGATCACTAGGGGAAGTATCAAGATCTACTGGGAATGGATGGTTGGGCTCTCATGGCGGGGTCGTGGGAAGCAGTTTCTGGGATGGGGGGGTGGGGCTCAGAGGGTGTCCTCAGGGGGCCTTGGTCCCAGCAGCATTCACCTGCTCTGTCTTCTCTTCAGGGGTGGGCATGGTCTGAGGGCAGAGTCTCTCTGTATAGCTCAGTGAGGCCTTTCCTTTCAGGTGGGAAATGAAGGTGGGGCTCCAACTACTGGCCTGGCGAGGAGGAAGTGATGGGATTGGGGGCGGGGAGGCATTGCAAAGCTATGGGATGGGGCTGGGCCTGGAGGGGGTCCTGTTCTCATTCCTTCAGTTTCCCTTCCCAGGCACTGATAACCCATTGTCTGAATACCCGTAACAAAAGAGAAAGAGGGGCACAGGGGGGGAGTCAGGAGCTGGAGAGCAGAGGTGGGCCACTGGGGGCTCCACTCTAGCTCTGTGGCTATTGGCTATGTGCCCCTGGGTTAGTGAAAATACCTCTCTCGGCCCTAGTTATCTTTTCTAGTAATAACAACAACAGTAGCAACAAACTATGACAAGGAATGACACTTGAGTGGTACCTTCTAGGTCCAAGGCACTCTTCAAAGAACACAAATCAATTTATTCAATCATCCCCACAACCCTATGGGGTAGACAGCCACCTTAGGATCCTCACTCTACAGCTGACCAAACAGGCCCAGAGAGGTGAAGTCATTTGCCTTGGTCACACAGCAAGAGGGTGAGAAGCTGGGTAGAGCCCAAGCTAACCTGCCACAGTTGGCAGAGGAACTAGAGGAGGCTAGAGAGAATGAATTCTAGAGACTCGTTAAGCTCTAACCTCGAATGCTGTGATATTTTTACAGCCTGTTAGTAAATTTTTAATGGTCTGTTCTTGGCTGTCTCCGGATTCCAAAGGGCTGACCACCACGGGAGAGAGGTATACGGAGTGCAGCCCGCTCCTTCCGAAGCCAGAGCTTCTCTGCTCTCCGGGGACACAGAGGAACCGTCCAGGCAGGCCAAGGGCAATGACCTGAGTAGCCGCATGTCCCTGACTGCCGGCTATAAAGCCCTTCTTCCTCCCGGTTGTCCTGCTGTCAGGGCCACAAGGGAAACAGAAGAATGGCCAGTATGACCCTGTGGCGTGGGGTCTTGGAAGATGGGAGCCGCCTCACAGTGTGGGTGGGATTTCTGAGGGTGACGAGAAGCCCCGCAGGAAGCCCTGGGCTTGGTCAGAGCCAAGGTAGTGTTCTGGCTCATGCTGACACGGGGCACACGGGCAGGGAGGGTGGCGTGGTAGGAAGAGATTCTGGAAAGTTAGGTCAGGACCAGGTTTGGGGGCTCTCAGGCTGATGGCAGAGGAGGAGCGGAAACTTGGTTTTGGCGGGAACAAGTCGTATAGGAGCCTACACATTGGACGGTAAGAGCTGGCTCAGGGACAGGGCTGTAGGGGCAGTGAGCGGGGGAGCCACTGGATCACTGGCAGCCAAGAGAGGGTGTAGGAAGCTGAGCCGAGAGACAAAGAGAGGGAGGGGTCCTGGGGAGGCCCCTCGGGCAGCCTCCCCAAATTCAGGACCTGACTCTGCCTCTGTCTTGCTGTGTGACCCAGGTAAATTATGTTGCCTCTCTGTGTCTCAGTTTCTTTGCTTCTAGAATGTGGATGTCATGGTTCCCACCTCGTGCACTGTACCACAGTGCATTGTACCACGTGCACTGATAATGACAGAGCCCTTCAAACGCTCTCAAAGAATTCACTAAATACAATGGGTAGGCTGGTCGGACTTGGGGCCCGTCAGTGGGAAGCAATCTGGGCCATCCCAGGTGGTGAGGCAGGCATCTGGGGTATGGGAGAGGACAGGAGGTAGCGGGTGTGGAGCAGACAGGAGTCTATATTCCAAATATCAGCATGGCTCTCCCCATGGGTCCTTCCAGAAGCATTAACAAAAGGCATCTGTGAACTTTGAAACCATAGCTATTTACAGTGCAGCATCTCCCACAGGCCTCCAACGTCTCTCCTTTGTCAGGCCGCCATTTTGGGAATGTCACCCATTCAAAATGGGTGCGGCAGACACAAGGACTCACCCCATCTCCCGTGAGTGATAGGAATTTCTTTGACTCTTTTAAGATGAAGAGACCTGAGAGGAGTGACAGAAAGGTTAGCCCACCACCGGCCAAAGAATGAAGAGGGGCGGGCCGGGGTCTGAGCGGGATGGAGTATGGCCTCTCCCACAGCACGCGGCCAGCCCGAGGCCCATCATGCTGAAGTCTGCCCCTCCTGAAGGTGTCAGAGGCCACACTGAGTCAGTGTGCTTGCCTGGCATCCAGCTCTGGGTTGGACCTGTCCCTCCAGACACCTCGGTTTTCATCAATAATTCATTTTGCCCGATACTAACTCTCCCCCAAAGTCCCTCTGGTCTGTTTCAAGGCTATTGCACCAGGAGGAATCACGTCTGTCCGACGGGTTTTGGGGAGGGCGAGGAGTAATTAATACTCCCCTCGGATGACATCTAAGGAATTTCAACATCACATGCCCAGACATGGGAGGAGCCTTAGAGACAGCATGACCCCAGTTTGCCCAAGACTGGGGGTTTCTAGGGAAACGGGCCTTTCTGTGCTAAAACTGGGAGAGTCCTGGGAAAACCAGGCCCCTGTGTCCGCCTGGTTAGAGACCAGCAGATTCAGTTCCCCTTGGTTAGCCAGTGAATCAGTAGAGGCCCCAGAGAGTAGGTGGCCTGATCAAGCTCTTGCCCTGCCTTGGCCAAAGAGACAGTTCACCCAGGCCCTGACTCCTAGCCCAGGGCTCTTTCTCTCATGTTGTCATGAGGTGAGACAAGAGGACATAGGGGTGGCAGTGCCTGGCCTTCCTCTGCCACTGGCGGTCGAGTCAAGAAGGTACGTCCAATACCTTATACACTCAAGGCCAACCCGTGACCAGATACCCTGCACAGGAGGCACCTGAATGACATGTCAAGGATCCTTGTTTGTCCTGATTTGACTTGAACCGAACTTCACCTCCCAAGAGCACTCTATACATGGGCCACCATGACCCTAAAGAATGGCTTAACATCTGTCACCTTTGCCCCTCTACCAGCTGTGGCTCAAAGATCCAGGCCTAAGCCTTCCTAACCAAGGCCCAGAGTGGATGCTGGAAACCAACATTTCTTTCTGCTTCAAATCTGGACGCTGATGCTAGTCTCTCTTGGGTTGTCTAACAGACTTATTTCTGGGCCACGGCATGAGGGCAGGCACTGTAAAGCTGGCAGGACCGTAACGGAGTGCTGAAAGGCCCCAACAGCATAAAGTCGGGACCCTAGGGTAGGCTGGCTACCTCCTTGTCCTCAGTATTTACTGAGATCTACTCTACACCAGTCCTGGGGATATGGTCAGGAGTATTTTGACACAAAGCCCTGCTCTTGCAGAGCTCATCTTCTAGTGGGGAGAAAGTGATGATAAACATAAGAAGCACATCATGTTCAACACTAGAAGGTGTTAAGTTCTATGGAGAATACGAAGCCAGGAGGGAGGATTAGGAGTGCTAGTGTGTGATGGAAGCATCTGTGTTATGAGGCTGCACCTTTGTCAGGTCTCATCGAAATGGTACTACTGAGCAAAGATGTGAGGGAGGAGTCATGTAAATATCTGGGAGAGGAGCAATCCAGGTAGAGGGGACAGCAAGTGCAAAGGCCCTGGGGCCTTTGGGCTTCCTGGCATGCTCAAAGCCTCCAAGAAGGTCAGGGGTAGTTGGGAGTGCAGAGTGTGAAGGGGATGGTAGAGAATGAGGTCAGAGGTCATGGGAACCAGGTCAGCTGGGGCCTTGTAGACTACTGAAAGGGTTCTGGCTCTTGTTGTATGTACAATGGGGAACTACTGAAGGATTCTTAACAGAGAAATGACATTTAAAAAGACAATTTGGGAGACCAAAGAGGTTACAGGAATGATCCAGATGAGAGCCAATGGTGCTCTGAGCCACAAGGGCAGGACCAGAGATGGTGAGAGGTGAGTGGAGTTTGGATTGGGTCTGAAGGTAGGCCTGGCAGGACTTGCAGATGGGCTAGACCCGGGTAGGAGAAGGGGAGAAGTCAAGGATGTCTCTAAGGTATTTGGTCCCAGAAGCTGCGAGGATGGAGCTGTGTTACCTGAACCAGGGAGCCTGGGAGGTGGTTAGAAGCTCATTCTCGGGTTGGTTGAGTTTGAGAAGTCTCTTAGATACCCACTCTACCATGTTGAGGAGGATGGAGGATCCAGGAGCCTGGAGCTCAAGGAGACGGCTCCCCCAGGAGCTGGCCGGACACCCTAGCTCAGGCAGCACACCTGCTCTCTTAGGCTCAGCAAAAAGCTTGTTTTTATTTCCGTTTAATTTTTATTTATAACTATGTAAACTATTTACACAGTTCTAAAGTCAAGTTTGAAAAAAAAAAGTCCTCTCCGCCTTTTGCCTCTATAAATAACCATTTCATTAGTTTTCTGGTTTACCCATCCATTCATTATCTTACTATAAATCAATAGGAATGTATACTTGTATCTCCTTTTCAGGGAGAAACACAAGTGTACTGTGTATACTTTTTCCACTTTGCTTTTTTCAGTTACTATTATTTAAGGTCATTCATTTCTCTCTTTTCATTTTTAGGATGCCCCCCACCCACCCCCTAATTAGCTTTCATAGATTTTTAGAAACATCTGTGCCATGGTGGTTCAATTCTAGCAAGCCCCAGCACTCTGGGTAAGCGGCAAGCAGTCCCTAAGAGTCCATGTGCAACAGTTCATAAGAGAATGGGTTATTCTGTGGTTTCTTCCTGTTTTGAACTTCTGGAACTCCCTGATTCTTGAGATAGGCATAGTGGGGCCTTGTCAACATGAGGAGAGGTATCAGGGCAGAAACCGCGGACTCAGGTCATAGTTGGGCTCTGCAAACGTCAAGTGCGGACGTGCCCTCTTGCTGCAAAGAAAGAGGTGTGGAAAAGACATTCTCTGTGACCCCTGGAGTGGATACTCTGGTTTTTAAGAGGATGCACAGAGGCTGATCTTAAATGGTTCCTGGCAAAATCAGCTTAGGGGGAGGCAAGAAGGCAAGTGTCCCCTCACTGGCTTCTCGCATGTGGCAAAGGGCTGCTAGGTGAAAGGGAGCCACGGGCTGGGTTTTGGAGACAGAGCTGTGAGCAGGAGGCAAGAGCGTGCTTACAAAGCAGGGGGTCCCTAGGAGCAGCCAGCTGGGCAATACATTTCCAGGGAGTTCATAGATGCCAGAGTCAGAGTGGAACAGCAGGTGACCGGGCAGCTGTCAGGATGGCTGAGGGCTGAGCCCCCACGACTGGCCTGCCCTGACAGCAGGCTCCTGCACTCTTCCTGCCCGAGGCTGGGCCAGGGTCACCTTCCCCAGAAGGGCCGTCTGGAGCCTGGGGGCTCACTGGCCACAGTGGTGCAGATCCAGAAAGTTCCCGGAGCATGAGCATGGAAAAGATTTCAGATCTGGAGCCACCCATCCTTTCTGTTTTTCCTTCTCTCCCCACACTCCCAAACACAACTCACACATGTAAAGGCAAGAGGCCAGGAAATAAATATGCCAAAAAGAAAAATCACTGGAAGAAATAGAAAGAGCAAAACTATGAGCCGTCCCAAAGTGGCAGCCTGGGTGGGGCTTCCCACTAAGCTGTGCCTCACACGCTTGGGCTCAACGTCTTCTCCCAGCTTCTATCCGCAGCTCTGATTTCCGCTCGCAGCGGCTCGAGGCAGGGAGGGCCCCGAACCCTGGGGATTCCGGGGTGGGGGAGGAGGGGGGTCTGCTGAGTGGCCCCGGGGCATTGCTGAGAGCAGGACAGCTGGCTGTGGAGCCAGAGGGGCACAGGCTCTTATACTATGCCCTTCGCTTTTCGAATCGCAGACGGCAAATCCACAATTGCCAAGCTCATTAACCACAGCCCGTGGGGCCATGCGGAAAGGAACAGGGGAGAGTCATCCCCTCTCTGCACTGACCGGGTCTTGACTCAGTGTATCTTGGAAGAAAGACGAGGAGGTCTGGACGTTCCCACCCAGGGCCAGCTCGGTAATTACAGGTTTTCATAACACTCCGGGAAGGAGCCGTTGCCGCGATGGAGAAGCGGGGGAAAGACTTCGTGGCAACCATTCCCAGGAATGAGTCCATCCTAACCGCCGGACCACCCTGGTGTGCCCTTTCCAACTCCTCCGCTTCCTCTGACATACAGGATAACAACCGGCCCAGCCCTCCCCCCGGGACCATCCGTTCTCCCCTCCACAAGCACACATGAAATGTATCCTGTTCTGGCCCCAGATCCCCAGGCCGGAGCTCCTTGGGAGCACAGCAGGTGGAAGGGGAGCACCTCCCCCTTCTGATCAGACCTTAGCACCACCGGGTAGACGTTTTCAGCATGACTGATCTTGATGGGGGAATTTAATCACCATCTAGGGCTCTGCAGACCTCAGCCTAAAAGGATGGGAAATGGGCTCTGGGACCCAAGACAAAGATCTGAGGCTCTCTGAGACACCAGGAGATAGAGAGTCTGTTCATGTGCCCTCTCCTCGCTTCTCTCCATCGTGACCTTCGTCCTCAGTACCATCCTCCGTGAGCGTCATGCTTCCAACCATGTGCCTTGCCACCTGCTGTCCCCCTCCGGGGATGTCCTCTCCTAGACTTGCTGCCTGGATATCTGTATGCAAAGTATCCCAGAGGCAGCTGTAGCTTCATGCGCTCGGTTTAAACCCTTTGCTCACTTTCCAGGCTCTCGGAGGACGGCATGCCTCCCTGACCTGCCCTCTTTACTTGGGTGCTGTCCTGTCCCGTCAGGCCGCACTGCTCACTGTCTCTGAATCCCACAGGGCTTTTACCTCTGCTCAGTCACTTACCAGGAATGCGCTTCGCATCCCCCTGCCCTCCACTTGGCCCCACTGAAGGGACAAATCCCATTCTGCCTCCTCCAGGAAGGCTTCTTGGCTGCTGCGGTAAACCCCAGAAATCCTTCCCTTTTCTCAAGTCCCAGGGCCTATGGCCTGCATTGTACTATTAAACACATACACACACACACACACACACACAGAGGCACACCATACACACACATACACAAAGACACATGTATGCAACCACATTACAAAGCAAATTGTTCAGCACATCTCTTTTTTAAAAAATAACCTCTATGCCCAGTGTGGGGCTCAAACTCATGGCCCCAAGATCAAGAGTTGCCCGTTCTACCGCACAAGCCAGCCAGGTGCCCCTGTTCAGCATATCTTCATCTTCTGTCTCTGACTAGACTGCACACTGGGACAGACGTAGGCCTGTAGGCACTCAGCAGACCACCCCCCTTCCTGACCAAAGCCCCCCTTTCTGGTCCTGCTCACAGGCATGGCTCCTACCACCCGGGGATCGTGAGGTGGAGAGGCCAGCTCTGCAAAGGGCTTCTGTCTCAGAAACAAAACTTCCCTCTCTGCCCTACGATGCTGCCCTGATGATAAGCAGGAGGTACGTGAATTCTGGGATTGGAATCATTCTCACGTAGCTAAGCTGACATTATCTCTTTCACCATAGCCACACTCGAGGAGGGCAGCCCTGACCCATATCTGTGGGCAGTCATTGCCAAGAGAAGGAGTGGCCTTGAAGGTCTCCCCAACTCCCAGTCCTGGGGAGAGGGGATGGGGTCCCCAGCCTCCCTTCCGGCCTAGCCCGTCCTGTGTCGGACTTGAGCCAAGGCTCACAGGGAAGTCTCCATGGCATCTGAAGAACCCAACATCCCCAGTGGCCTTGCTGAGACCTAATCCTGCCTCGGGGAGATGGCTGGCTCTATCGCCAAACATTCTTTAGTGGGACTCCAAATTGCCATCCACCTCCATTGGAATGAAGACCGCTGTTAATGCAGAGTCTTAGGATGAGAAGCAGGGGGGTTCCTGGGGGGGCTCAGTTAGTTAAGGTCTGACTTTGGCTCAGGTTGTGATCTCGGGGTCCTGGGATGAAGCCCTGCATCCGGCTCTATGCTCCGCAGGGAGTCTGTTTCTCCCTCTGCCTGCCACTCCCCCTGCTTGTGCTCTCTCTTTCTCTCTTTTTTTTTTTTTTTTAAAGATTTTTATTTATTTGTCAGAGAGAGTGAGCGAGAGCGAGCACAGGCAGACAGAGTGGAAGGCAGAGTCAGACGGAGAAGCAGGCTCCCTGCGGAGCAAGGAGCCCAATATGGGACTCGATCCCAGGACGCTGGGATCATGACCTGAGCCGAAGGCAGCTGCTTAACCAACTGAGCCACCCAGGCGTCCCGCTCTCTCTTTCTCTTAAAAAAAAAAAAAGATGGGAAGTAGGCCTTTACCCAGGAGAAGCTTATGCCTGAGCCCAGCCCTGAGATATGAGGAGAAGGGCTGGGCCAGTCATGATTGCTGGGGGAAAGGGGCTAGAGGGGGAGTCAGGGCGACCACTCTGAGGTGTGGGCACCTGCTTGCTTGTGGGGGAGGGTCCTGGTCTCTGTAGGCGTGGCCCAAAGGACACATCTCCCATATTGCTGCTCCTACAAAGTGAAAAACCTTGGGCAGACTGGGAGAATTTTCTTCCTTCCTGACACTCCCTGTGGCTCTGTGGTGGGCTGGGCCAGCTGCACTGTAAATGCCCACCTTGGAAGGCCTTCGCCAAAGCTGGTAAGCCTCCTCCCTGGCAGCCAGAGACTCCTGCCAGGTCACCCGTGTCCCCGCGACTCCTCCTGACCACAGCGGCTCTGTGGGGCTTGGGCATGGCTCCGACAGCCCCGAGGGTCCATCTCCCGACCCTGTGCTCAGCAGGTTCCTCCAGGAGAAGAGTGGCTGGCCAGGAGCCCAGCTGGACCTGCTTCAACCCCGTAGGGGGGTCTGAGGGATTTCATGGACGTGGGAGGTTGCCACTCCCAGAACAGGCGGGCAGGACCACAGCCACGCTCGGGCAGGACCGAGATCCAGTTGTTAGACCCCCAAGCCTGGCCTTTAATTCCTCTGCCCCTTTACCACCCTCGTGCTGTTCCCAACTTCCCTCTCTGCCCCGCCTCGCCCCCAACCCTCATCTGCCATCCATCTCCATAAAGTCAGTCCTGAGAAGGTGTCCAGGAGTCTGGGGATATTACTTCCCCAGGAGGGCAGCTACACCTTGCAGGGAACAGAGGAAATGCGGATTTTTAAGGCACTTTTTAAGGATTTTAAAGAAGGCAGGCACTAATGATGGAAGTCCAGGCAGCCGAGGCCCAGCACCTCTCAAGATAACATTCATTCACATGATGATTATTCACACAATCAACGTGCAGTTGGAAAACCCGTGGAGGGTCCACTATGCCTCTATGGAAGGCACAAAGAAGACTGACACCCCCAGATAGCTGCTCACATTAGTGGGTGCCTCCTTGCACCTAAACTCTAGACAGACACCCTGGCGGGGAGCTGGGCAGCATGGTGGTGCCCCGTCCCTCGGCGGCATGGTGGTGCCATGCAGAGGGCACATAAGGGACAGCGTTGGCTGGCTGGGCCATCCTGGTCTGCAGAAGACACATTGCTGTGATCCCAAAGACCTCCAGAGGAGACTGAATGAGAAGACGCATGTCCAGAAGGGGGCTGGTCAGGAGTGGGTCACCAAGAGCAAGAGAGCCCTCTTAGCCGGCAGATGGTTTTGGGCTGCTCTGTTAGCTGCAGGCTGCGGACTTCGAGAAGCGGTCCCACTGTTGTAGGGGACAGGCTTTGCAGCAGGCTTCCCCAGGGGGATGCTTGCTGGAGGCTGTGGCTGTCCCTTGGCAGGCATGGGTCTGGGCTGGCCAGCCCTGTCGCTGCGGCAAGACGCATCCGGACCGTGCCGCCCGCGCTGCTGGTCCTTCTCCTTCCACCTCTACCTTCTGGGGCCCTGCCTTAATGACTTCAGGGAAGCAGGATACCTGTGACTTCGATTTTCCCTCTAGCCTCCCAAATTCTGTGGCTACCATTAGGTGTCCCCGGCTACTCCCAGGTTGCCCTGAATCCTGAGGTCTCCCTCGGCAGCATTTGTCAAGACCTACAGTCTCCAGGTCAAAATGTATCCCCGGGGACGTCTGTCCCCTCTGGGCAGGCAGCCAATAGGGTGTGTGAGGCTGATCAGACTGGGCTCAAGCATCAGGCCAGCACACTAGCCCGAGATGTGCACCTCTCAGATCTAGTGCTGCGTTCAAGGACTAGGGCATGCTGGGGAATGGGCCAAGACAGTCCCTCTCTTCTGGCTTTCTTGCTACCTCTCTTCCAGGGAGGGACCCTGGGCCAAGGCACTCATTCTCAGCAGGGAGGGGCAGGGGACACGAGACATGTGAGAGCAGAGTGAGAACCGTGACTTCACTGGCTGTGTCTTGGTCTCCGTTGTATGGCAGAAACCAATTTTCTTCTCTTTGGGCTTGTTGGAGGATTTGTGAAAATCTGGATCAGGGATTTGCAAACGATGGCCTATGGGCCAAATCCCCCACCATCTGCTTTAGTGAACGAAGTTTGTTTCGCTCTCTGGTCCTTTATGGGGTAAGTTTGCTGACCCCTGATCCAGACAGGATGCCTAGGACCGGGGGCACACCATAAGGAGCAGTTGCAGTAACTACTTTACAATAATGGGGACAAGGGGACCGTGGTTGGGGGGACAGTTGGGAAGCTGGCCCCAACCTGATCGAAACTAAGAAGGTCTTCTATTGGTTTATATTCTCAGTTTCCATAACTCAGTGCCTCTCCTGTTCCCAAGGATGTGCCCTGGGTCACTGAATTCGGACTCTGCACACACCTCTCTCAGTGATGTCCCTGTCGGGTGTGGGGGAGGCTACTCAGCTCCCAGGGGTCCTGTTGGCCCACAGAGAGGGTCTGAAGACCGTTCCCCAGGGGTAGCATTCTGTCTGCCTCCAGCCATGCTTCTGAGCAAAGATTTGGAAGCAGCGGCCCTTGCACGCTCTAGAAGCCCAGCACGGTGGCTCGTGTTTCTTGCCCCCAGACCCAGGACAAAGAGAAGCAACCCCTTCCTGAGCCCCCCTGGGGGCCATGTGTGCTCCGTGAACCCCTGTTTCTTTTACTCAGCTTCTTCCTTCTGCTCTCCATGCCTCTTCCCCCTACCCAGATGCTCAGACTGTCCTACCTCAGCCTCGTCTCCTCCCCCAGCCAGCCCAGGCCTGGCTCTCTGTGGCCCAGGAGGGTTTCTGCAGAGCCGGGCATTCTAACAGAGCTTTGGGCAAGGATGGAGACTTCCTCTACCTGTTCAGTCGAGCACAGTAACCGTCGGCTCTGTGGAGCTAGCAAGAACTTGAAAAATGGCCGGGGTGACTGAAGGACAAATTTGAGTTGACGTTTCAACTCACTCAAATAGCCACCGTGGCTACTGTACTGGACAGCACAGCTTCGGTCAGAGGGCTTGTTATTTCTTCGTTACACGACTCCACCTGGAGCCAGAGGGCCCTGAAGTACCTCTGGTTGGGGGGGGGGCTGCAGACAGGAAGGGACAGACTACAGAGGGCCCCCTCTCGCCCATCACCACGGTTCCCCTGCGATGCCCACCAAACTGTTTCCAGTTCTGAAGGAGGTCTCTCCTCTCCCTGCTACTCTGAACCCCTAAAATATCTGCTCATCCATCCCAGGCAGGACACCCCTCACTCAGACGGCAGACAACCCCAAATCATCTTGTATTCTGGGACGGGTAGAAGAGAAGCACATGTCTCCCTGTATGGGGCCAACGGCACAGAATCCTGTGGAAGAGCGTCTGGGTATCCGAGTCAGTTCTGTAAGGTCTTGAGGAAACTGCGTGGCCTCTCTGAGCCTCCCTTGTATAACTCTTAAGATGGGGACACTTGCCTGTATTTTATTTGCTTCCCAGACCTGCTGTGGGGATGCTGGGAGGTGTTCCTTGGAAGACATCTCTCCTTGGGGTGCTAATATTTGTATACTTTCTGGGGCACCGTGGTGGCTCAAGCGGTTAAGGATCCGAGTCTTGACTTCTGCTCAAGTCATGATCTCAGGGTCGTGAGATCGAGCCCTGCATGGGGCTCCCCACTCAACATGCAGTCTGCTTGAGACTCGCCCTCCCTTTGCTTGTGCTGTTTCTCTCTCTAAATAAACAAACAAAATCATTAAAAAAAATCTGTATTCTTTTCTCTCCTACCCAAGGCAGCCTTCCCTGTCAGCATCTGCCAGATTCGAGGATGTCAGTATGCTTCCAATTAAAGCCCAACCTTCTATGATGACTGAGATGATAGCGCTTGAAGGAAAATAAGGCTGTGTGTGAGTGTGAGTGCATGTGTATCTTGGAAAGTTCCCTTTCCCTGGAAGTACCTGCCGGACTCCCCGGAGGACACGTATGTTCCAAAGCTCAGACAGCAGCATCCTTTGGCTTAACACCTTCCCCAGGGAGGAAGTACGCTCGCTCACGTCCACTCTACAGAGGAGCCACAGACGGGGGACGGAAGAATGGAGGGGAGGGTTAAGGAAGGCACTGTCAGAGAGATTGGAAGTTGAACTGCAAAAGAAAAAACACTAAACACCTCACACCTATTCAGAGCTACTGGTGGATTTTACTAGGTCATTCAAAGTGGGGGTGGGGGGTTGGGGGGGAAGCGATGACACAGAAAGAACAAGAAACAGATACAGATGGTCACCATCCTCTGGTATTCAGGCTCATGTGTCCTCCTTTCCCACACCATACCGGGGCTGGTCTGTATGACCAGCAGAATACGGCAGAAGGGGTGGGAAGTCACTTTTGAGATTAGGTTGTAAAAGACATGACACCTTCTCTCTGTCTTGGTGTGTCTCTGTCTCTGTCTCTCTCTCTCTCTCTCTCTCGGATCACTCATTCTGTCCTGCGCACCCTACAGAGAGCCCCACATTGCAAGGAAATGAAGCTTCCGGCCAACAGCCACTGAGGAACTAAGGCCTGCCAACAACCACGTCAGTGAGCTTGGACGTGGACCCTCCAGTCCCATCTGAACCAAGTTTTCAGATGATCACAGTCTCCGCCAACAACTCAACTGCGATCTCCAGAGACACTCTGAGCCAGAACCACCCAATTAAGCTGCTCCCGGATTCCTGACCCTTGGAAACTGCGTGCAATCATAACTGTTTTTTGTTTTAAGCTCTGCATTTTGGAACCGTTTGTTACACAGCAAGAGATAACCAATGCGAGCGCCCAGGCCAAGCTCATTTCCAGCAAACTCTCCTTGGACACGGTAAATGTTGGAGTTCCCGGAGCCGTCACACACAGACAGCTATGCTCACAGACTCGTGTGCCCTGCAAACACACATACTCGCGTGTGGGTCCTCGGCTGTGCACTCCTTGACATCTCATACCTGCTTTCCAAGCATCATCCCGTTTGAGCTGCAGAACAGTCTTAGAAGGTCAACGTCCTTTCTTACAGATGAGAAACATGCCCGGGGCAGGTGCAGAAATGCCTCTGAGGCTCCACGTCTAGCAACAAGCCCCAAACCAAGTCTGGACAAGTCTGTACACTCAAGGGGCCACCCACACATTTGGCTGCGGTGACTCCTGCTTTGTGACTTCCAGAAAGGGAAGGTAGGGGCCCAAGGGATGTCTGCTTAAAGTGAGGGACAGTTTTAGGCCTTTAGGAGCTAAAAATCCTGTCTTCAGAAAATACAACCCATCCCCCCTCCCTCCCTCCCTCTCAACCCTCCCTGTACTGGTGTCTCAGGGTGCTGGAAACTCTCAGCCCTAGATCATTCTCTTAACTCAGGTCAAATGTAAAGTGACCTGCTCTGGTTACCCATTAAGACCAGGCTGACCATTGACATGCCAGTTCATAAGATGGGAGGCAAAAATCAGAAAACCTGGGGGCAACAGGCGCTGCTCAGGAATAGTGGGAGGTAGAGGTGGCTTCCTCCAATTGTGTCAGAAGAAGCACCACCGTAAAAATAGACTAGAGCTTCGGCCAAAAGAGTGTGCCCCAGGCTCCCCTGCTGTCCCAAGGGTGGTGGCATGGGAACTGGACAGGGGGGCCTTTGGAGGGAGCTAGCCTTCGTGGGCCCTGCCTAGAGACGTTCCAGCGATCACCTCCCCACCCCACCCTTGACTGAGCATCCCCAACCTTTCAGAACATCAGGGCAAAGTCAGAATTCTGCCCTCCGCCTGGCCCATCCCCGCTCTCTCCTCCTAGCCACGGCTGCAGCTCATGGTTCAAAGGCCCCAGGTGTCCTGCTCCCGGTGATGAGGCTGTGCCATCTGCTCCCCGATGCATGGAGCCAGTCTGGAACACGTTTATTGTGGCCACTGGGCCACCAGACCAAACAAACCGACACACAGCCCCATACTGTGTTTTTTTCCTTCTCACAACATGCCTCGTCTTTGTTTTGGGTCCCACACATCTTCCTGGAGTTCAGCGCCGGCCCGGCCAACAGAAAGTCTGTAATCAGCTGAAAATCGTAGTCTGAAGACAGCTCAGGGGCTGACGTATTCCCAAGGGAGGGTGTAACTGTGGATAAGGTGCCCCTCCCCGGGGGGCTGTTTTTGTTCTGGGCTCCTGTGTTCACCTGGAGAGGTGGCTCAGGATGCGGGGCCCCGCCCTCCCTCACACCACTGATCCAGCAGCTCTTGCATCTCCTGGGGCCTCCCCCTGTCCCCAGGTCCCTCTGATGCTGCACCTGCTCCAGTGAGCCAGAGAGCTGGAGGGAGGCAGGCAGAGCTCTCTGGGTGCAGGCCAGGCCTGCCTCTGTGGGGAAAGTCAGGCAGGAGGACCAGAGAGGCCCCAAAAGACCTTGTGGGGTAGAGAGTGGGGCAGGTGGGACCTGTATGATGGGAGGGAACCCGCAAGGCGACAGTTGGGTGGGAGGGGTCCTGCGCAGACAGAGAGCACAGTGAAGCCCACGTAGCAGAAGGGAGGTGTGTGGGGGGGGGGACGGGGGGCAGGTTCAGGCAAGGGGGGCACGCCTCCAGGGAGTGGAGGGGAGGGGGCAGCTCTGGCTGGCACTGGTAGGGGCTTCTGAAGGTTCAGAAGGAAGGTTACATGCTGGCAGCTTCCTTCATTGCCCTGTGCAAGCTACTTTCCTCGTCTGTAAAACGGAAATAAAAACAATGTCTTTCTGGGGGTTGTGGGAGGAAGATAATCAATAATTCTGCCCCAAACTGCTCATGTGTTAATGTTTTGGGGGCTGTAAGTTTTAAGCTCCCCCTGAACTGCTGGTAAGTCTGAGTGTCCACCTACAAGCGGACCTCCAGAGCTTGCCACAGCTGTGGGCCTGTCTGCTTCTGGTGCTCCGGCTGTCTGTCTCTCTGGCTATCTGTCTCTCTGGCTGTCTGTTCAGATCTACTTGGAAAGAACTGGCAGCTCCACCCATTTTGCATTTTCAAGGGCAGTGAGATGTCTGCAGGTGCCATCTGAGAGATGACCCCTGGGCATGCAGGGGACAGGAGACACCTTGGTCTTCATTTCCCCCTTGGGGGGAGGGGGCAGAGCACAGGCATCACCTCCGAAGACCCAAGGGTCTATCTTCTCGAGTTATTTTAATTCTGTTTGTTGATGTCTTGCCTAATTGAGGTCCTGCATCACTTCTGGAAACCAGCCCCCCCTTCCCCCGCCAAATACTCCAAACCATAATAGCGGCCACCTTGGCTTCCCTAAAACACACTCACTGGAATAAATGACTACACTTAAATTACTAGGGAAGACTCAGAAATAACTCCTGGAGCTGAGGGTAGACGCTGATCAGGCAGGAAGGCTCCTTGGTATTTTTGAAACCTGTGCTCGCATCCTCGCTGGGAAACCCTGGGGAGCGCACCCTAGGCCCGGCCCCCCGGGGACTGGGGGAGCAGGAGGAAGGGCGCTCGGCTCTACGGCCTTCCCTGGAGAACTGCCCACCATTCCAGAACTCATACCACCCCTCCTCCAGCTTCTCACCAGGTGGGGCCCCTATAACCCTGGCTACCGAAGGGACCTCCTAAATATGTCCATGCACGAGTCCTCTGAACCAGGGAAGGGCTCTCCAGGCGCATCTGAGCCAGAGCTGGGGTGCGGGAGGCAGAAGGTGAGTGGCTCTGTCGGGAAGGTCTCGTCTGAAACCCTGCCATTCACTTTTCCTTTGAATTATGCACTAGCTCTGCACTCAGTCCATTAGAAAACACCAGCCCCATGCTGTTCACCACTGGGGCACCTGAGTTCATTAGGGAGCTGTGCAGGAGGCCGGGAAGGACCCGAAGAGGGAGGCGGCGCATGCTGGGGGCGGGACAGAGAGCTTTCCGCAGAGGACTGGTTGGGGACACAGGCTCTGAAGCCAGACTGCTCAGCTTTGCTGTCTGGCTCAGCTCCTGCACCACTCCGTGCCAATGACTTGCCCCACCTGTAAAGTGGGAATAAAACCAGTATCTCCTTGCTAAGGCTGGTGGCAAGACGAGAGGAGCTGCCGTTTCATAAAAGGCTCAGTGTGTCCTGAATGTGGTCAGAATCCTGGAAATGCTTGTTAAATTGCTGAGTGACTTCTGGAGGAGTGAGGGTGGGCTGGGCTTGCCCGGGAGGGCGGGTCAAAAGGCCCCAGAACCAGGGGCATGTACCGCCTGCCCTCTGAGTGAGGTGGTCCCAGGCAGCATCCCATCTCCGGCAGCCAGAGCCCTGGGAGTATGGGCACTCGGCCAGGTGGCCAGGGTAGTAGGGTACCGACCTAGACCACACTGGGTCCTGAAAGATGCACACGGGGCAGGAGAAATGGCCTACATTTCTAGACCTTTCTGGAAAGGGCACAGGGGCTGAGTTGAAGACACCAGCGGCACTGGTTATTGGCACTGAAAGCCCCAGCTGGCCTCCGGGACTTCTTGTGTACCTGCCATCGATGTCACCTATCCACACCTCTGCAGGCTGTGTGTCAGTGTCCTTGGGATTCAGCAAGAAGAATCGGCTTGGGGAGGATCCTTAGCTCCTTGAGAGCCCCTGCCTAGGGAGGGGGGAGCTGGTCATGAAGCCGAGAGCCCTGGGCTGCCTACCACGCATGACACCCCCAGGGAAGGCCATGCAGACTTGGTGCCCGGGGCCCAGTCCCTGGGGGCCCCCCAGAGTTGCCCGTTTCCACAAGTTCCAACAAGGGAGGCAGGGCTGGGGGTTAACATTTCTGACACCTGAGGACACCTGAGCCAACTCCTGAATGCCCACGATGGCCGAAACTGAGAGACCGAGGTCCCCAAGGAAGAGAAACTGAACCCACTCAGGTGGCTTTTCCTGGGGTCTCCACCCTCCCTCCCGTCCCAGGCACAGAGCCCGTGAAGGTGGCATTCCTCAATCTCAGCTGGTTTCCCAGTCGGCAACCCTGCCACCGCCCAGGCCTCTAGGCGCGGGGCACCCTGCTTCTGCTTCTGCCAGCTCTCTCGCCTCCTGGTCCCTCTCTTTCCCCATCTGGCGTCTATGGGGTCTGAATACATCCTACGATCTGGAAAGAGGGCACGAGAAGGAACAGAGAAGGGCAAGGCTCAGCTTTCCCAGAGCGGGCACAGACGGGTAGATGCCCACGGCCAGGGTGGGCAGGCCCGGCACCTGGGAGCTCGGCCAAAATGCACAAAATAGCCCTCCCACGGATACGGGCCCCGGCCCAAGGGACATGCTGGCCCTCCCCTGGGAGAGGGGTCCCGGGCTCTTGTTTTCTTTCCCACGAAGTGCGACGCACAGAGCCAATCCCGAGCATGGAGCGTGTGCCAGGGAAGAGGGGCCAGAAAGGGTACCCAGGGAAGGGACACTGGCCACCTGAGTCACAGGCCAGCCTTGCCAGGCCCTCTCACAGCCAGCTCTGCCCAGGATCGCGGCGCAAGGTGGCTACGTGGTCCATGGGAGAATCCAGCCATCATGATTGGTACAGGGGCTGGGGTCTTCTCTAGGCCTATCAGGGCTGGAATTTCACATCCGTTGGACATGGATGTGGACATCTGGTTTCAAGAAATGAGCTGTTCTTCTTTCCAAGAGTGCCTGCTTGGGGGTGGGCGTGGGGGAGGGAGGAGAAGGAGCCTAAAAATAATTCCTATCTGACTCATGTTGCTTCGAATCTGACAGGGCTGCCTGCCAGGTGGGGGTCTGCCTGTCCCATTTTCTTATCTATCTTTAGCAGGGACTTAATGAGGGCAATTTCCTTGCTGGGATATAAAGACAAACCTCAGGCTATGGCAGCGTGATCTGTCGCACTGTCCCCTGGGCTCCTGATGACAGGGTGACAATGATGGTCACTGCAGTGCTAAGCAGTCCGGGGGTGGGGAAGGCTCAAGGATGTCGTCATCCCAGGATGAGGCGAACAAAGCAGAGGTCCCCTCTATGAACCCCAAGCCAGGGGACGTCCCGGGGAGGAAGGGTCTTCTGCTCCTCCCTTCTCTGGCCCCCAGCTCTGCCACCACCAGCCACACAGGATAAATCACTAGGTCTGAAATCCCATCCCTCACAATACATTCCTTTACCTTGAGCACCTCCCCACACTGCTTTCAAGAGCGATTTACAGGAGCAAAGTTCTACAAAGTCCCGCAAACACCCAATTAGGGAATACCGAACCATTGCTCCCAGAGGATATACAGGGTTAGGTTTCTGCGAGACCCTGGCCGCCACATTTTCCCCATTTGATCAATCCATAAACTTTACATTATGTGTTTCTGCTCAAAGACACCTTGCTTAATATAGAGTGTTGATGCCTCAGTGGTGAACTTATGGGCAACAGCACTCGATCGGTCCTGAAAATGCGTCTCGGTACCAGGACTATCTATAAAGTCGTGCAGGAATGACACTTATCTAACACGTGTATGTGTCTCCAGAAGGTACATCACAGCCTTCTTGCTTTTAGGAACAGTAGAAGCACCTCAGCACTACGTTTGGGAGCACTTTAAACAGCAAAGTCACCAACACGAAGCACACACGTGTGAACATCATGGCGCTAAATCGATCGTGAAAAGGACGCTTGTTTGTGGGTCGAGGGCTGAAACACAAAGGCGGGGCGTCTCCTGAGCTGACCTCGGCTGCGAACGTGCCTGTTGGGCAAGTCAAATTTCTCGCTGCCCCATGCATGTCCATGAATGACCTTGAAAGGACTGTGAATACTGATTTTGGGGGTTACACACGTGCTTTAGCAAGCAGGCAAATTTGCAAATGTGCAATCTGTGGTAATGCGGACTGACTCTCCTTCCAAAAGGGCTAACTTAACGTGTGTGAATGAGCCAATGGCTAAATCTAGGGTTCTGAACGAGGTTATCTCCTGACCCATTCCTGGTTGGCAAGAGCTGGAACTTATATCCTTAGAGGATAAACCTCCACAACTGCAGGGGTCATGTGTGGCGCTGAAGGGAGTGGCAAGCTCCCCTAAGCAACTGTGACTTACAGGAAGGGGGTTAAGGAGGCAGAGGGCATCCCTGGGTCCTCGCCCCTGAGCCTAGAACTGAGGAGAAGGAGGGATGAAGTGATTCTGGAATGGAATGAGGGGTTGCCCATACTCAGCGATGACCATCAAAGTATGGGGTAGTCATCAGGACGGGACAAAGAGTGGGCCAACCAACGGCGGATGATGGTCCTAAATTGTATTTTCATCTTCTGAGTGAGAAGGAGGGCAGGAGCACAAGGTTGTTGAGGAAGATGATGTACAATTAAGGAGGCAGCTGAAACAAAAGTTTGACTTCTGTCAGGCGACAAGTGCTGGCCCAGGAAAGGCAGACCCGGAGGAGCAAGTCTACGGCGCCCAGGACCTAGGACAGGATGGTGGGAGACGACGGGGACTCTGAGTTTTCATCTTCTTGCCCAAGGGATGGAGCAATTTTGTTCAGGAAAAGAGAACTCTGCACTAAGGTCATAAATGGCCCCGGAACACATCTGAGGAATCTTGGAGAACGAAGTGCTAGAGACTGTAGCCGTGTGCATACAGTTCAAATTTTCCAAAACTAAACCAAACCAAAACAAAAAAACCAGAAAAATACAATTATTCTTTCTCTCAGAGAGTCCCAAATAGATGATTCGAAAGAAACAGTGTCACCACTAATGGCTAGCACAGATTTACACAAACCCAGACCAAACGGACTGCCTTTTCTGAAAGGGTCACTTGCCTGACACATTTAGGGAACCCTGCAGACATCAAGATTCAAGGAATGTTTCCAGGGGTTTGTCGCATCACTCTGTCTGGGGACTGGACTTATCCATTAAAAAATTTTTATTGATATGTAAATCATACAACAAAATCTACCCTCTTAAATGACATAATTCAGGATTTTTAGTTTATTTACCAAGTTGCAAATCCATCACCCCTAATTCCAGATGTCATGTTCATTTTTATCAGTGACCCAGATGATGTCACAGAGAGCTTGCAAAATCAAACCTGATGGCTGACACTCTGCCCCTAGGGAAAGAGCCTGGCACCCAGGGAGGGTTTGGGCACCTG
The DNA here is from genome assembly GCF_030435805.1 of Mustela lutreola. Taxonomy (NCBI): domain Eukaryota; kingdom Metazoa; phylum Chordata; class Mammalia; order Carnivora; family Mustelidae; genus Mustela; species Mustela lutreola. The sequence goes on from NC_081300.1 coordinate 25,194,289, forward strand.
CTGGCAGAGGAAGGGAAGGAGGGATGACATTCTTAATTGGTTCCACAATTAGAGGGCACCGAGCCACGGTTATGGTCATTCATAGGACAGAGGCAGCAAGAGTGGCCAGAGGCTCCAATCACCCTACAGTGTCCAGGATGTGGTCCGATCGCACCACCTGGGGACCCAGGGAGGGGCGGCGTGCAGAAGTGTGGGGACAGCTCGCTCTCCTGCTCCTCACCCAGCAGGACCATCTGACACATAGCTGGATGACCACAGCATTCTTTCCTTCTTCCTTCCAAATCTCCTTTGCACATGCAGCCAATGAACCGTTCTGAGACCTCACTTAATGAAAGAGATTAATCTGGAGAACGGCTCTCCTGTGTCCCCAGCTGTGAGGGCAGCGTGGGAGGGAACGTGCCTATGTTCGAGGCCCCGCTCTGTTAAGAGGCTGGGCTCCGGAGGGTTGACAGGGGCTTGTATCACCCTGGGCTGGGGCCCATCAGGAATCGGGAACTCTGGCTTTTCCCTTCCACTTAGTTCAGCTGGGGTGGTGGCAGCAGCACCTAGGGCTGTGCCTAGGGAGATTTGGGGGGTGACTTCTAGGGGGTGGTAGGAATCCCTGGTTCCCGCACCTGTCCAGCTGTGGCAACTTTCACGCTCCTCCCAACCCCCTTCCAAATCCTCTTTCACGGTTAGTACAAAGCCCACCTCCTCCAGGAAGCCTTCCTCAGCCATCCCCTGCTGGCTCCTTTCTCTGAACGCTCAGATGCTGCACAGTCACACACCACGTTCTGGTGGCTTCAGGAGCCAGAGAGGTTGTGCAAGCTACACCTCTGGCCCCGGAGAGCAGGGACCAAGCCTGGCACTTCCCTGCTCTGCTCCAGAGCCCAGAATGTAGTACGGAGCACCACTCTATCAGTCCCAGGAGGAGAGTTAAGTACTGCTCCCACTGGGGTGTTCGTTGTAAGGGACCACCTAGTCTCCCTTTCAGGAACTGTGTACTTCTCCCCCCACCAGCGGCTGCACGTGCTGGGGCAGACACCCCCCCAGCTCTCAGCCCCTATGGAAACTGCCTTGGGCGATGACAGTTGCCGGCATAAGGTTGTGGCAGTGAGGACATAAAGACCTGCTCCTTCACTCCATCGTGGGACAGCTCTGAAGTCACCTCCCTGAAGGGTCAGAACTCCCCAGCCAGACTGCCCTGCAGCCCAGCTTCTCCTTCTGCCCTACCCTGCTCCTTTCCCTTCCCCTCTACAGCTATTGTTCCAAAGGATGTGCCTCAGTAAGGGCCCTGCCCGCTCCTCTCCAACCCAGAGTCAGCTTCCCAGGGAACACAGGCACTGCTGGCTGTTCGTTGCATCAGTTTGCTCACTCTGCAAAATGGAGCGGGGTGGGGAGGGGTGGAGAGAATGTCTCAGCCCAGCAGGGGAGCACTCACTCAACACAGGCAGTGGGTCAGCAGCATGGCCATGACTTTGCCCTCTGGGAGCCCCCTCCTCTGTCTGCACCTGCTGGGTGGGTAGATTAGGGCAGGAGGGGAACCTCTGTAGGGCCCCCTCCAGCCGGCAGGGCTCCGGGGACAGAGCACCCAAGGCCGCTGCTCTCTGAGGAGTACTTGAAATACTCAGTACTTTGCTATCACGAAATGCATCGTTTTGCCTGAAAACAGCAAATATCTTTGAGTCATTTCCCAAAAGAAAGAAGTGGTTACTAGCTGTTCAAAAAGTTTTCAGAACATTTTCCAGGACAACAACCTAGGAACTGTTGAGGAGCTTAAACTTTTTCTGCAAAACAAGGAGAAGACATTCACAGTTCAACTTTAATCACAGAGCCCCTGGGAGCAGCCCCTGGAGTGTGGGAGCAGAGGGGCCCTCCTGCCTTGTCTGCCTGGGTGGTTGACCCTGGAGGGAATGCAGGGCAAAGCTCCCTGGGCTCCTAAGTGAGATCACAGGGGACAGCCCAGCCCCTCTGCAGCCATCTCCTCACCCCTCACCTTTTGGAGCTTTCTGTGTACCTTGGACTCAAGAACGGGCCGGCACTAAGCCCATTTCTAGGGGCCTTAGAAGGATTTGATCGTTCAAGCCTCCCACTTCATAGACCCACTTTACAGAAGGGGAAATAGGGGCATGCAGCAAGTTGCCCAGGTCACAGAGTTAGTGAATGGGGGAGGCCGAATTCACATCCAGGGTCTAATTCCAGGGTATGCGTCTCTGACTTCAACAATTGGAACGAAAAGCAACAAGGGCACGCCCAGCCTGGCCTCCCACCGGAGCGGGGAGAGGAAGCAGACTTCCTGCTCCAGGCTACAAGGCACCACACAGGCCAGCTTCAGCGACCAAGCCGTTTCTTCCCCGAGCCCATCTTGGGTCTAGCTGAACACCGACTTCTTCCATTACCGGCTGGCTGCCCCTGGTTTGGGTCCCTCTGAATGTGACGCAGCTGCTCTTAGCCTCCGTGGAAATCTTTCACGAATTTATTGGTGTGACCGTGCTTTCCCTGCAGACTCCTCTTCCCCGGCCCCGTCCCGTTAGCCTCTCCTCCCGGGACATACTTTCCATCCCTTTAATCATCTTTATTGCCTCGCTTTGGACCCCGTCCCGGGTCCACATCCTCTGCGAGGTGCGCTGACCTAACCGGGCATTCGTTCACACGAGCGTGGCCCGGCGGAAGGTCAGCTTCCCCGTGCGTGCCTGTCACACCCCTCTTCCTATATTCCTGGGGCAGCGGCTGCTTTCCGGAGGCCCACCGCTGTACGGGGGGGGGGGGGGGGGGGGTCCCGCTTAGACAGGCGGCCAGGTCCACGAGCCAAGGTGTGGCTGGCCTGGAAGGAGAGCAGCAGCCTGCCGCTGCTTCTGGGTCAGGGGGTGACTGTACATTCAAAGCTCGGGGACTCCCCGCACCTCCAGACACAGACTCGGGACCGGGCTGGGGGACAGGGGAGGAGGGACACCCAGCCTCTACTCTCCCTCTTCCCCAGTCGCCCGAGAGCCCCATTCCCCTTTTAGAGATGTGCTCCCTTCTTCTTCCCTCCTCTAGGAGCCCAGAAATGAGGCATTATCTTGGCAAAGCAGCACAGCACTGAGGCGGTCCACACAGTAATCATTCTGGTCAATGATTCTGGTCATGGCTTGGTCCAACGCTCCTGGCTCAGTTTCCCCTTTCCCTGCTGCTTCATAACAAGCCTAGTGTTTCTGGTTCCTAAGCCAGGATGGCCTTCCTCCTAGTTAGTGGTGTGGTTCCTGTCTCCTGGGAGGGCCTCTGACCTGCTAAGTCCACCAGCTGATGACGAGGAGTCCTGGGGACCTGTCGTCCAGGTGGCCTGAGCTGTGGCCAGCACCCAACGTGCCTTGTTCAGGGCCCCTGTGTGGAGGGGAGGCCCAGGGACCCTAGTCAGCCATGGCCCTCATTTCAAGGGGGCAGGAGGAGAACAGGCACCTCCACTTTGCAAGGAAGGGATGTCACCTAGACTGTTCCCTTGGTTCTCTAAGAATATTCTGTTCGTTAAAGGTAAAACCACAGGCCATCCCTTTGATCCAAGAAGTGATTCCCTATAGAGGCACACGCCTCATTTTAATTCCCTGGGCAGAAGCCTTTTTTCTCTTTCCTTCTTTCCTGCCTCTTTCCCTTCCTTCCTTTTTTCTAATGTTTCCAACCAGAAATAACTGATGCATATCCACACAGAAAACATACTCTAACCCTGCTTTACTACAAACGTCCACAGACTACAAACATCGCTCTGTACTTGGAGTTTTCCACTTGAAATCTACCACGAAGATTTTTCCACGCAAAAGTCTCCCCAGGAACAAAGGCAGGTCTTCCTGGGACTCCGAGCCCCAGCTGCCTCGGGGCACTTTTTTTCTGGCCCCTTGCTATCACCCAGCACGCCGAACTATGGGGAGACCCTGGGTTCTGCTCCTCCAGGCACTGGAGAGCAGGTGCACGCGTGGCTGCGGATCTGCGGGTCGCCTGTCACCACAGAGCCGAGCACAGCCAGTGACAACTTGCAGTGACTAGGGAAGAGCAGGAGACACAGATGCCCTTGGAATCGTGAGCTTCAGAGCCTCCTGGAGGCCATGTCTCAAAACACATGTCAGCTGGTACCTAGTCCCTTGAGGACTGCTGTCCTTGCTGCAAATGGAAAGAGCCTTTCTCTTCCTGAGCTGTGGAACCAGCACCCTGTCCCTGGCCTCCTGGAGGGATCTGTTTCCTGGGCCAGCCCCGAGAAGTGGGGCTCCCACTTCCCAACTGGTACCTGACCCCATCACTTCATCTCATGGGTATCAGTGGGTCCCCAGGAAAAGCAAAACCCAGGTCAGAACTAATGGAACTAGAGACGGCCGGCCAAGGACAGAAAACCCAAAGCTCTTGACAGAGTCTCTCCTACCTCCGGTCATTTCTCCTCCGTCGGAACAACTTCTTCGTGTGGGCGATCTCCACTTCGTGGGGCATCGGGTGGTAGCCCTGTGTGGTGTGGGAGGAAGGGGGATCGTGAGTAACTTGTGAAAGAGAGCAAAGACCTTCTTAAACATAACTATTGATGATAACGTCTATGACCAAAAGGAAATCGGGAGTTTGGAAAGACTAGACTCTGACCGCCAAATCCAGACTGAGAAATGGAAACTGTGTTAGTCAATTTCCCACCAGGCAACGATGCTGGAATTACAGGACTGAAGAACAGTAGGGACACAAAGGGGACCTCAGAATGTGTTATATCCAGTCACGCAAATTCCAGATGACAACGCTCAGGGCCAGAGGGATGAATGAACCTGCTCAAAGTTTCGTGGAGAATTAGTGACGGAGTTGGGGCCAGGTCCCGGATTCATGGCTGCATGACCAAGGACAAGTTACTCTTTGAACGCTCATGACATCTCTATGCTTCCTGACACACTGGGGATGTCAGGATCTTCTCTGGGCTGTCGAGGGGATCAAGGAGATGCAGTGCCTTGCAAACCCCGAGTGTCATGGAGATGCAGTGTGCTAGAACACCGGCTGCCTCACCCTGGTCCAGGATGGCCTGTCCAATTCCGCCTCAAGACCCTTATTCCTCATACTCCTGGGGAGTGTTTAGGAGAAATGCAAAATACTTCAATGCTTTTTTAAACTTTAAACTGGGTAAAATCCCAAGATAATGCTTCAATGCTTTTTTAAATTTTAAACTGGGTAAAATCTTTTGTACGTTGCCATTGGTACAATAACTACACACCTATGTCAAGGTTAGAGATGGACCCTCTGCTTATAACAGGGGGCTGATTCTGTCAATGCCAGGCCCCAGGCAGAATGATCTGCAGAAGCTGGGCTGATGGTCAGCTCTGTTCTTAACCATCGCCCTCCCCCCAGCAGGAAAGTGTGTCACGGTGGGACATGGGTGCGAGCACTGGCATATTATGGGCAACCTGTAAGGGTGGGGGTGGGCAGGGGGTGGTGGAGGGGACCTGGGCCTGGAGGGCTGGGGGGAGGGGGTAGTCTGACTTGGGTCTGGGATACCCGTGTACAGGTCTGATGCACACTACACCCGGAGTGTCACCCCCCATGTGGCCCACAAGGCCCTTCACACGTACAGGGTAAGAGGGAGTGACAGGGCCCAGTGTGCTGCAGAGTGGTCAGTGAGCGTTCCTTTAGCCCAACCATCTGCACTTTATAGATGGGTAGACTGAGGCCCAGATCCTCTATGGTACCAGCCCTCTAGTTGTAGGTTCCACCATGGAGGGTCCCATCAGGCTGCCTTCTCAGGGTGTAGCCACCAACCGAGGTGGGCTGGATATTGACAGCTCTGGCCAGTCTCAAGGAGCTTCCCAGGGTGGGGCAGGAGGAAGACAACAGGCAACAGGCTCAGGAGGACAGGGGACTCTAGCATTATGGATGCATCACGGCCTAACCTCCTACGGAGTCCAGGGAGGGGATGCACATCTCAACATTCATTGTCATAACACCCCCTGCCTCCTACCCTGTCCCTCGCCTCCAATAATCTGGCCGAAAAGTCATGAATGAACTCCGGGTTCCAGACAGCCACAATGGGCCTCTGCAGCCTTAGGATGTGCTTTGTTTAATGGCTTTCTCAAAGGATATTATTTGCTTTTCTTTAATACAAAACACAAACAAGGAAAAGCACCACGTCTTCCCCTCTCATTTCCCCTCTCCCATCCTGACCCAGCTCTGGGCTGGCCCCTTCCCTCCCTCCGGGCCTCGGGTCACCGCAGGAACACACTGGGTGTGCCCCACGCAGACAATGGAAGGAAGCTGAGGCTCCCTTTCAAGCTGGTGGCCTGGACTGGGACCTCACCTCGGGGCCGGGCAGAAGGAGCTGTCCGCAGCCCTGGGTCTTCCACGAGCCCGGGACGTGCGGCCGCCCTTGTTGGGGCTTCAGAGTCCGGGGCTCTGCCCTGCACCCTGTCCTCATTTTCCATGCACCGTAGCAGGAGGCAGCCGCCCTCGGGACTCCAATGCAGTTGCAGTCCTAGCTCTCCCCGAACTCAGTGTGGCCCAGGGGACCTGCTGGCCACTCAGGGCTTCTAATGAAGTGTCCATCCATCTATCTCCCCCCCCAAATCAATATATATGTGTGCACACGTAGACGAGGTCACAGTAGTCTAAGCATGGGCTCTGCAGCTGTACGGGGAGCAGCCAGCTCTCGGCTCTCCCTTTCGATGATCGTGTGACCTCGATAGCTAATCTCCCCTCGACAGCTCTTGGTTTGCACATCTGTCATAAGAGCATCAGCCTCCTCGGGTCCCGGTGAGGGTTAGCTGAGCTGATGAGGGTTGAAAAGAACGTAGTCTAAGGCCTGGTATGGAGCAAGCGTCTGTAGGTCTCTCCGGGGGTTTCTCCATCTCCCTCACCTTCATCATCTTCCCCATCGTCCTGACACTCAGCTCAGGGCCGGGTGGGCCCAAACCGGCCAGGCTGCACTGGTCCCTCTCCTCGTGGAGCCCCCAGTCCTGGCACAGAGACTGAGGTGGTTTGCCCGGCGATGGGGGAGCTCAGGTTAGGGAAGGGATGAGGGATGAGCAGAGGGCTGGTGACCCAGCTGCGGAGTTGGGAAAGGAAGGCAGAAGTTCGGCCTGTGCCTTCTTTGGCCCGAGGCTGGCAGACCTCACGGCGAGGCCAGAAATCCGTTAAAGAAGTGACAAAGGACAAAGTCTTACACTTCTGAGGCCCTCCCTCCCTAGGAGCAATCCAGGCCCGGGTGCTGGAGGACCCTCAAGACCACTTGGACTGGGTGAATGAATGAGTAAGTGCCTTGCATTCGACTTTCAGGGGCTCCTGCAGGAGACAGGCACACAATTCACACTGGCTTCCCTGGAGGGCCTTCTGCAATCATCCACTCTGCTTCTCAGGCAGGTGGTCGACACCAAGGGACACAGGCAACTCAGGATACTGCCTGCGCTCCTTCTAAGACGAGGGTGACTTGGTGTCAACAGGGGCAAAGACGAGGCCAGCCGATGAAGAAAGAGGAAATCTGTGCTCAGTCACACCCCTGCCATCAGGCTAGCTGCCTGCTGATCTGCATTGGCAGAAGTTCTTTACTCTGCACACGAATGTTCACCTCAACATCATTCACTCACAACAGCTGTGACTGGAAACACCCCGAGGGTCTGCTAACCGACAACTGGATAAGAAAATGTGGTATGTCCATACAATGGAATATTATACAGCTATGGAAGAAATTCTTTTCTTTTCTTTTTTTTAAGATTTATTTATTTATTTGAGAGAGAGAGGGAGAGAGAGAGAGAGATTGAGAGAGACTGGTGGGAAATGGAGAGAGAGAATCCTTAAGCAGAGACCTGTTGAGCTAGAGCTCAATGTGGGGCTCGATCCCATGACCCTGAGATCACAACCTGAGCTGAAACCAAGAGTTTGCCGCTTAACCAGCAGAGCCACCAGGTATCCCTAAAAAGAAGGAAGTTCTGATACATGTGGTGATGTGGGTGAACCTTAGAATCATTGCGCTCCGGCAAAGAAGCTAGCTACCGAAGACTACGCACTGTACAATCTCATCTTTACGAAATGTCCAGAATAGGCACATCTGCAGACTGAAAGCAGATGAGTGGTGGGCGGGGGCTGGGGAGAGGGAGGAAGGGGGTGGTGACTGCTAATGAGTACTGGGTTTCTTTTTTGGGTGAGGGAAATATTCTGGAATTAGATGGTTGCACGACCTTGTGAATATACTAAAAAACAACTAACCATATGCCTCAAAAGGGTGAGTTTCAGGGTAACGTGAATCATGTCTCAATTTAAAAAGGTGGGAAGAAAATCGGGGGGCAGTATATTCTGGGTAGAGGGAACCCCAAGTGTTAAAAGAAAGAAGAAAGAAGATCCAGCCTCAAAGGAATGTGTTCCTTTCTCACTCAATCACTCTCCAGGAAGCAGCAGCCCTAAAACATTTTACATAAGCCAGGGTGGCAACGGTCGGCACATCCTAGGCAAGAGGCACCCAATGACCAGTGCGACTAATGAGAATCCAGAAAGGAGTGTGCACTGGTATCTCCAGGCCTGGCCAGGGGAGATGGGGCTTTGGCTTTACACCAGAGATCCCTCCCTGCTTTTTAGAATCTATCCCTCAAGTGGAGAATGAGAAATTTATCAGGCTTGTTGGAATTACCCTCTAAGAGCAGAGAGTGGCCTTTGCTGTAATTCTTTGCTTAACAATTTCTTCCACTCCATGCTTTGAAAGAGGTCCCTATGGATGTCAGTCCAGGTAATGTCAGTCCAGGTGGGAGGGCGCCCACACCTCCATAAATGAGAGCACCGGCCTTCTGGTTTACCAGCTGCCTGGCGGGTCTCCGCAGTCTTCCGTCACAGAGCGCTATGCTGGACCACCCCCGGTGACCACCCCCGGCGATGCCTGGTCTTCTTCCACTTCTCCGCTCAGAACCCTTCTTCCCAGCCCTCTGAGACCTGGCTGCAGTCTACCCTCAACCTCTGACCACTTTTGCTCACTAAATGGGCCTGGGAGACAAGTAGGTTATATAAACCAAGCCTCTCCAGGGACAGAGGGAAGGTAATACTCCTTCTGCATGCTGCACTGGCTGAATACACGTGCAACACACACACACACACCCGACTCGGAGGTCAGCAACATTAAGACGCAGCTCTGCGGGCCAGTCCCTGATGGCTCCAGTTGCAGAAACACGTTATGTGAAGTCCGCCCATCCCAGGGCAGGCTGAGGCGGGTCCTCACAACCCGGGGCAGTATTTCTGCACAGTAAAGGCAAGCCCAGCAGAGCTGTAGGCCCCAGGCTGGGAGTGCAAGGGCCTTGTCCCTGGGGGAAGAGTGTCGTGAGCGAGGGCCAACGAGCTCACCGAGCAAGGAGCCTGCACAGAGATGGCTCTGCTCGGGCGGCTCTGCAACCCACTGACTCTGTGATCACAGTGACACGCTCCCGCTAGGCTCCCCACTTCCAACCCCCCCAAAACCCACCCGCTCTTCCATTCACCTTGACCTATAAAAATGGCCATGTTAGGCACTGCGCATACAGTAGTAAAACAGAAATAGGCAAAATGCTTGTTTGTACAGAGCACACATTCTAGTGAAAGCAGAGAGACAATGGTCAGATAAGCAGATGCTGTGATAATTGACGAAAACGCTACTGAGCAGAGCAGGCTGGCAAGGGGATGCACCAGTGGGGGTGGGGATGGTCAGGGGAGACTCCTGTTACTCCGCCTCCGTCCGTCTACCCACCCACCCGTACATCCATCCATGGTCCTTTCTCACGCAGCCAGCGTTAAAGGCCTCCCCTGTGCCAGGTGCCTCAGAGGGAGAAAACCAGAACGAACAGACCCAGCTCCAGCCCTGGAGGTCAGGGAACACAAAGGAGTAAGCTGATGGATGCCATGGGCCATGGAGACACTGAACAGAGACGCCTTGGGCAGCCAAAGAAGAAATGAGGACCCTCCTTAGGAGAAGGGTCAGAGAAGCCCTCGCCACGGAGCTGGAACCTGGGCTGAGTCCTAAGGAGTTTGAGAGATGCTCATGAGAAGGTGTGTTACTGCCTCCAACTGCTGGCCAATGACACGAGTGTCACGGGAGTGTGTGGAGATTTGCTTGGTGCTGTGGGCAGACAGGGAAGGACCAGAGCATTCTGAGGGCCAGCACTGGTGCTCCTGACCAGTGTCCAGTTTGGGGCCATCTCTGTCGTCCTCTTCTCCTCCTGGAACAGGTACAGTTCTGTGCCTCAATAAGATTAGTTGGAGTCCTACCCTGCAGAGCTGTGAACATGACCTCGTTTGGAAATAGGGTCTTTGCACATAGGATCCAGTAGAGATGGGTTCGTACTGGAGGAGAGCGGGCCCTAAACCCAATGCCTGCTGTCCTTAGAAGAAGAAAGAAATTTAGCTACAGAGAAACTGGAGACACAGAGGGAGAAGGCGATGAGAAGACACCAGCAGTGTTGGACCAACACAAGCTTGAACCAAAGGACACAAAGAATTCTGGCAGCCACCAGAAGCTAGCGGCAAGAAAGGATTCTTCTCCAGAGTCTTCAGAAAAAACACTGGCCCTATAGACCCCTCCATCCCAGACTTCTAGATCCAGAACTGGGGGACAGTCAATGTCTGTTCTTTGAGTCCCCCGGTTGGTGGTACTTTGTGATGGTGGACCTAGAACATGAGGACGCTCCTGGCTCTCCCAACCAGATCCTACAGCATGGTCCCAGCTGCAGGCTCACAGCACGAGGCTGGCCTCAGGGTCTCCCCATGTGCTCCCTCCACAGGTGCAGCTTGCTCCTTTCATGCGGTTCTCCAGGGCCCTGTCTGATATGGGTGGTCCTAAGGCCATCAGATACTCCCTAGTGGGCAAGTGCTACTAACCCCACACCTGTCCACTCCAGGCCTTTGGGGCCATAACGCATAGGGTCATGCAGCTCTAGGGGTGGAGGACCAGGCTCTGTGTTGGGGTCTTCTGGTCCCTCATCCAACCAACAGCCTGAGACCCTGCCCAGTCCCCTACTTCCCAGTGCTTTTGATTTGTCTGAGGAGACCCAAATCCCCAAAGTAGGCAGGGTTCCCCCACCTTCTGGCCCAGCCCCACCATCGGGAACACCTGCAGGGACCAGCAACATGGGAAAGGCAGGGAAGCTGGAAAGACATACACACTTCGTGGAACCCCGTGCCCACTTTCCGCTCAGGGAGATTTTCCTGTGACCTTTGACCTGTGTCTACTAATCACAGACCTGAGCCTGATAGAAATCATCCAAGCCAAACGGTCTCACATGTCTGTTATCTTCTGCTCACACTTTAGCGCTTTGCAGAGGGAGAGGATTATACCAATACAAGAGTCTTCCTCCTAGTGTGTAAAGCATCCCCCAGATTGCAGAAGATCTGGACGAACAGCACTGTGTGGCCTTTATTGGGAAGCAGGGGAGTTGGGGGGGTTCACGTGGCGAGGCGTCTTCACCACTTTTCTGACGAGGTAGGCGTGTGTTCCCACTCTTCTCTGTCCAGTGACACACCTGGATGTCAACTTTCCACCTGGACCTCTTGGAGACCTCGAACCCTCTCCTCTCCTTCCTGAGCATGCATGTTGATCGGCCCTACTAGGCTCCTGTCGCTCGCAAGAAGTACATGGGAACTAAAGGTTCCTTCTCTCCAGAAGATACCAGAAGATTCAGGTAGAGGGCCTTATCAGTAGTCTGGCAGAAGAAAGACAGGATATTGGTTCTGCTGTGCCCACTGGGCAAGCCAAGGGAGCTGGAGCCCTGAAGAGGCAGGACAGAACCTCTGGCCAAGCTGGCTCAGGCCTCCTCAGGCTCCCCCATCTCCAGCCCAACTTGGGGAGATATCCCAAGAGTGAACAGTACAAAGCAGCCACAGCACTTGGCAACTTAATGGGCCATAAAAATGCCATGTACAGCTCCCTGACAATGAGCTTGTCTCAATAGCAGAGGCTTCCTCCTGCGGGGAGTCATGTTTTTTCAAAGCTTCTAAGAAGTTATCCTACCAAGGTCTCACTGTGGGCACGTGGGCAGGATGTGTGGGTCACGTCCAGTGAAATAAACAGGTAATGTTTCTAAAATTCCTGGAATCTCTAGGCTGCACTGTTCTAGAAAGAAAGGTGAGGGGCAGACAAGCTTCCCTGTGTTCAAATTTGTGGTTTTCTTTTCTTTTAATTTATTTTTTCAAGCAGTAGAGACTTTTAAAAAAAATAAAAGAATAAAAAAAAAAAAACAAGACCTTAGGTGGAGCCCCCATGTAAAAAACACAGATAAACGTAGACAGGGATGAGACCAAGAGGCTGAACCACCAGCATTGCCCCCTGCTTACAATTCCACTCACACCCTGGAATGCAGACCCTAGACTCCACTCACTCTGAAAAAGTGCTGTTGCTTGCCTATTGTTGCTGGCTCCAAGAGAACTGGACATTCTTCTAGAGGAAGAGCTGAACTTAGGTTCTCTGGGACCCCCGAGAATTGCCCGTGAACATTTTGCCTGTGTCAGTCTTCAGGCTGAGCCCATGACCTTCATCATCATCTGGGGGTCTGTGCTGCATGGTAGGGCAGTCACAGAGACTAGCTCACTGCCATGGGGAAGCGAGCCCTCATGGGGAACCCACCCCTCCCTTTTCCTTCAAGTTGGGTTTCTCACCATAAAAACCAAAGGAGTCCTGACTGATGTCTCACACACCCATCACACAACCTGGATCCCGGCTCTGTTGCCACACCGGGTGCCTCCTGGTGGAAAATGAAGATGAAAATAATTGCCTCTTTAGTCATGACTTCCTTTGATTTTGTGAGCCAATAAACTTCCCCTTTTTATCTTTCAAATATTTTGAGGTGGGTTTCTATCACTCATAACCAAAGAAGTCCTAAGCAGTCCGGCATGGGATCTCATTATATCCATGAAGTCATGGGAAGCAAACATGACCACCCCCGCCCCTTCCCACTGGAACCCACGTCAGGAAGAATCCACTGGGCAATTGCAAATACAAATGGCATTTGCTTGACAATTTCTGAATGAAGAGAAAAAATGGGCGAGAACATGAACAGAAACTGAGAAACAACAGAACAACGTTAGAGCATTCTTTCTGAGAAACAACAGAACAATGTTAGAGCATTCTTTCTGCATTCTATGGCGTAAAATGTAAAGGAACCCATTGCCGAGGGGCCGGATTTTCCACGACCATTGTCAGCCTTCCATTGTGCAAGTGAGCCCAGGGGCCATCCTGGATGCACAGTGGTATTCCCGGGGCTCACTGACATGGCAGCAGCCATGCGGATGCAACTGGGACAGACATGTGCTCTCCACTCTCCTGATGAGGGACATTTACTGAGGGTCCCGGGAGGCCTGATGAACTGAAAAAGCTACCGCCTTCGAGCCATGGCAGACCAAAGGCTGGAAGAGGTGCAAGAAATGGAATGGAACAAGGACCTCCCGGAGGAAGAGGTGCCTGAGGCTACCCTCAGTTACCGGAAGCAGACTAAGAAAGATGGCGGCCTTGGTGCAGGTTGCCAGGAAGCAGGCGTTAATTAATGGTTTGCTCTTGCTTCTCCTGAATGATCTCTGGTACAGCTCAGTACACAAACTGGGAGTAGTCAGGGGTCAGTAAGTATGAGGGCACCTGCGGGCCGTGTGGCAGGATCTCCTGACCAAATGACCTCTAGCAGTGATGCTGAGATGCCCCTCAACCTCTTCTTTTCTTTGGCACAGTCTGTGCTAGTGATATGTCACCATCTGCACTCCAAATCCTTATGCCGGGAAGCCCCCCACCCCTGAGGCCTCCTCAGTATTTCCACCCATGTCCCTCATGCACCTGCCAGGAAGCAGCAGCTCAAACCCCCAGGGACGCCATCCTAGAATGTGGGCACCAGGGTCCCCTCACCAACCGCTTCCTGAGCCCCCTGGCTGTGTCCAGAACATTCTCAGGGGACAGAAGTGCAGCTTGCTGCAGCCTCAGCCTCCTCCATGTAGACAGTCAACGCCCACCTCTCACAAGAGAAGTGGTGAGTGAAACACCGAGTCAGGTCAGCCTGGCCAGGCCAGAGGGCAGCGGGCAGCTCGCAGGCCACTGAAGAGGTCAAGCCACATGAGACGAGGAGCAGGTGCAGGGAGAGGGCGTGGAGAGACTGGCTTCTATGCTCAGACTGTGGAGCACCTCCAAGGGTAGCACAGGCACTGGTGCTGGGAGCGAGAGGCCAAAATGTGGCCCCTCCCTCAGGAACCACTGGGCTTTCATTCACTCCTGCGACACTCCCGTGAACCCAGCAGTGGACTGATCAGGGCTTCCATCCCACAAGGGGAAGGGGACAGCCAACAAGATGGAGCTAAAAAGAAATAGATCACTTAAACAGAGACCGGTGAACTGGAACAAAAAGAAACAACCAAAACGAAGAAGAGGACAATGCTTTTCGACCAGAGGACAGGAAAAGGTCTAAGAAAGTGACATTGGAGCCCAGCCAGAATGACTAGGTGGACAGACAGAGACAGAGCCAAAACTGAGACTGATGTTCACTATGGGAGAAAAAAAATGGAAGAGTTGACTCTCCTTCTGTTTAGTCTTCAACATACAAAGCTTAAGAGTTTCTTTGATTTAAATAAAGTAGTAGGCCTAGATTAGTAGTTCCCAGCCTTTTCAATTTTATAGACCGGTAAAATTTAAATTTAAAAATGGGGAGTTGTTACGTTTCTCTCTGCCTGAGGACGTTCCATCTACCATAACCCTCATTTCACAAAGGACAGGACTTTAAATAGAAGGCGGTCCTCTCCTCGGATCAGCCTCCGCTGTGTGCAAAGTATGACGCCACCCTACAGACGGCCTTTTACACAGGGTCCCAGGCAGGTGCTTGCCTACCTTGCTCAAGTTCACCCACATGTACTTAGAAATAAAATGAAAATACCCTATGGGGCTCATGCCCTCTTTGTAGCAGACCACACAGGATACATTTATATGTACACAATTATCACCCAGGGTACATACTCCGGACCAAGTGTTCTCAAGTTCACAGGCCATTTAAGAGGTTTTCAAGAATGATGCTGCACAAATGTGATCATTTTCACCTGACCTCAGTCTCCAAGGAAACTATGAACTTAGCATTTTTCTCCTTTTGCCGAAGGGCCGTGGGAAGACCTCTGGCTTACCTGTGTCGGCCTAGGTCATGGACCACAGCAGTGATCACTCCCTCCGGGGTGTGAAAGGCAAGTACTCATGTAATCCAAGCCTTTCCCTTCCTGCTCATGTATTTAATCAAGCCACCATCAGTTTTTGCTTGGTTTTATTTTGGAAGCAAATGCAGGTTTTTGTCTTTTTTTTGGTCATTTGCTCACTGACCGTCCCTCCCCATCCTGGGCCCTGTGCTACCCTCTTTGGGTCACTGATACGATGCAGTTAGCTTGGTGAGGACCCATTGGCGTACGAGCACACAGCCCTCCGCTGCCAGCAGCTCCAAACACTGACGCCGCCTCCCTGGAACATAGCAAAATGCCTCCCCAGCCAAGCGCCAGGCCCTCCCTGTAGCCCTCCCGAGGTGGGGTGTGTCAGAAGGGCAGCGCCCATCTGCCGGATGGCCCCGCTGCAGAAACAGAAGGGAAAGCTGATGCACTTGCTGTGCCCTTTATCCATGAGGTTTACAAGGATGAGATCCCCGCTCCCTCCCTCCTTTCTTTTTTGAGAAGGCGACATTGACCAGAGTGTGGCCCTTTAGTAGGAGTGGAGAGCTGGCCTGCACAGCCACCCAGCTCCAGGCTCCAAGCACCCCTGGCATAACCAGGAAGGTCAGTGTGCACAAGCTGGGCCCATGGGATTGGCTTCGGGGCTATGGGCCTGGGTGGCTGACTCGAGGGCCGGGATTTAAAGGCATGGCCAGGACTCCTGGCAGAACCACAGCTTTTCCAACCAAATCACTTCCGTGGAGGAAGCAATTCTTTCTGCTCTCACTGCCTGTGCTCCTGTGTCAGATCAGAAGCCTACCTGGAGGAAAAGTGTTAATCACTATCCCCCACCTCCCCATCTGTACCCCACACTGCTGGTCCTGAGGACTGGCTTTAAGCTTCTGCTTATGGTAATGCAACAGAAGGTGCCCTGGGCCGGGGGGCCAGGAAACCCAGGTTCCTGCCTTGGGGTTGGAGGTAGACTGTTTCCCAGAGCTTTAAGGGGTGTCCATCCCGCACCCCCCCCCCCCCCCCCATGTAGCTGCTGCCTTACCCTTGCACCACACATTCTGGAACCAGGCTTTTCCCTCTGTCTGCCACATCTTCCCTACTTCTGTTCACCCCTGCAATACTGTCCAGACTTTGCCATTGGCATCAATGCCCATAAAAGAACCAATCCTGGTTCGCATGAGAATTGATCAACTTGGTGACATGGCACATTGGGTAAACTTCTTAGTGCTCCATCCTGGTATCTAAATAAGCTAGGTTGTTGCTTCTTAGCTTATCTCCCCAAGCACGTTTTGAAATTTCAGGAGTTGAGGGGCCATGTTTCCTTCACTTCTGCATGCCCCGCGGTGATAAATACTGTGGTCCTCCATAATTACTGGTTGGATGAAAAGTTAAGATGACTGACAGCTCTGGATGGACCAGAGTTGGGCCACCCCCTTTCCTCTGTGGGCCGGTGGCATTCACAGGTGACCCGGGGCCTAGAGATCATGGCTCTCAGCCGAGGAATGTCTCCTGGTCGTAAGCAGTTATGACGCTCCACGGCTCCCTCAGCCCTCCATCCATCACTGCAACTCTCCTCCCATTAAATGCAGGAGATCTGAAGACCCGGATCCCCCCAGTCTTCGGTTAGACTGTAAGCCCTCTGAGAACCAAGGTGGCTGTTCGCTGGCCTGCACAGTGACAATGACACTGTGGATGTTTGGTGCCCACCACTTGACTCCACAGGCCCCCTAGGTTGTAACAAGCATCCCACTTCTACCAAGTCCATCCTGAGTGCAAGGCCAGAGGCCAGTCGGGCCAGGCCGTAGGTCTGCTCCCTTCCCTTCTCTGGGCCGTGGTCTCCTCTGCTCTAAAACGGAGAACTTAAGCAAACCTTCCCTTGTGAGGATTAAACGAGGTTCTGGAAGTCCAAAGACAGGACACATGGGCACACACCTGGCCAGTCTTTGGATACATGTTTACTCAACCCGCATGGGAGGTGCTTGTGCCCAGACCAGCCTGCAAAGAGGAGGGTCCAAGAGTATTCTCAGTCTACAGAGCTGACGCCAGACAGGCTGAGAGGGGTCAGGACCCAACAGGAGATGAACATGGTCTGGAGAAGTCACAGAAGGAACAAGAGCCAGGGAGGAGGTACCAAGAGTTCACCCTGTTGGGCAAAGGGATGAATAAGCTTCAGGGTCCAAGAAGGTAGGCATGGTCTCCACAGGGATTCAAAACAAGGCTCCCATTGGAAGGTGGGCTGGCTCCAACTGGGACTGGGAGTCAGGCACCCATAAGGAAGGTCCCACGCAATGGCCCTTCCTGGGCTACGGTCACTGACGCCAGAACAGCATTTGGCCCCTGCTCTCTGCCCTGGATCTGTGCTCTTTGCTTGGTGTGAAGCACCTGGTTGGGGGGTGGGGGAATGGGGTTGAATTCCGGGTCATGGCTGGGACCACAGAGTAGGCAAAGGCTAGGAGACTCCTCAGAGTCCTGCCTTCCCTGTCAAAGTCTGACCTCCCAAAGAGTATCTCCCATGTTGCCCATGCTCAGTGAGACTCTTCCACTTGACCAAGAACACTGAGAGCTGGGGAAGAGGTCGAGGCAGCTTGTCCATGGGGAAATACTGCCTGTGCACTCCTAGGCTACCTCCTAGGCCACCTCCAAGGCCACCTTGGGCAGCCAGAGATGACAAAGAAGATGGCAAGGTGAGGCTAGGGCATCCCTGAGCTGAGTCCCGTACGGATAAGCTAGCCCAACAATGGGGGGAAGCTAGCCTGCAAAGGCTTTCCTTCCCCTCCAGTCCTGCCCCATAAATACACTCCCTTCCACTGAGTGAGCAATTCCGTTTCCCTGGAAGGTATTCAAAAGGTCTCCTTACCAAAGAAGGAACTAAATATGTCTGCAAGGATTGTAAGCTGTGATAAGGATAATAAGAGGTTCTATCACTCACGGAGCCGGCATGGAGTGAAGAGTTTTACACGTATCGACTAATTTAAACCTCACATCAGAGAGGGAGGTACTCTTATTATCCATTCTCGACAGGAGAGGAAAGGGAGGTTGGATTCAATTAAATGGCAGACCCAAAGCAATGCGCAGTAGAGTGGGTACATCAACTCAGGCCCAGGATGGAACCTTACGCAGTGCCCAAGAGAGCGGTGGATCCGAGACCCAGCACCAACCATAGCACGGGCCAACCCAGAATTCACTGGGGTTGCGTCTCATGGGCAACGGACCCCTGGTTTCCATTTCCATCACAATGCACTTTGCACGGTGACGGTCACATAGCAGGTACTCCATGACGTTTGTTGGTAGAATGAGAAAATGAATGGACAAATGATAAGCGTGATTTACAGCAAGCCAAGTAAAAGGTTAGCCCACTCATGGTTTCCCTTGGATTCGCACTGTGGATAGTTGGCAATGTCAAAAGTATACATTTCCAGGGTTGCCATATTTGATCTATGCAGGGGTACCTTGCTTCCTCCTTTTCTCTCCTTCCACATTAAAACTAACAGCTAAGCTGCCAAGTTTAATATTCATGTGATGAGTACCATGGGAAAATAACGGGTCCCGACCCATGTGCTGTCCAACCTGAAAACTAGAAGGAACACGCTCTTATCCTGGCGAATATTTCCAATGAGGAAGAAAGATGGGACATGAGTAGATAAAGATGATTTCCTTCAAAGCTGCGTGCTTGCAAGAACTTCCTGCACGCAACTCTGCTTTAACTGGAGTCGGAAGTCCGTAGTCCTATTGCAAATATCTTTGGTAAAAGAAATAATCGCCTTCAACTTGTTAATTTTGTAAGGGAATACTTTAAGGACACAGGCTGTACCTCTCTCTGACTAAAGGAAATGTACCATTTCAGAAATTCAATTAGTTGTTCCATTCCCAGAAAGCAGGGCTGAACTTTTGTGGTGTGGATGTGGCCGTTAAGGATTCCCTGCCACATCAAAGAGTCTTTCCGGGTTGTCTTCAATCGGGCAGTCATTGGTCTCAGCCGGCTCACCAGGCCCCAGCAGCTACGATGACCTAGTTGGTGTCTATCTCCCTCCATGTCTCTGTAGCAGACAGCGATGTGACCTACTTTCAGGGGCACAGCGGTGGCTCAAGAAGGAATGGAAGGGAACAGGACAGCCTGGACACAGGACTTGGAAGCGCAGGCTCTGGTTACTTCCTGACACCCTCCCACGAGGGTCAAGCACAGCGCCCATCCCTGCCACCTCCTTCTATCTGCGGTCTTTGCTTCCTATAGCTCCTCTCCTGACTCCATCGTCCCTGGGTAGCCTTTCCAACCTCCCACCATCAATCAGGTTCTGATGGTGGGGGGGGGGGGTGTTCCCAGTCTTCCCATTCTGCAGCCCATAAGGAGGACGGTGACATCGCCGCAGCACGTGGGGGAAATGCAATGAGGCTCCTCCAGGCTGAGTGACAGCCATGCCTTATCCTGACCAGGACTTAGTCAGCCCACTCATGGTTTCCCTTGGATTCGCACTGTGGACAGTTGGCAGTGTCAAAAGTATACATTTCCAGGGTTGCCATATTTGATCTATGCAGGGGTACCTTGCTTCCTCCTTTTCTCTCCTTCCACATTAAAACTAACAGCTAAGCTGCCAAGTTTAATATTCATGTTCTATTTTAAAAAGTAACTAAAAAATGACAAAGAAGCGGTTTTAAAAATTCCGAGCGCAGGGGCGCCTGGGTGGCTCAGTGGGTTAAAGCCTCTGCCTTCAGCTCGGGTCATGATCTCAGGGTCCTGGGATTGAGCCCCATATCGGGCTCTCTGTTCAGCATGAAGCCTGCTTCCTCCTCTCTCTCTCTGCTTCTCTGCCTACTTGTGATCTCTGTCTGTCAAATAAAAAAATTAAAAAAAAAATTCTGAGCGTAAAAAATGACAAAGAAGCGGTATTAAAAATTCTGAGCATGTGTGTGATGCACAAATTGCAGCTAGGGAGTCTGTGCAGGGTCAACCCTCCAGAAGAGAAGTGGGCAAACGTTTCCTATAAAGAGCCAGATAGGGATGCCTGGGTGGCTCAGTCGGCTAAGTGTTTGCCTTCAGTTTGGGTCATGTGGGATCGAGTCCCACACCGGGCTCCCCGCTCTGCCTGCTGCTCTCCCTGCTTGTGCTCTTTTGTCCTCTCTCTCGCAAATATATAAGCAAAATCTTAATTAAAAAAAAAAAAAAATGAAGAGCCAGGTAGTAAATATTTTAGAATCTGCATACCATGTGGTCTCAACTGTCATTGTACAGCAGAAGCCATAGGAGCATAGCTGTGTTCTAATAAAACTTTATTTATAAAAATAGGTGGTGGGCCAGATTTGGCCCATAAACTGTCACTTGCTGACCCCTGTGCTAAAGAATTCTTGGAGGCCAAGAGTATTTTGCAGCAGTATGTCCTCCCTCTGGGCCTTTCCCTCCACCCTGCCCCAGAGGTGATTTTTTGAGCTTGATAGACACCCGGGTTCCTCACAGTCTCCCTTTACTGCTATTTGAACCTGTCTTCAGGGAAGGCCCTGATAATCTCAATCTCCTTCAGGGAAGGCCCTGATAATCTCCTGAGAGGAGAATAAACGGATTTTATTTACATTTCAATCAATAAAAACCTAAGGTAGCGGCTCTCACTGACAGCCCCAGGGGAGCTCTGAAACATCCAGGTGGCCAGGCGTCCCTGGGGAGCCTCGAGGCAAGTGGTCTGGGCTGCAGCCCAGGCAGGGGAGATTTTAAAAGCTGTTTAGGGTGATTCTAAAGGGTGGTCAAGTTGAGAACCACAGCCTTAGGTCAAAAGGGGGAAAAAAAAGTAGTGGTAGTGTTTTAGGAATAAATGAGCCGGGCAGGTATTGTTGGTTTTTTTCTCCTAAGGGTGGGGATGAGGAGGAAACATGTCCAGAGCCCTGGAAACCATGCCACACAGGCAGTCCGCCTCAGCCAAGGCTGATACTGTGTGTGGATTTCACCACGCTCTGGCAAAATCCAAGACCGTCTCCTTTGTCTCCCTCTTGACGTCTAGTATGGTTCTCTACTGGCAATGTATGTTCTGTGAACACTGGCTTATCATCAAAAAGTGCAAACAGCCTAATAGTCAATCATCAGCCAATCAATCACGCCTCATTAAAAAAAAGAAAAGGGGGACCATGTCCTGCCTTAAAAGGGACTGTTGTCTAAGGCAGGGAGATAAGGTCAGCACAGATGAAATATACACTAGGCTTAGCTATATTCACACTATCTGATGAGGCAGTTGTTCCAACACCTGAGTATACCCTGGAATCCCCTGGGAAGATTTGAAAAATCTCAATGCCTGTGTTGCACCCTATGCCAATAAAATCAGAATTTCTAAGGGTGGAAGACTGGCATGCGTCTCTTTTAAACTTCTCAGGTGATTCCAACATGCCACAAAATCGGGAACCGTGGTTATAAGATCCTGCTGCTCTGATGCGGTCCATGGCCCAGCATCCTCAGCATCTCCTGGGAGCTGGTTAGGGATGCAGGAATTCAGCCCTGTTCCACGGAGTCAGAATCTGTGTAGGAACTGCTTCAGCCTGGTACCTGCAAGCCCATTCAGGTGTCAGAAGGGTTGTTCTAAGGTACCATGTTCTGAGAAAGAGAAGGCTCTAGAATGTCCCCACACGGTAATTGGGGAACACTTCTTAGAGGAAGGGAGAGAGGAAGGATTCTAAAGGATGGGAGAATTAGAGGCAGACAGGTGGTGGGGAGGACTCCACATACAGAGGCAAAAGGAGACTGGTCTTCTGGAAGGGAGAGCCAGCAGGAAGAAGTTAAAATGCATTTTTTTACAAAAGAAAATCAAATCACACTTAGTTACACATTTAACATGCTCAAGGTTTTTAAAAGGATAAAATGACAGGAAAGTCAGGTTGGTCTTGGTCAAGTGAGGGCAGCAATGAAGGGCCAATGGGTGATCATGGATGGGGTCATTAAGGAAAATTCCAGGAACTATGGATGCCCAGGAGAGGGCTCCTGGTTTTGTCTCATGGGGCACTGGGGAGCTACATGTTGCCTTTTGAGTCAAGGAGGGAGGTAACAGGAGAAGGCACTGGGCAAAGGTGCTCTGACAGTTTCTTTGAAGAGGACAGATTAGTATGAGAAGCAGCAGGAAGACAGGATGATCAGAAAGGAGGTTCTAACCATGTCTGGAAGACAGAGCCTTTGAGAAGGTAGAAGAATAGAGCACCAAGGAAGACCTTTCAAAGGAGGGAATTCTATTCTATTCTATTCTATTCTATTCTATTCTGATTCTGTTTGGTGGGTGTGGGCAAGAGAGCATTCTGAGGTCTCAAATCTGCCATGCTGTGTTATAGAACTGACTGGAAGGAAATCTAGAATCTCAAGTATTGTTGTAATAAAGCCTTTTGGTCATGACCCCCAAAAGTTATCTATGGGAAAATACAAAAGTCTCTAGCAAACATGACTCCCAAAGGGAAGTGGAGAGGAAAAGCTAAGCTGTACACAAGCCCTGGGATTGTCCTCAGCTCCAGTAGGCCATGAAGACCCAGAGCAGCCCTTGTGCACAATCCCTTTGTTTCCAGGCCTCTGGAAGTCAAGCTGATTCCCAGTTGAGTTGGAAATGCCGGGAGATTTTTCCCATGTTGCGGTAGATTGGAACAATAACTGCGCAGTGGACGGTACCACAATTGTTTCCACTGAAGTTATTTCGGGGGAGTTTAGGAAGATTGTCTTTTCCAAGACATTTCCTTCACCTGATTCTCTTTATGAAAACACTAAGGGCAGAAGCCAGTGTCGCCACCGACATGCTTGCCCTGCTCACCAGCACGCGCATAGTGTTCCGTGCGAATGACTCCCAGCGGCCCCGTGAACTCCCATGCAACACCTATTTCTTCAAGTACTTGTAGAAGCTCTTAGATTTGTCGAGCGCCTCATGGTTGTCCAAGGACTTCCTCGTGATCATCTCACTGGATTCTCCTCCTGAGATGGTGGTGGGAGGGATAGATTTCATCATCCCTACTCTAGTTATGAGGAAACGGAGAGGAGAAAGAGCCACTGTGATTGGGTTCACTGCCTGCTCATGGTCTTCTCACCATTGCCAATCTCATGCCGGCCAAAGATGGAGGCCTGGCCCTTCTGTACTCAGGGCCCCATGTCGGTGTGGTTGTTACACACAGGGCATGACAGCGAACATGTGGGATCCAACGTTGGCAGGAGAGCAGGGGCTGGATGCGGGAGGCCTTCCAGGGCAGGAGCTACATTCTACGTGTGATGGGGAAGCAAGGGAAGGCAGAAGCATGTTCGTAAAACAGCTAGATTGTGGATTTGGTGGATCGTGCCGATGTGGTGTGGAGGACAGTTTCAAGGGGCTTTTGAAGGGCAGCCCAGGGCAGGGTTGTTAAGAAGCCGTCCCAAGGTCAAGAGATGTCAACGGCTAATGTAAGGATTGGGGAAATGGCAGAGGGACAGGAGAGTCTGTGAACATCTAAGAATAAAATGGGCTAGATTTGGTGAAGGGTGGGGGTGGGGATGGGGGATAGAGCACCATCCGTGAGAAATGGCAAATAAGACACAGTCCTGGTTCTGAAGGAATAGTACATCCTTGCAAGACAGTTCGAAAATGAAGGAGGATGAAGCCTGGTGAAATGTAATTCATATCAAGAAGGCAGAGGTCACTATGCTAACATTTTGTAAGTTTGGATCAAATCCCAGCTAACCCCTTGCTTTCCTCTGGTATAAACACATTCCATGAGGGCACAGTAGGAGAAATCTCTAGGACCTGAGCACAGAGGGTCTCGGCTCTGGCTGCAGATTAGATTCACCTGGGACCTGTATAGGAGCCTGATGCCCAGGGCCCATCACGCCCAGATTCTGACCTGCCAGTGGGGTGGGGTCCAGGCACAGATATTTTTCAAGAGCTCCCATCCAACTCTAACATGCAGCAAGGAATGGGGGGGTGGGCGGTGCGCGTGATACTCATTCCAGAGACCTTGAAACAAGGTCTTCCCAGCTTTGCAGAGGGAAGCTCCTGTTTCCTCACAACGCCAATGGCAGGACCAAAAGAAGTTGTTCTTTTTGGTTACCGACATCTGACTCTGAATCACCCCGAGGTCTTTAGGGCATCTCTCTTCTTGAGGGATGGAGAGGTCCCCCTGCCCGGGGTCCCCAGGGACCCGGCAAGGTTCCTCCCCAGTCCTCACCCACAGGCGCCGTCTGTCTGCCTGCCCGTCTTCTACCAATCAGGTCTTCCTGTGCGTGGACATCCTGTGCTGGCTGGCCAACCTGAGTGACCAGCCTGGGCCACGTGACCAGACGCTGGTGCTGTTGCCCTTTGGGGTGTCCTGAGAAGACCTTACTGAGGGGGTATGATGACATTTCCTTGACCACACCACACGCCAGCCTGCTGGAACAATGTCCCTTTTCTTGCCGCCAGGAAAAGCCACATAAAGGAACATCTTCTCTTTTCTTGCCAAGCAAATGTTTCTGCTTTGACCTGGAGGGGACTCTTTGAAGCCAAATAATGATCCAGAGGCCGCTGAGCTGCCTTAGAGGTCATGGGTCAAGAACTAGGCTGAATTGTTCCCAACATTTTTAATATGTTGAGAGAATGTGTGTGTGTGTGCACGCGCGCGCACACATGTGCGTGCACGTGCGTGTGTACATGAGCACGCATGGCCCATTGGGACAGTTGGAAGAGGGACAACTGCCCCTCACATGAGCACCCCTGACCGGCTGCTGGGCCCTGGCTGGGCTGGGTACGGTGCATAGGCGAGGACTAGGAAGGATCTGCTTTCAGAATGCCTGCTTTTCATGGCCAACTTTGCTGAAGGTCCCCTACAACTGGCACGCATTACAGAGGCTCCCTGACGTTGCAGTAAGAGCAATCTGGTGTGCGTGCATGGTCGGCGACCACAGCAGGTAGAGGAGGTCAGGCACTAGTGTCTCATTCAGGCCTTGGAAGAATGTGGGGGAATCTGGCAGCAGCTTTTCTTCTCTGCACATTATCTCTGCACCCAGCCCTTCCGGGACTGCAGGGGTCTCTCGGGTACGAGGACCTCTGCCTCACAACACCCAACTCACAACTAGAAGAGCTCCTCAGCCCCATACCAGGGATGGGCAGGGGCCTATCCTCAGGGCAGGGATGTCTCTGTGGGCCTCAGTGTTCCCAGATGCAAAAGGAAAGGAGCTGCCCTCAGTGACACTGAGGCTCCTCTCAGGCCTGGAAACCCATAACCTGCTATGGCCTTGTAGCTGCTTCCACCTGAGGAAAGAGAATGCGTTACTCAGCCTTCTAGGCTGTAAGATATTAACCTCTAAGGGGGATTCTCTTTAGCTGGAAATACTCTACACTCAAAGCTTGGTCTTCTAGAACATGAGCTAGTGGCCTAGGTTTTCAACTCAAGCCCCTTGGTGACATTTGCTTACAAAGAGGAACAACCTGCGGCCGACGCTGGCTCTGTGCCACTCCAGGAGATGGTCCTCGCCTCAGTCACCGTGGATCTGGATGGTTTTTGACAATATTGGGCAGAGGCTGTCTAGTGTGAGGAAGGAGCTTCTCCTTCTAATTTGCACAAATGGCCATTCTGGTCACTGGCAGGCTGGTCTAGGTTCTAGAACATCTTTCACTTCTTTAAGAGCCAAAAAAGGACTCAGACGCCCACCCCATGGCTCAGTATCTAGAACAGGGACCAATGCGGGGATGGACATGGGATGTCCAGATGCCATGGCAGAAAATCCTTCTCCTGCGTGATGTTCACAAAGGCCCGGTTCTTGTGGCATCCTTGTGGCTAACCCTCCATCTCTCCGTGGCCTGGACCCAGCAGGGCTGAGCTGCGGGCCTCCGGGAGTGCTGTGTGGGATCAGTGCTGCTGGTGGCCCCTCCAGTGGCCTTGCTGGGCTGGTTCTGGGTGTGGGAGAGGCAGAGCCCGCTGCAGCTGGGAATTCCAATTTCCCTTCCATGGAACATTTTGCATGCAGTTTAGTGATGAGGCCCTTTCAAAAACACCTATTGAATCAGATCCCTACTGAGACTCCAGACTGAATGATTAAACAGAAAGCCCGGGAGCCTTCTGCGAGGTCCACTTCTGAGAATTCGTTCTAATGAAACTGCGGGAAGTGTGGGGAAGAGCAGTGACCTGTGCATCTGCGGCCCCAGATCTGTGGCTGGAGGGGCTGCCTGCCCTTGGGTGCAGCCCTTTCCGGGGCGGGGGGGGGGGACACCTTTGTTTCCTTGGGGAGCAGGATGTATTCAGAATGCTTTCCTTATGGCTTCAAATTGAGGAGTTGGGTCTCCCCACTGGATGCCCAGAGACAGCTTTCAACTTTTGCCACACGGATGCATGCAAGCTGCTCCTTGCCCCGGGCACGAGGCTGAGGCAGCCAAGTGGCTTGCATACTCTCAGTGCATCTTAGTACTCCTTCTCGGTGTCCCCTGCTCCTGGGCCTGCTCATATCTGACCCTCCCCCCCCGCCATCAGCCCCATTCCAAGTACATCCCGGCTTTAACCTGCTCCCGGGGGCCCGAGGTTACAACCTGTCCACAGAACGGATCCCTGCCAGTGACCAGCTAGAAAGGGAGGGCTTCCAGGAAATAGGATGTAGCCAGAGTCCCTGCCCTTCAGGGCTCTGTGTTCCTGAGACAAGAAGAGCACACAGAAGGGCCCACCAGCCACTAAGGTTGGCTCTTTGGGGTGCCATCCTTTATCATGAGGATACAATGCTAGTTGTGCCAGCACAACGAGCCTGCCTGCCCTTAAGGGCATACTTGCTTATTTCAACACTTCCAGAAATGAGCAGGAACTCCCAAGTAAGGAGATTCAAGCTACCAGAATTTCTACAAAAATGGTTTTCAGGAACCGCAGAATACGTGGATTGTTGACATGCAGACTGGCAAAAGGCAGGGACAGCTTGTACTTTATGTGAGGGCTTCTGGGAGCCAGTCTGCCCCTGGTGGTGGGTGGGGGTCAGGCTTCTTAGTAATGCCAAAGGGGAGAGACTCAGGTAGCTGTGGAAGGAGAGAGCCCAGCAATGACCAAAGGACCTGCAGCTTTTTGGGGAAGAGGCCGCCTTGCTCTCCTCCTTGGCACAGCGGGCTCACACATCGCTCTGGCATTTAGCAACTATCTATGGTTCTGGGACTTCCTGAGCCCCCACCATGTGTCCAACCCTGGCCCAGGTGAGGTACCAGACAAGAGCCTTGCTCCCAAGGACCCTGGAGACTTGCCGGAGGAATGTCTTTCGCACTGGGCAATGGAGAGCAAGGCAGAGTGTTGTTGGAGTCCTACATGGCTGGGCCTCAGAGACTTATCCTTGGGTCCTCCATGGGGAGTGTCTGCCCTGATGGCTCATGGCTCTCGGGTGGGAGTAAGCCTCTCTGTAGGGTCTGAATCCAAACAGATTTTCTCAGGGACCTCACAGGGGTATGTGTGTGTGTGTGTGTGTGTGTGTGTGTGTGTGTGTGTGTGTCCTTCTCAGGGTTCTTTGAACAACAGCAAAGAAAGAATCTATTTACTGGCATTCAGGTACATTCTGCTGCCCCTCCCCTCCATTCTGATCCCAATGACTACATGTCCAGGGCCTCTGCCACATACTCGTTCTCCGCATAGACTCAAGAGGACAGGTCACTTCATCCCTCTCCTCTCAGACACAAGCCTCTGCTCCCACTGCTGCTCCCGACAAGTGTGTGTAGCTTAGTGTCTCCTTCAATGATCTCCCTCTTTCCCTGATGACTTAAATCCAACCAACTGGATTTCCACCTCACATAGTAGATGGACTCCATGCACTTATTTCAAATTTTCCTCTCTAACTAATAATAATAATAATAGTAATAATAAAGACTGTAAACCTACAAAAACACAGAGAATGAGGAAAGAGATTTCCACCCCTTAGGGAAGACAGAATGTGAGCAGAGTGGCGGGTAACTCCGCAGAAGGGGACATGAAAGAGAGATGTGCCAAACCCCCAGGGAGCTCAGAGAGGGACCATGAAAGGTGGGGGAGGTGTTTGGAGGGACTAGGGGCCATGAAAGGCAGCGGGGGAGGTGTTCAAGGTGCTGAGAGGAGTCTGGATATGGACTCTCCAAGGGTCTTTGCTCACTCCGCAGAGCCATGTCATGTCCTTTCATCCCCACCTCTAGGCAAGAGATTTTATTTTCGAGAGAAGCTCTGATCTGGGGACTCAGAAAATGGAAGAGAGACATGAATCAAAAGTCAGGGGATTCAGCTGCAGTGAGCACACCTAGCACTTGGATCTGAGGTTCTAAAAGCTGTCCAGTAAGAAGGAACTGGGTTCCATGAGTAATGGCTCCCAGGGCTGGGCTGGGAAAGCACCAGTAAACCCAGAACCACTTCTTGTGCCAGCAAGTGAAGAATAATCATTCAGGGCATTTCAGAAATACACAGAAGTGACCTGAAGGGGCTCCTTTTTGTCAAATCCATAACCATTAGACATCCAATAGTCACAGATTATAACCATTAGAAACGTAAAAATCTATTAAGTCAAGACATGTAAGTAAATGCATGAATGAATGAATGAGTAAATAAATAAGAGAAAGGAATGATCTTCCTTACAGTAGAAAGTCAACTAAAATATATAGATGGAATTAGAAAAGTCACCAATTGCCCACAAACATGAAGCTATTTCAGGCAAGAATCATCAATGAATGCTAAAGCGAGTGGACAGAAGTATTATCAGAAACAGTATAGCTCCCTGCAAGACAGTTCTTAATTGTAAAGGGGAACTTTCTAGAAGTTCCCACCTGGTGTTCCATGTCACGGCCATCAAATCAACATCTTGGGCCTCCTGATACCCTGCACCAAGGACCTTGCCTCTTCTGTGGCGTTCCTTCTGGAAGTGCATACTCACTTCCTAGGAGTCATCAGACAAACCCAACTCGAGGGACATTCTACAAAATGACTGGTCTATCCTCTTCAAAAAAATGTCACGATCACGAAAGACAGAAAGATAGAGGAACCTCAGGAGACACGTCAATGAAAAGCAAAATGTGGCTTTCCCCTGAGCTCTAAATCCGAAAACACAACCCAACAACCTTTTCTTTAGCTAAGCGATCAGCAGGACAACTGGCAAAATGGAAACAAGGTCTGCAGATTATGTAATAGGATTCTATCAATGTGGACTTCCTGATTTTGACCCTGAAACTCTGATTATGTAAGAGATTTGTCCCTGTGTTTAGGAAAACACATGGAGGTATTTAGGGGTAAAGTGACAACATGTCCACAACCTGTTCTTCAAACCATCAAGATGAAAATAAAATTATGCAGAGGGAGTGGTAAAGCGCGTGGGTAAGGAGGCGTACAGGGTTGGGCCCAGAGGGTGGCACAGGCTTCACTCCTATTTCACAGGAAATGGTATGAGGAGGCTCTGAGATGGGGCAGGATCACCTGTCCCTGGGTCAGGGCACTGGCCTCCTCCTCCATTGGAAACCCAGATCCTCAGGCCCTCTGCTCCAAAAGTCAGAGAGCTGAACCTCAAAGGGAAAGACCAGGGCTGTTTTCCAGACTCGATCTCAATGTTTGGCCTCCCCCTAGTCTGTTTGGCTGGGCCCGCGATTACAGTACTGTTATTATTTATAGTCTATTTAATAGCAACGTTTGATTACTCCCTTTGTAGGCCGAAATTAGTGTTTGTTGTTTTATCCCCAGGTCAGCTTCCTCCTGCCACCAACAATGCGTCAGGGTCACTGCCTGCTGCCGGCAGAGTCTCTGAGCTCAGGGACAAACTCCCTTCAACACCAGCCTCCACCCCACACACGGGGCCGGTGAATCAGCCCCCCAACGGGATCCGAAGAGAAGAGACAGAATGATTAGCCCAGGGCTTCCTTTTCCTCTCTGAACACAGAAGATGCCCCCACATCTCCACCCCAGGGGGTGGCTTCGACCCTGTGCAAGTGTGCAGTGTCCCTGGGGGCTCTTCTGAGGCTTCTACCTTTCATAGTCAGGAAGGTAATGAGCCCCCCCACCCCAACCTGCAGGGGCTCACCTGGCACTGTCGGGGCCAAAGGGTCACCCATCTGGGTTATGGCCCGTGACAGGACCAGGTGCTGGAATCCGGAGCACTGTTTTTACCTTGAATTACTCAACCCTCTGTGAATCCATATCCTTGATTGTCCAAGAGGGCAAGAGTCTTGGTCTTTCACTGGAGCCAAATAATGATAAGGAACAACAACAAAAAAAAAACAACCAAAGATTTTGGCAGTGAATCGAAGGAGGTGGGTGAGGTCAATTACCCATGAAGTTATCAAGAAATCACGAAGACAGACAACAAATCTGTACTATAAAAATTAAACTTGCGAGGAAACCTGACGTCACCTGTTCCCCACTCCAGAAGTGGTGACTCTGAAGCCAGAGATGTGGGATGAACCGCATGGTATACATGTACTAAAATCAACAAGTCACACATCTTAAACTCACACGGTGTTGTACGTCAAACATACCTTGGTATGAAGAAAAAAGAAAAACGAGCCGGAAAAGAAGATATAATTAAGAGCCAGCTGCCTGTAAGTATGTAGTAAAGCACTGGTTTTCAACCGGGAACAGGCATCAGGATCACTGGTCAGGATGGGAACATACAGATCGCTGGGCCCCACCCCCAGAGTTTGTGGTTCAGTGGAAAAGAAGGGACCCCCAAGAATTTGCGTCTCTAGCACGTTCCCAGGTGATACCAGTGCTGTTAGCCTGAGCACCCCACTTGGAGAACTACTGCCCTAAAGGTTGCAAAGGCAACGGGGATGTTTTCAGCCCTTGGGATCTGGAGTGTGTGTTATAAGGGGGACATGTGGGAGACACACAGGTTTACCAATGACATGAGGGGTGGGCAGCCCTTCTCTAGGTCTATATTAAGCACTGGAGAGGCCCAGGTGAATCAGCAAGGAAATGCTTGTCTGGGAGGGGTGCACAGAGGACGTGACCTTCAGGCAGAGTCTTTGAAGAACAGGGATACGGCAGGCAGGCAGGCATGCAAGAGAAGCCGGAAGGACATTTAAGGCAGAGGGACCGGTGCCGTTAGATCAAGGACCTATCAGTTAGTCACATGGTTAAAGCCCAAGTTGGTGAGTGACAGGAGAGAAGCCTGGAAGGCTGGCAGATACTGGGCAGAATGGGAAGTCTAGGGTATTCCCATAAGCCTCAGGAAAAGAAAGAATTTTTCAGCAGGGCAATCAGAAGTTGGGTAAAACCTTTATCTTTCTGGGTCTCACTTTCCTTGTCTGTGTAATGGGCTGATGGGCAGAAGGTCTAAGTAGGCCTTTGCAGCCCGGACACGCTGTGATTCGGTGGGGACAGCGGGAGGGAGTGGGACCCCCAGCTAGTGGCCTCACCCTGCTAGCAGCCCCTCTGCCAGGCATAGGGATTTGAGAGCCATTCAAACATGCTTGGTCTGTCTGTCCATTTGCTGCCTCCAGAACCCTGGCCCAGCCTGGGAAGGGGAGGCCGATGACTTGAGGTATCACACTGCTAATCTCTCCTGGGCAAGTCCTCCCTCCCCCAGGCTGTGCAGAGCCTGGGATTGTGCTGCAGCTCACAATGGAAGGAAGAGGGTGTAGGAGGGAGGTCCCCGGGCTGACCCTGGTATTGTTCTTGGGCCAGAAGAAAGCTTCCTCCCGCCTGGCCGTTGCAATGCTAGAAATGACGACGTCCAGCCAATGAGAGTCAGCGCGTCCTGGGGGGGGGGGGGCGCTTGCCGTCGGGTGGCCTGGGAGCCGGGGCCCATTCACAAAGGCCTGCTGGAGAGCACGTAGCCCTGTCCGCTCCCACCCCCTCTGCCTGCGGCCTCTGACTACTCCCAGTGAGAAGCTGGGGTAAATGAAAATAACTGGGCTTCTCCGCCCCCAAGCTCGCCGCCGCCAGGAAGGGGAACGCGACCAGAAATGGCACACTGGCTAATAAAGGAATAATGGATGCTTCACACCCTTAGCAACACCTTCCTCTTCCTCTAGCCTCAGCTGCTCCTTGCATAGGCCAAGGACAGAGGAGGAAAGGTGCTGGACCAGAATGCAGCCTGGTCTAACAAGGATGGGTTCAAGTCAGCAGGCCATCACCAAGATGGCTGGGTGGTGGGGGATGGGGGTAAGGCCAGCCCTAGGATGGTCAGTTGGGCAGCAGGTGGGGTGATACCATTCGTCTCATGCTTCGGGGCATCTCCTATAGGACTGTGGCAACATCAGTGGGTAGGGGTGTGTGTGTAGGAGTCTCGGGGCACTGGTAGCCAGGGCCCCATAGGTCGGCTTAGGGCCTCCTCACAGCTCTGCTGGCCTCCTCATCCCAAGCCCACATCATTCCAGAGCAGGGCTGGGTAGAGCAGCTCTTGTTCTTTGGGAGATGGCCTGGGCCCAGCCGTGGCCTCAGTGGAGGCAGCGTTCAGTCTGGCCTTGCTTGGGCTGGCCGCCCTCGCCCTCAGGTGCTCCCTCCCACCTCAAGGATCAAGCCTGTAGGCACTCAGCCAAGGACTCTGGACATGGTCTGGCCCAAAGCAGGGCATAGACTGAATGACCTCTCGACTGGGGGCAAGTCCTGTTTTTAAGGGACGCTGGCCTGTCTCTAACGAAGTCACAAAACTTCATTTCCTGGCCACTGAGGGAAGACGTGTATGGTCCTAGGAATTCCCTATGGGTTCCAAGAAGAGGACATAAGGATTGGTTAGGCCCTGGCCCTTGACTTCCTAAATTCTCCTTCCATCATGCATTTTGTCACACAAGAACATTAGACGGAGTCCCTTTTTGGTCAAGTCCCAAGGCCTCAAGGACCGGCACCAATGGCTCTCTCTACTTATAAAAATGTCCCTTCTGGCACCTGGACGCCCCCATTGTCCATGGCCTCTACTGCTTCTGAACCCTTACTCACTTATTTCCAGAGCTCCAAATCCCAGACCTTTTCTTTCCTTTCCGGAGAACCCCCCTAGCCACCTCCCCATGATCCAGTTCAAGGTCCACTTCCTCCAGGAAGCACAAACATAAGGAAAGGTGAGAAACAACCGGAGAACCTCACAACTGGCTTAGAATCAAGCGTCCAGGAACTCCGTGAGGCCTGGGGGCAGGGTCTGCTTTATGAGGACAGTTCCACGAAGGAGGGAAAGAGTGAATGGGGCCATGAAAGAGGGGGAGATCTGGGCCAGCGGGGTAAGGACAGAGCAAGTGTAAGGATTGGAGTGGGCGTAGCTGGTGAGGCCCTGCTTTCTACTTGGCCCGAGTCCTACACAGGCTGTCGCTTGTTCTCCGAGAGCTCAGTCTTGGAAGGAGCTGGGGAAAGTTAACACAATCTGTACCCCTGTGCTCCCCAAATCACAGAAGGGCCCCATGGGATGCTTCCCAAGTTCGTTTCTTGCCTGTTAAGCTCAACGGTTCTGTCCCTGCTTCTAGTTATCACTAATGCTACTTAGTAAGACCATTTCATGTATGTAGAGCAGTTTTTCGGTTTATAAAGAGCTGTTATGTACCTTGGTTTGTATTTTGACCCTTAGGATAGCTTTGCAATGTCAGTCAAACAGGTGTATGATCCCATTTTATTTTATTGTTATTTTTTAAAAGATTTTATTTATTTATTTGATATATATAGAGAGAGAGACCACAAGTAGGCACAGAGGCAGGCAGAGAGAAAGGGGGAAGCAGACTTCCCGCTGAGCAGAGAACCCGATGCGGAGCTCGATCCCAGGACCCTGGCCCTCAGCCAAAGGCAGAGGCTTAACCCACTGAGCCACCCAGATGCCCCACGATCCCATTTTATAGCTGGAGAAATGGAAGCTGGAAGAGAATGATTTTGGGTGAACTTGACAATGATCTGTGAGTCGAACTGAAGGGTTCTCGGACAACAGAAATTGAATGAACCTCAGGATTTTGGTCATTTTTTTTTTTTTTTAACACTTAAAAATTTTTTTTTCAGGGCTTTTTCCTCTGTATTTCCTAGGTCGGTGTTTGACAAACTTTTTCTGTCAAGGGCTAGACAGTAAATATCTTGAGCTTTGGAGGCTGTAGGGTCCCATTGTAACTGCTCAGCTCTGCCTTGTAGCACAAGCGTAGCCACAGTGAGCAAACAGCTGGGCGGACTATGTGCCAACAAAACTTTATTTGCAGAAACAGGCTGGAGGGCTGGACTTGGTCTGTGGCCAGTTTGCCATCCCTATCGAAGACCCTAGCCTTGTTTTGGATCATCAAAGTGGCTGGGGAAGGGAGACCCTAGTCTCCTGGGCCCCCTAGAGCCAGAAAGCCCTTGCTACCTGTTGTCCCAGTTCCTTGAGACTGCATGGGAACCCACTCCAGACTTGGCGTAGTCTGCTCCCTAGGAACTTTCCTAGCTGTCACCAACAAAAGTTTTCACCCCCAAAGTGGTGACTTCTTGTAAAAAGACTTACAAACAACAAAAATAAAAATAGGCTTGCCTCACAGAGCACGTTGCCCCATTCCCAATGGGCCTTGCTACCTGGCGGCCTCGGACAGGAAACCATGGAATGAAGAACTCCTGGTATCCTCCTTTATTGTACGGGGCACTTATTTTTGTCCTGAGGGAGGAAGCCCTGGGGGGAGTGGGGGGAGGTGGCCAGAGAGGCAGAGGGAGGGGGGTGTCCTAGGTAAGCATTCCTCTTTGATAGCTGATGCACGATCTTGGGTCAGCTGGGACCGTGGGGGAGGGCATTAGAAACTGACTTTAAAAAAAAAAGTAAAAACTATATCTCTTCCTCTTTTAAAAGTGTCTGTGGGGCTCCTCTCTCTCTTTCCATTTTTAGTGCCTTCAGCAAGAGAGGAAAAAAAAAAGATATCCATTTTCTTGTTCTTGCTTATTAAGGAAATGACATTCACCCTTAATTTGCCATACGTGACTATGGTCACCTAGAATGCAGAAAATGGTTTTCCAGCAACTCCTCCTCCTCTCCGACATTCCTTACAAAGGGGTTTCAGCGGAGTTGGGCTGCCTGAATTCCAATTTCCACTCCCCATCTATCAGCCATGTGACCTGGGGCAAACTATTTGATCTCAATTCTCTCATTCAAGTTAATATCTCTCATGGCAACAACAGTAATACCTCTACCCTACAGGGCCGTTCCATGACCTCGGAAAGGATGGTAGCCCAGGCTCAGGACTGGGGTACTGGGAGTGAGTCCCTCATTCAGGGCTCATTCAGTCATTGGCCGAGTATTTCATGAGCACCTGTATGTGCCCGTGTGTGGAGCTTACATTCCAGTGGGAGCACGAAGACCATGAAATAAATAAAGCAAATGCATGATGAACGCGATGAAGAAGAATAAAGGGGGCGGGGGGACGAGGTGTTCAAAAGGCCCACTGAGAAGGTGACATCTGACCAGAGACAACCTGCTCCCCAGGGACCACGCAAGGATAAGCAAGATAAGAAGGAGGAAGCGTGGTCACAGCTCCTGAAGCGTGGAAAGCACTTGGCAAGGGTTTGCAGTGTTCCTACAGGCGCGGGACAGCCGTTGCGTGGTCTCTGAAGGAACAGTGGGAGAACCCCATGTCCCCGACCGTGGGAAAGGAAGCCAGCCCCGGCACTCTAACTCAGTCCATCATGGCTGAGACAGTGCCTCTCCCCGGAAAGGTGCTCAATCAGTACCGGTGGGCGGAGTGAATGACGCCAGACCGTACCTCCCATGAGACCAAGAGGGGACGCTTGGAGATCACAGGCCTGGGCGTTCCAGGTGGGGCTTGGTTTTCATGTGACTGTTCCTCGGCATCTTGGGTTATTTTAATATTCCTGATGCCTGTGAATGAGCATATCCTAGAAGTTTCCAGAAGTCTTAGAACAGAGCTGGCATAGCTCTAGGGAACAATAAAGTCACTCCTTCCCATCTGGACAGCTGGGAACTGGGCTAGGACAGCTTCAATCCCATGGGGCAGCCCAGGCCCACCAACCCTGTTTCCGAATGGCAACAGCGCCACCTGCTGGAGGAACAAGGCAGCTCGTGCACAGGCCACCATTTGTATTCCACCTGGAACGGGTGGGAGGAGGGGGCCGGTCATCATTCAGGAGAGCAGGGATTTTCATTCTCAAAGCTCATGTGCCCCTCAGAGAGGTGGGCTGGGAGAGATTGTCATCCTGTCTTTATTCGGGGCCAAGCAGGGGGATGGGGTGCTTAACTCCAGGTCTCACTGTCCCCTGCTTTAGCCGGTCTGTCCCCTCTGTGGGTCCTGTGTGAAGAGATGGCCATGTACACTCTCATGAGGTGTGAACTCCCACTCCACCTTCCCTGGCTCTGCTGGGCCCCTCAGTGGAGAGAACCTTAGGAGCACGCATGAGGCCCGAAATCCCACGTGACATAGTGACCCTCGTTATTCACCCCCACGACGGTGGGATTATACAGTATCTACAACCAAACTAGGTCAGTCACCAGAGGATCAAAGCGAGGGATCCGACCAGGTCACAGTGAGCTCATAATTAACTGCAGGCAGGCACAGAATTCAGTTTCAAAATTTCCTCACAGGAAGGCAAAAAGGGAAATCAGTTGGGTTATGCAGTTCCTCTTGTCAGACAAAAGGCAGCAGACCTCACATTTGTCTGATAGAATTCAAGAAAAAATGATCAAAATACATCCTTATAGAAAGCCTTGGGCAAGATGCAGGATAATTCAAGAACAAGGTTTCTCAGCTCGGGTTTTGTACAAGACATAGCAGCATCTGGGGCCGCGTGGGGAACAGGGAGGCAGCCTCTCCACAGGGCCCTGAGGCTGTGTGGTCCCCTGCACTCGAGAGCCTGAGGGGACATGGGTGAGAAGCTGCTCAGCGAGTGACCCCCTCTCAGGGGAAGGAGCCTTAGGGTTGTGTCTGGGCAGGAATCTGACTTCTTCAGAGTCTATTCCCTTGGCTTCACATGAGCTTGCCAAATTTAGTTTGGTCTGGATTATGGCTCCATCTTTGGCCTCACATAGTGCCTGTTCTTTTCAAGGACAGAAGCCAAGGCTCAGGAAGGCCCCAGGCCCCACGCCAGTGGGCACCTCCCCTGCAGGCCCAGGTCAAGTCTGGTGTGGGGAATGCTGCCTGCAGCCCTCCCTCCATGGGAAGGCACCCTCCTTGTCTATGCGGCTGATAGAGGCTTAAGGGGTGTGCCTTCCCCAGGGGCGGTGGGGGGAAGACTGCTGGAGGGATGTCAGGCCTTTGCACAGTGGGGCATATTTAGGTCAGATAGATATGTCCCTAAAACCTCTGATAGATAATGTCCCTAAAACCTCTATGTGACCACCTTTGTTCCCACCTCATCTTGTCCCTTGTTCTGGCCGGCAAGGGCCTGAGCCTTTTTTTTTTTTTTTGGCACACGGAGCACCAGTAGGGAGGCCAGGACACCTTTGGCTGCTGGGGATAAGGGACTTGTGAGGCAAATGTCCGCCTAAACAGCCTCCCTCCAGAGTGGCGCGCTGGTGCCCTCTAGCGGGAGCAGATCGCAGTGCAGCCGGTGTCCCCCATGTGGCTGCTGCCCCAGGCTCTGTGGAGCTGGGATCCACTGCTGCGGTTAACAAGCAATGAGGACGGTAGTGACCACATCACTGGGACATGGTGGGCTAACCCCAGTCCACCTTCACGCAGCTCCCAACAGAGATGCCCAAAGTGCAGGCGGGACCCCTGGGATTCCATTCTAGATCCAACTGTGTGGGCCTCAGCTTCGGCCCCATTCTGTGGCATCACTGCCTGGAACCATGACTGATGAACCCCCAAGTCCGTGTCACCGCACTCAGAGCCTCCAGCTGCCCTCCCCCCATCAGCAGTGTGGGGGAACCGTGCTCACCCAAGCTCACTGGAGGCGGCCAAGTGTTTGCGGATGCTAAGATGTGTCTGCTGGCTATCACCCAGGCCCTCAGTTATCACGATAGGCAGGCAGACCTCGGGGACAGTCAACACCACCAGCATCAGACCTTATTATCCACCTAAACACCTTTTATGGGTGAAGAACTATACCCAGAAGACAGGGGCACCTATCTGCCTTGTTCCCAGGTCCTTGGGTGCTTCTAGGGACTTGGCCCCAGAAGTCCCAGCGATAGGGGTCCCCGAGGATCCCTCTGTGGAAATACAACCAGGCAGGGCCATCGGGGATAGGGGTCCTCAGCTTTGACCGGAGGGGAGTTTGGGCAGGTACCCAGGTAACAGCATCTGACCTGACCGAGGCAATACTACCTAGGACCGCTCCTGACGTGCACCCCATGTGCGACTCCCAGTGAGAGATAAGCCAGAGCTCCTTCGAATAGTTATTAAGACTGGGGGGTCCCTGGAGTCAATGTTCCCTACTTAGCCATTCATTCAAGTCCCAGAGAACATTTTCTGTAGCAGCATGGAGGAGGCAGGCGAAGTCTGCAGGGAGAGGGCCCAGACCTCACTCACGAGGACTGGGACCTGGGCACGTTCCAAGACCTCAGTGGATGCCTTTTAAAGCCTTAAAACCTCAGACAGTACTGAACCGTGTACACACACACACACATTGTATTTTCCTGGACACGCAGACTACGATTAAGTTTAATTTATAAATCAGGCACAGTAAGAGATCAATAACAATAAGATAAAACAATTATACTGTCATTAAAATTATAGGGATGTGGTTTCTCTCTCAAAATCTCACTGTACCGTACTCAACCCTTCCCGTGACCATGTGAGGTGGTAACAGGTCTGCGTGAGGAGAGGCAGTGAGGTGGAGGATGCGGGCCTGTGACGTCAGGTTAGGCTGTCACTGACATCTGCTCCTGCACCTCAGCTGACCTCAGATAACCGAGACCAGGGAAAGAGAAGCTTCAGATACGGTTAACTACTGAAATTAACCACTAGCCTGCAGAGGAGGTTAACTAATGGTGGTTAACTAGCATAGGTGTCTATGTACTCCTCAAACTCGGACTTTTTTTGGAGAAATCATCCCAACATGCTCTCCTAGGGCCTCTGCCACTGCCATGGTACTGTTTGCCACTGCGACAGCTGGGTTTGGGGATCAGGAAGCCTGTCAGCCTTGCCCTAACAGTGCCTGTATGAAGTACAAAAGGTGCCAGGAGTGTTACCAGCTATAACTCTAGGAGTTTGACTCTTACTGGTAATTTTGATAAAATGGCAGAATGCCCTGTGATGCTTTAAAAAAATATACATTCCTGGGTATGAGTCAGTGGGTGTGGTCACCGGCCCCAGTGACCCCTGCCTGCTGACAGTCACACCGTTGCGCAGTCCCTTCTGCACTGGGCCAGGGTTGGTGTGTTTGCAACTGACATATGGCATGTGGCAGAGGGAGAGCATGTCACTTCTGAGACTCCGGTACGAAAGATTGAGACTTCTATGTTGGATGCTCTCTCTCTCTCAGATCACTTGCTTGGAGGAAGACCACTGCCATGTTTGTGAGGACACTTGGCAGTTTAGGAAGAGGCCCGCAGGGTAAGGAAATGAGGCGTTGAGCCAAAAAACAAGGTGGAACCGGGGGAGGTGGGTGAGCGGCCATGATGGAAGGAGGCCCTCTGGCCCCAGTCAAGCCTTCAGATGGCTGCAGCCTTGGCCATCAGCTGGACAACAGCTTCAGGAGAGACCCCTTGAGCCAGAACCCCCAGCCAAGCAGTTCCCAGATTCCTGGCCCCATGAATGTACATGGGATGGTAAATGTCTGTTTTTTGTTTTTTGTTTTTTTAAGCTGTTAGATGTTGAACCATTTATTATGCAGTAGGAGATAATTCATGCAGTGGGTCTAGGTTAAGACCAGAAAGCTGTAGACTTAAAAGCTTCCCAGACAGATCTCATATGCAGCCCAGGTTCAGTACCATGGGTTTAGGGACCTAACTGCTCCGAGTTTTCCAGGGGTAAAGCTGACTCACAGTGGCATGTGTGCATGGGAGCACCAAAGCCCGGATGGCTGTGTGGACCCCCACTGCATATAGAGATGACGGTGGGGAAGACCTCCACAACCAGAAGCCCCTAAGACTGTAAGTGTCAGATGCGGCCCGGGAGAACCAGGAGTGCTTGCTGACTTATTGTTCCCTGGAAGAAAGAGAGAAAATGTGGAATATGTGCTTGCCTGATGATTCTCACCATCGGATTAGTAGTAGAACCATTTCCTCTAATGAAACAATTCATAGTAGACTGGTTTAGAGACAACAGCAGAGCAGTTCTGGGTGAGGCCAAGTAGGGGCCACTGAAACTGCTTCTCCAGCCTCCCCACTCCTAGTAGGACCCCCAAGGCAGCTCTGAAAAATCCAAGAGCTTCACAGTTTGCAGACCTGTGATCTAGTCCAACTGAGTCATTCTACTGATGAGTAAACTGAGGCGGAGGGAGGGGAGGTGACAGCATTTCTGGGGTGGAAGTCTGCAGCTTGATTCTCCTGACTTCTAGTGCAATCTTTCTGCACTGCTGGGAGGTCACTTAGGAAAAGTGCCCAGGGTGGGACACAGGGAACTGCTCCCTCTCCCGTCTCTGAACCAGGCCAGGGGAGCCCACCCCAGGAGGGAGCACCAGGCACTGTTCTCAATGCTGCACATGAACTCAGTACTCAATCTTCGCCAA
This sequence comes from Mustela lutreola, assembly GCF_030435805.1. Taxonomy (NCBI): domain Eukaryota; kingdom Metazoa; phylum Chordata; class Mammalia; order Carnivora; family Mustelidae; genus Mustela; species Mustela lutreola. The sequence continues at coordinate 25,234,765 of NC_081300.1, forward strand.
CCCCCCTCTGAAGTAGGGACTGCCATTATCTTCATTTTACACAGGAGGAAACTGAGGCAGAACAAGGATAAGTAGTTAGCCCATTTCCTTGGCTTAGTCAATGGCAGGGCCAGGATGCCATGAAGTCTATATCTGGGGTCCATATGCCAAGCCCTTCACTCCTGAGCTCTGCTGCCTCCCCCAGCCAGGGGCACAGCTCTTCCTGCCCTTCAAACGTAAATGAAAGTCCCTCCACTCTGCTCTGCTCCCCAGGGAGCTAGGAGACAGGCACCAAATAGGAGAAAGAGGTCATACGAGTTACCTTCCTGGCTAGGATGTCCCCCGCTTCTGGCTCAAAGGCCACCAAAGGGTGAACACCTCACCTAGGGCAGGGGAATTTGGATTCTCACTTGGATCTGTGTCTCTCAAACAACTTTTTCTATCAACCACGAATGCTGTAAGCATTTAGGAATGGAGCAATAAAATAGTAATTTCTGAGTACGTTATCCTTTTATCTTTTGCACCAAAACTAGCTTTATATTAGCGGTGATAACTGAATACAGATCCAGCCCAGAGGATGCTCCGTGCACTGGGATACTCCATGCCATTGACCTACACACCATGGCTGAAGATACGGATTCTTTTTCTCCCAAACTTACAAGAAAGTTGTAAGGACGATACAAAGAACTTCCCTATGCTCCTCACTCAGAGTTCCCGACTATTAAAGCTCACCATTTGCTCTTCAGTTCATCTGTGCATCTCCATACCCATTATTTTTATTTTCTCTAAACATTTGAGGACAAGCTGCAGACAGGAAGCCCCATATTCCTCAAACCCTCTACTGTGTATTTCTCAGAAACAAGGACACTTCACTATAGAGCCATCATCTAGCCCTTCAGGTCAGGACACCGACACCCAGGCGTCACTACTGTCCCCTTCCCCAGATCCCCATTCACATTCTCCAACTGTCTGATAAAGTCTTCTGGTCCAGGATCTCAGCAAAGAACACACATGGCTTTCAGTCTGCCTCTTTAGGCTCCTCCGACCTGGAAGATTCCTTGGTCTTTTCTTGTCTTTCATATACAAGCAGTTCAAGGGAATGTCCTTACATTTGTTTCCTTATGATCAGACTCGGGCCATGCTTTCTTAGCAGGAGACCCCTTGGAAATGCTGTTGGATTTCCCGTGCAGCACACCAGACAGCACACGGTGGCTACCCATCCCGTTGCTAATGATGTTAACCTCAGTCATATGATCAAATTAGACTCTGGCAGGTTTCTCCACCAGAAGGTCACACATTTCCCTTTGTAATGAGGTGAGCCCTATCTGTGCTCCAGTCTGGTGCCTGGAAGAGAATTTCTAGACTACAACATAGGGGGAGTAGTCTACACAGAGCCAAGTGGTCTCAGTGAGTTACGGGGACAGAGTTCAAAATTCAGGGAGTCTGAGGCAACTAGAATTTTCAAGGCAGAGCACCAGAGAAGAGAAATCCAGAAATCTGCAGACCATCGTGTCTCTGGCTGAGCACTAATTTGTGCATGTGTGTGGGGAAACTTCCAGAGCCAGTAGAAGGCTTCCTAAAAGGAATGGACAGAAAAATCCTCTGAGATCACACAGGGCTAGAAACATTCTGTGTTCCCAGTGGATGAGGTTGAAACACTTCTATTGGGTAGCAATCTCAGAAGGGTATTGACTCAGTAGTGGAGTAAGAGGTATCATAGACTAAAGGCCTTCCACCTAACAAGGCTTTAAAAACAAGCCTTGAAAAGATCAAACTCTTCTGAAGTAACTTAACTGTGTTCCAGAACAATCCCCTGGATGCGTAAATGAATACCAACAAAATCCAGCACCCAACAATGTAAAATTCCCAATACCTGGCAACTAATCTAAAATCACCAGGACGCATACAAAAATATTTCCAGGAGAAAAATCAATGAATACAAACAGACACTTAGATGACATGGATGGCAGAAGCAGTAGAGAAGAACCTTAAAACAGTTATTATCAATATATTCCTTATGCTCAAGAAGATTGGGGAAAGCATGGGCAGGAAGAAGAGAGACATGGAAGACAGAGAAAAAAAGATCTAAACGGAATTTCTAGACATGAACAACACAATATCCGAAATGAACAATATCCTAGATGGTATTAATGCTAGGTTAGGCTTTGCAAAAAAAGACTAATGAACTTGAAGACACAGCAATGGGAACTATTCAAAACGAAGCACACTGAGAAGAAAGACTTAAAAAAAAAATTAGCAGAGTTTGAGGAGCCATGGGAAAATAGGAAGAAACACAGCAGACGTATCACTGGAATCCCAGCAGTGGGAGGACATGGTGGCTGAAGGTTATCCAAATTGGATTAATAGATCTAAGATCTAAGAAAGACAATAAACGCCAAGTAGAAAAAACAAAGCAAAAACCAGCTCAAGGCCCATCCTCTTCAGATTGCTGAGACCTTGACTGGGCATTTGATCGTCTCCCATTAATGGGCCTGAGGCATGGACACTGAACCCCCCAAATGGGACAAGCACAAAGGGAGGAGGGAGAGAATGGGTGAAGGTGAAGTGGCATGAGATTCAGGTGGGAAGGAAAGCAGGATATGGTGAGTATGGTGGCAGATCACTGGCGGGGTGGGCTCAGTCACCTTGGAGACTGTTCCTTACTCGGCTGTGGCAGGTCCCAGTGCCATGCCCGGATGCAGATTCCTACTATTTCTGCACCAGAAACATCTAGAGAACTCAGATCTGCTCTTTGCTGAGTGGATCCTATTGTCCCAGAGCCTGGCTTAATTCAGGGAAAGGAGCCCAATCGATGATAATATCAGCAAGCACAGAGGACACCTGGAGGCTGGCAGGACAACTTCACTTTCAAAAGCCTAAAAATAGCCCCGACCATGCTGGAAATCCCAGCAGTCCCACGTCCCACTAGAACACACCGCAGGACGCCTCACCTGCAGAGACTTCAGGTCAAGGGACAGAAAATTTCCAAGGGCTCCGAGTTGCCAGAGCACGGCCCCGTTTCACCTCTGGGAGCTCTCAGGCCTGCCACCGATGCCTACAGCACAGCCAAGAGTGTGCTGCCACACGCATCACCATGGGACAGCCTGGCCGTCGGCAGGCACCTACCCCTACCCACTTACTGCTTCAGGGACACCCAGTCCCACCCTGTTGGAGCAAGCGGCCAAAAGAACATGTAGGCTCTGCCCACACCGAGGATCCAGACCTGGCTGGAGGGGTTGGAGACTCTGCTCCTGTACTTACCTGCCAGGCTGGAAGAACCTTCTCGATGTCGTTCAGGTTGATGCTATCCCCGTCTTCTAGCTTCCCTTTTCCACACCTGAATCAGAAAAGACAGAAAGGCACTGAAAAGTTGGCAGGTTTATGCATCCTATCCCGGCCCGGCAAGCAGAAAGAGCAGACACCTGGCCCTGCCTCCCGAAGGCCTGCAGGACTAGTCAGTCCCATCCCGAGGAAACAGCCCTGGAGAAGCATGCCCTCCTTCCCCAGGCCTGGCAACATGGGCCCTGCCTCGAGAATGAAGGACGTTGTACGGGTGGGAGTGCTGGGATGAGTCCAGGGGCAGGGATCACTAATGTGACATCCATTGGGGAGGTTAACAGAGGTCCCAGAGCTCCCTTTGATCCTTCCAGGCAAAGATGCTAAGTTCCTTCTGACGAATACCCCCAAACCTGTCACAGCTCCTGCAAAAGCCCATCATCTCCCGCATTATACCAGAGGGACAACGAATGAACAGAAAGACTAAGCAACTTTCTTGAGGTCACACAGGCCGGCAACAGGGATTTCTCCTTCCTCAGCCTCCCTCTGGGCCAATCCAGCAAGCCCTCTCAGATGCCGATGCTTTGTCTTCATGCCCTCTGCAGGCAGCCCTATCATCAGGCTGCAGACACTGGCCTCGATTTGCTATCCATCACCCACGTCTCCTGAGATTGAAAGACTCTGGGACTGGACTGCCAGGCTGGAACCCCAGCTGCATCCCTTACTAACTGGGTGATCCTATGTAACTCTCTTAACCTCTCTGCAGGTTCTGAGGATCAAGAGTAGTGGCAGGAGGATTAAATCAGTTCATGTATCTAAGCACTTAGAATCATGCTTGGTACTCACATACGTGCACACCCGTACACCCCCATATACCCACATCTGTATTTATATACCATATTCAATGGTACGCATATTATTATGGTAACTACGGGCAATAATTACGTCAAATTCTAATAAGATAAATACGGTAAATACATTATTCCCACTAGAGCTACTACTCCTAGTACTAACATGATTTACAACTATCTTACTACTATTCCTACTATTACCGTTTTGCTACTATTTCACTGCCACTGTCTTGGCTGCTGCGGGGGGAAGAGCGCCAGCACAGAGACTGATTAAGAGCCTAGACTCTGTAGCTGACCTCAGCCCACGCAAGTTACTCACTTCTCTGTGCCTCCTAGTTCCCGCAATCTGTCGAAGTGAGGATAATAATGCTCCCGCCTCCGTAGGTTGGGTGAGTTTTAAATGGCGTGAGGCGAACACTTGGAACGGTGCTCAGGATGGATTAGTGACCACTGCTCTCATTGTTATTATTAGAGACCCAGGCACCGTGAGGGCTGCCCGGTGTGATAGCTACAGAATTTTCCAGCTGCAGAATTAATGCAATTCTCAAATTTCAGAGCATGTATTTGTTCAATATTTACTGAGCGTCTATTTTTCTGGCCCTGTCAACTTCCCTTGGAGTCATGGAAAAGAAATCTGGTGTAGTTCCTGCCCTCCACAACTCACAGCTCTTGGGAAACAAACCCTCATCTGACAGGGCAGTGAGCCTCATCACCAGTAGGGGGCAGCATGTGATAAGCATCTTGAAAGCCTTACAGACAGAGGAGCCCAGTGGCCGCATATCCCAGAAAGGCTTGGGTGGAAGAGGGTAGGAGGACATCTACGCCCCTCGTTCAACAAGTGTTTCTGTGTAGGCTCCGGCTCGGGTTGGGCCCCAGTGTAAACAGTGCATAGACTGGGCCTCTCAGGGCAACAGGGGGCAGCACGGGAACCACGAGGAATGCTGCCCAGACCATCCAGAGGCATCCAGAATGGTCTGGGGCAGAGGGAGGGAGGCGGGTCCTGAGCTGGCCAAGCAGAGAACGCGGGAGAATGTCCTGGGTAGAGGGCAGCAAGGCAGTGGCCTGGAGCTAAGCCCAAGTATGGGATGTCAGCGTTCCTGCCAGCAGAGTGTGGCAGATGGGGGTGGGTAAGGGGGCAAGATGGTGCTAAGAGGGCTGGGGCCTGAAGGACAGTTCGGTTCTGGGAGGTGGAGCTGGGGTGGGAGGGGTGTAAGGAAGGGGTGAGGGGCACGTCAGCCCGGCTGCAGCCTCCTGATGCCCTGGGCTGCAAGCACACAGGGAGGCGGAAAGAGGTCTGGAAACATCCGGCTGCCTTCTCACTGCAGGCTGGCCAGTGAAGGTACCGATGGCTTGCCTCTGTATTTCATACACAGCATGGCAATGGGAGGGAGGAAGCTGGGGACCATTGGCTGACTGCAATGGCTGACACCCTCTCCCCCGGGTCATGTGTGCCACCCCCCACCTCTGGACTCCCAGCTGCCCCAGGCTCCAAGCACACACTAGGCACCAGCTTAGCTCAGCACAGGCCCGGTCTTTCATCCTCACCTCAGCGGCCCCTGGGGGCAGAAGGAGACCGTGTGCAAGGAGGGCTGCTGTCCCCTTAGACCCATCCTGTCTGGGGTTCAGAACTCCCTGGAGGAACTGCAGGTTCGGAGGGCAGAAGGTTGCCACAGACCAGCTGAGTCACTGCTGCCAACAGGGTTTCCAAGGCAACAGCCTTCTCTGATTTCTGTCCCTCCATGGAAACATGGTCTGCGGGAAGCCTTGGCAACCAACCTTGGTCCCCTGCTTCTGAGGGATGCTGCAGTGGCTGGGCATGTGGCGTCCGTCCCCAGTACGGCTGGCCTCTAAGGGTGACACAGTTCCTGCCACAAGGTGGCCACTGGACGGTACACTCAGGATCCCCACCCCCCACCCTGAACCTGGGGGGCCCGGGTCTCACCTCTGCTCTATCCCATTCTAAGAGGGCACCTCCATGCTGAAGGCCACCTCTCCTCTCTACCCAAGCAAAAATGCTCTAGGGAGTTCTGATGGAACCCACACGGGGGGATAATGGAAAAAGGAGCCGTAATGAGAGCCTGGGGTCCCCTGGGAAAGTACAGGCAAGTGATGGGTCTCTCCCCAGAAAAATTTCCACAAGCACATGAGTTTACATGGAATTTTAAGGAGCTTAAGCGGCTTCGAAGATACTCTGGTGTGGTGACCTGAGCACTGGATGGCATCAGAAGGCATTAAATCATGGCTTGTCTACTTGGGCAAGTTAGTCTGCCTCTCTGAGCTACGTTTCTCTCATATCTGGAATAGGGACAAAAGCACCTCCCTCCCCAGGCTGTTGCTCAAGACCCTGGTGAGACCAGAGTGTCAGAGAAGGGGTGCCTGCTGGGGGGTGGGGGGGAGCAGGTGAGAGGCAGTTACGTTTAACATAACCAATAATCTCAGTTATGTTCAGATCTGCAGTGACAGGAGTCAGGAGTGGACAGGAAGGGACTGGAAGGAAAAGTAAAAGTCATCAGCATAATAAAAAAAAAAGAAAAGAGGAGAACAACCAGTGTTGGGAAAGATGTGGAAAAATCAGAAGCCCTGAGCATTGCTGGTGGGAAAATACACAGCCTCAGTGGAAAATCGTTTGGCAGTTCCTCACAAGCTTAAAACATGGAATTACTATGGGTGGTATTGTGATTTATAGAAGATCTATTTGGTCTTCTTCCCCAGTCCTGGTACAGAGCTCCTAAAATCCTTGGAATTCCTTAAGCCAAGACAGAGATAATGGCATCTTTTGTTATGTTAATGTAGCGACTCTGGCAAAAACACTTAGGGAACCTAAGGGAGGGAGGGGCCTGTTTGACAGGGGACCTAACTTTGTGATGGGAGGGTTAGAATTTCCAGTCCTAACTCTGACTTCAGGGAGGGGAAAGGGGCCAATGGCCAGTGATTCAATCAGTCATGACTATGTAATGAAGTCCCCAAAAAAGCCCCAAAGGAGAGGCTTTGGAGGGCCTCGGGGAGGAGTTCACGCAGGGATTCTGGGAGACTGGCACTCTGGACAGGGCATGAAGCTTGGCAGCTTTCCCCATTCCTCTCCTATGCATCTCTTCCATCTGGCCGTTCCTGAGTTATATGCCTTTATATCAACCAGTCATCTAGTGAGTACAGTGTTTTCCCAACTCCCGTGCCCCTCACGCCCCAGCAAATCCATAGAAGCCAGGGAGGGGGTCGCTGGACCTACAACCTAGAGTCAGAGATCTGAAGCACAGGTGACGACCTGGCCTTCTGTAATGGGGGAAAGGGACAGTATGTAGGACTGAGCTCTCAGCCTAAGCCTGTGGGGTCTGATGGTGTTTCCAGGTAGACTGGGTTAGAATTGAGCCAAATCGTGGGACACTCAGCTGGTATCAAAAAACTGCTTGGTGGTGTTGGAGAAAAAAACAAACACATGACAGAACTGGTGTCAGAATTGGACCATATGACTAAGCAATTTCATCCCCAGGCCCATACCCAAAAGAACTGAAAACAGGGACTGAAACAAGTACCTGGATACGAAGGTTCATGACCGAATCATTCACAATAGCCAGGGCATGGAGAGAACACAAATCCCTATTAGCAGATGAATGGACAAACAGGGACAGAGCCACGGGATGGAATATTACGCAGCCACAAAAAGGAACAAAGGGCTAATAGATGCTACATAATGTGGATGAACCTCAAAAAATTATGCTGAGGGAAAGAAGCCAGAGTGCAAAGACCTTGTATGATCCCATTTCAAGAAACTTCTAGAAGAGGTAAATTCACAGAAACAGAAAGCACACTGGTGGTCACCAGGTGTAAGAGAGGGCTGGGGCGTAACTGCTTAGAGGATTTGATTCTATTCTGGGGTGTTGAAAATGTTCTGAAACTACAGGGAGGTGGTAGTTACCCCATATTATGAAAATACTAAGCGAAATGAAACTGGACACTTTAAAATGGTGAATGCATTGTTACGGGAATTCTAAATGAATAACAATTATTTTTTAAAAAAAGAAAGGCCAAAAAAAAAAAAAAAAAAACCATCTGTCTTATTCCCCTGGGTCAGTCACATTGCTGTCCTGAGGTCAGCCCAGGCCCGGATGGATTATCAAGAGAAGAAGGCAACAGTGATATATGAAAAAAGCAGAGGATGGGACAACTTGGTATAAAAACAAACACTATCAGTGGTTCTCAAAGTGGGGGTCCCTGGTCCAGCGGGACCAGCATCCCCTGGGAACTTGTTAGGAATGCCCATTCTCGGGCCCTACCCCAGACCTCCCGAATCAGAGTTCAGGATGTTCTGGCTGTTTTACCAAGTCTCCCAGTGGCCCCGATCCAAAGTGAGACCCACTGCACTCGATCGCGGACAAGCAGAGCCGCGGTGGTCAGGAAGAGGAGCGGGCGGTGCGGGTGGAGGAGGCTGGACAGGGAAGGGTGGAGAGAGGCCCGTGAGTCTGCGGTTCTAGGCAGAGAGCTCTCCGGACATCAGCTACCTGGGTGTCCCCAGTGCAGCAGAGATGTCTGTCTGCCCACCCAGGGAAAAGCCCCTGTTAACCCCTGGATGGCTGCAACCACTCCCACCCCTGTGTAAGAGCCCCTGGTCACCGCTTACCCTTCCCGGTCGATATGTGGCAGGGGCTGCTTGGGCGTATGTCTCAGCTTCCGGTGGAACTGGGTGAAGTCTAGCTTTTCGGGCTGCAGGTCCCAGGTGGCACCACTGGAGGATGAGAAAAGGTAAGGAGGTAAGGGGGCGGCCAGCCCAGTTCCTGATGGGCACCAGACAAGTAGGCACAAGCCTGGCAGGGAGTGTCCTCACAAAGAGGTGGGCAGGACGGGGAGGGCATCCACCAGTCAAGGGCAGGGTCGACAGAGACCCCTCACTCAGAATGGAGCCTGTGGTGTCAGCTCTGCTCACAGACACAGGGGCAGGAGGCTGCGTGCCAAGCCCTCACCTCTCTTCAACCTCGCTATGCCATAATGTGTGCCGGTAAAACTCAAGTGTCGGTCTGCGGCCTATCCTACAGCGAGCGGTCCCTCTAAAACACCCCAGAGTTTGCTCTCACACCTACATGTGAGGAAGGCAGCTCAAAATGGCGGCAAGGCGGCTCTGAGGAGATAAGGCAGGTGCCAGGAGGCCAGGTGCCATCAGCCCCAGGCCCAGGAGACCATGGTGCTTCCATTCTGTGCAAACTGGAGTCTGAGCCAGGGATAGGCCTGAAGCATGCCCAGTGTTGGCCATCCCCAAGCCAGTGGCAGAGTGGAGCTAAAGGGTAACTACCATCCACAGTCCGAAGCCATCCCTCCCCAGAGGAATGAACAGATGGTATGTACCCATTAGCAAACTTTTCAAGGGCACCGTCCCCCCATACTGAGGTAGCCCTGGCCTATACCTGTTCTTCCAACTTAGTCTATCAGGAACCTTCCAGAGTCTGAACTCCTGAAAGCCCTTCCCTCCTCCGGACCTCCCTGCAGCCATAGCCCCCATCGTCGGCTATGCGCCATTTCCCTTTGCTCTGCCAACCACCAGTCCACCCCTCTGTCTTCTCTCCCGCTTCCCTGTGGTTGAACTATTAGCATCTGTCTTCTCTTCCCACCAACCCTCTCTCAGCCTCCCTTTCCTTCTCTTTCTCTCTTTCCCTTGGATTCTCTTTTCCCCTCATTTGCCTTCCTTTGATCTCCATTCTCTCTCTCTGAACTCCTTCCTCAGCGGTCTCATCCTTTCTACTTTGCCCCCTCTTTGTTTCTCTCTACTTCTTGATCAGTGAACGCTCAACATTTACTCAACTTCCAAAGACCCCATGGGGCTTCTGTAAGGACAAGAAGCCCCAGGCAGAGGCATACACCACGGGGAGCTTACCTGAAGGAATCAAAGGTGTTGGCTGCCCAGATATCCGTGCCCAGCATGTCCAGAGAGTTGTCTTTGCTGCCATTCTGGAAAAGACGGGGAATGAAAAGGGTGGTGTCATTTCCTAGTTCAGGACACTGAGAACAAGTGGGCAAAGGCCCATTCACAGAGAGGGCTGCAGAGGCCTTCCCTCTCCCCCCTCAGTTGGTCATTCTGGGCAGCCTGTGGGCTTGAGAGAGCCACTAGGGTGAGCATCCTTGCTGGTGCGCCCAGTAAGAGTCACAAGGACCCCTGGTGTCCCCCCAGGCATAGGCCCTCACTTTGATGGTGTCTGACAACTGCACAGGCAGGTATAGAAATAGCATGGGTCTCTGCTGCCCTCAGTCCATCGCTCTCTACTCAATGCTGCCACACTAATGAGCTGCTGCCACCATCGCCAGCCTGATAGCAGTGGCTTCTTCCCAGGCATGGAGATTCTGCAAAGCCAGACACGGTGGCAGGTCCATGTTGAGGGGCTGACTTCCTCTAGGGTTAAGCCCCCACTTCCCAAAACCAGGCAGCACAGAGAGGCCCCCATTGACCAAGGTTACATACACCAGCGATTAAATTCTCTAAGTCAACCCCCTCCAGTCTTTGTCCTCCAATGTCCCCTACATGATCTATCCCGTAGACAGAAAGCACTTTATTCCATCCAGTCTCTACAATTTGGCTTCTCTGCCCCTTGGCTAATGATCTCTCCAAGTTCTCTGGCAACTTGCCTTCACTCCTGATGTCATCCATCCCTCGTTACCCCTACAGTCCACGCTCATCATCAATACTTCCACCTCCAGTACATCTGAGAGTGTGCGCAACTCATGACCCAGAAGTCATACCAAGGTACAAACACTAGCGAAATGTGCACAGATGTTCCCCAGCAGCAGTGAAGCACAGAGGTACAGAACAGTCCTATGCCTAATACATCCACGCTTACCAGAAATTGACCAGACATATAAACTGGGGTATATTCACATACTGGACTATTACACGGCAGGGAGAATGAACAAATTAGAGCAACATACAACAGCAGAAGTCAATCCCCCAAAACACAAAGTAGAACAAAAGAACCCAGACACAAAAAAGTACCAACTCTATGACTTAATTTATATCAAGTTCAAGGATAGGCAAATTAACAAACTTGAGGAGATAGAGTTTAGATAGAAGCCGGGGGTGGGGTGGGGGCCATGGGTGAGCTGGTAATGTTCTGTTTTTCAATCTGGGTGCTGGTTACATAAATGTGTTCAGCTTGTGAAAACCCACTCAACTGTACACATGTGATATGTGCACATTTTCCATGTGTTTTAGGACCTCCTGGTTAGATTCCTGGTAGCATCCCCTGTCTTTATGACTGATCTCTCCCCAAACCTGCCACATCTCAGGTCCTTTAGCTCCAACACTGGACAAGCTTCTTTTGAGACCTTGCCATGAAGCTAGGCCTGGCCAGACACTGAAGACACAGAAGTGGAAAAGTCACAGGCCCTGACTGCAAAGAATGGTGTGTGATGACACACATGTAATAAAAAATTTTAAGACAGTGTGATATGTATACTGATTCAAGGGGCCACAGTAGCACAGGCAAGTTTCCTGCAGTCTTCCCTTGAACAGGGGATACAAGTATTCATGAGGGTCATGCAAGCAGAGGGAAGAGCAGGGACAGAGTCATCCTGGCAAAGGGGTTGGTGTGTAGAAACAGCAGGACACACAGGGTATTCTAGATAACTTTAGGGGCTCGGTGGAGCACAGCAGCCTGGAGAGTGTCCAGGGGTCCCAAGCCCTACGTGAGTTGGTGATCTCCAACATGACCCACTCTGTCCTGGCCAAGACTTCCTAGAGGCCCCACAAGTGCACCTCAGTGACTGTTGGGGTTGCATGGTGGCCCTCTCCAATTCGTATGTTGAAGTTCTAACCCCCAGTACCTCAGAATGTAACTCTACTTGGGAATAAGGTGGTTGCAGATGGAATTAGTTAAGATGACATCACACGGGTGGGCTCTAATGCAGTAAGCCTGGTCTCATTATAAAAAGAGGAAATTTGGACACAGAGACAGACACGCACAGAGGGAGGACTCCATGGGGAAACTGGAGTCATGCTGCCACAAGCCGAGGAACCACGGGGAGCTGGGAGGGAGGCCTGGACCAGATCCTTCCTTGGTGCCTTCACAGAGATCATGGCTCTGCCAACTCCCTGATTTCAGATTTCTGGACTCCAGAACTGTGGGATGACTATAACTTTCACTAGGTCAACCCAGTATGGGGATCAGAAATGTAAAATCAAGCAGCCCTAGCAAACTAATATGGCAATCAACTATCCACCTGTCCACAAACGCCCTTTGTGAGGGTGGTCAGTCATGTCCCTTCCTCCCGCAGTCACCAGTTGCCCCTGCCCCAACCCTGTGACCTTCTCCTGTCCTCACAGCCATATCCAACACCTGAGCCCTAGGGTTTCCCAAAGCCTACAAACACAGCAGCCTGGGTAGACAAGTCCAGATCCATGCCGGCTCAGGTTGGTTTCTGACTCCCAACATTCAACCCTACCAAGGGGCCAGCCCCTGAAAAGTCCCACGTGCTATTTTCCCTGGTGGCCATTCCCCTGCGGCCAACATCGCCCCACAGCCTGTTGAACAAAGCCCCTGTGGACTAGAAAAGAACCTGAAGTGGGCTCGGTGACCCCACCCCTACCTCTCCCAGCGACGGCAGAGGCCAGCATCTTGACAGAGAAGGCCCATGATGGGGGCGGGGAGGGTTTGGTTTTGTTTTGGATTCTTCTCATTCACTTCACATTGGCCGGAGCTGGTAAGCACGTTCTCCTCCCTTACTGTACTGTACTCAGCATGCCCGACTCCCTGGCTCCTCACGTGGAAACCAGCCTAGTTTCCAGGGAGAGCAAGCAGTTTGCAGGTGCATGTCAGCCTTTAATCAATCAAAAGGAGAGGGGGCACACTGGCCAGTGGAGAGGCTGAGTAGCCCAGCCTCCCAGCAGAGGGGCCCAAGCGCTGGGCTCCGAGCAGACACCGGCAGGAGACAATGAGGGGCTGTGGGGAAAAGGGAGAGCAGTAAACTGGGGGTGGGGGAGGGCGTGTGTGTGGCTGAGGGAACAAAGGAGAGTGGGCACGACCTCAGAGCTCATCAGTAATATCAGGACTGGCCTCTCTTGATGGCATCAGCAGCCAGAAGCCCTAGGGTCTAAGTGACAAAGCTTTCTCCTCCCTCCCCATGCCCTGAGAGCTCCTTCTCTTTCCACTGTGCCACAATCTTCTTGTCAATCAACCACATTTACTCGGGCCATAAGCCTCTCTGTATGGTGCCAGACGGCAGCTCTGTGCACCTGGGTCCTTCCTACCCACACCTGTCTAGTCCTGTGGTCCCACGATCCCTTTCATTACTGACAGTGTCCTACCAAGCCCATCTTGCTCCTCGCCTGTCCATCTCCTTCAAAGCTTGCCTCCTCCAGGAAGCTCATCTGACCTCCCAAGCTGCAGTCACCATGCTCTGTCCTGAATGTACCACCCCTGCAAGGTGAGGTGCGGCTGCAGAGCTCACCTGTGGCAGTTCTCACTCCATCTGCTTTTCGAGACCCCTCTCCTGTTCTGGATCAGAGACACTGGCTGGCAGGCACCTCACTGGACCCCCATGGCTCTTTGCTCACTGCCTACAATATGTCTGCTGAGCTGACCTTCACCTCAATAAACTTCCGCCGTCTTCCCTAAGCTTATGTTTTCCTCCTGCCACAGTGACCATGCCTTGTGACCTTAGTGAAGTCTGGACTTGAGATTCTTTGTATTTAAGTAAAGTGGTCTCTGAGAGTGCAATACTGTGTGCTCCAGATGGGTTTCTTCTGGCACGCATGCTGCTGCCAAGCCCCTTCCCACCAGTGGCAGACATCGCTAATCAGTTATGGCATCATTTTCAGTCTTCCAATCAGCTGACTGCTAATGTTCCAGATCACCCCGTCTTCCTCCCTTCTTGAGTTGTTTCATCATCCTCCCCATCCCAGCTCCTGGCATCTGGCTTGCTTCAAATGCAACTCTGAAATTGCACATGGCTAGAGAGACACACAATCAACCCCCAAGGAGACAGCTCCCAGGCCTCCTGAGATGTTATCTGGCATGTCCACAACACCCTTTCCAGGCCTCAAACCTCAGAATCCAGGCACATTTCACTTTTTTTTTTTTTTTTTTTGTTAGTAGGCTTCATGCCCAACATGGGGCTTGAACTTGTGACCCTGAGATCAAGAGTCACACACTCTATTGACCTAGCCAGCCCCTGTGGATAGTAGAGCATTTCAAATGCAAAGGTCAAAAAACAACAACAAAATCAAATAAACAAATAAATTCTGCTTCTGAAGTATGTGTCTGAGACCTCACCCAGAGCGAAGTTCACTGTCCTTCAGAGTAGCACACAAAGTCTCTCTTTCCCTGATCCCTGATGCTTTAAATACCCAACTGATGGCACCTACAAATTCAGCTTACGACCATTGCTTGTCAATGGTTCCCTTATAAGAATGTTAAATCTTGGGGTGCCTGGGTGGCTCAGTTAGTTAAGCATCTGACTTGTAATTTCAGCTGAGATGTCATGAGGGTCATGAGATCGAGCCCCATGTCAGGCTCCATGCTTGGCGGGGAGTCTGCTGGAGATTTTCTCCCTCCTTCTCCCTCTGCCCTTTCTCCAACTTGCACACACACACTCTCTCCTTCAAATAAATAAATTAAAAAAAAAAAAAAGAATGGTACTCTTCAAGGCAAGTTTCCCCCCCAAATTGTTTTCCTGCAGTAAAATGCAGATAACCTAAAGTTTACCATCTTAACCATTTCCAAGTGCACAGTCCAGTGGCGTTAGGTACGTTCACGTGGTTGTGCAATCCTCATTGCCATCCTTCTCCAGAACTCCTCTCACCCTGTAAAACTGGGCCTCCAATCCCACTGGATGCGAGCTCCCCATCTCCCCTCTCCCGAACCCCACCCCCACCTTCCTACTTTCTGTCTCCATGATTTGTTCCTCTCTGATACCTCACCTGAATGGAATCACACAGGATTTGTCTTTTTGTGACCAGCTGACTTCACTTAGCATAATGTCCCTGAAGCCCATCCACGAGCCCAAGTAGGTTGTAAGCCCCTCGACTAGAGCAGCTACCCTCTTCTTGGTCCTCCACAGTGGCCAAGTTAAGCATACAGTCTGCTTCCAGTGCTGTCAACTGATTAAATAGATTCTACCAGCTGCTTTCGAGCCTAAATGATGGAGTCACAGACTGGGATGTCAAGATCGATCTACCAAACTAGGATTCAAGGTCACTGAAGAGCGAGGCACAAGGGCAGGAGAGAGAATGACTATGATAAAGGGATGGAAGGTCACAACCAGGAAAACAATAATGTGGACAAGACCCCGGAGCTGTGCCACTTGGCAGCCCAGGAGGCGTGATGGCCCTGGGCAAGAAGGAGGGTCCTTGGGTCGCGAGCTGGAGGTGCCAAGGGCTGTGGGCCAGCGGCTTGTCCGGTCTGTGCCGAATGGGACAGGAAGGTCACCCCATTAACAGGTGAGAGGGCAAGCCTGGAGAAGCTCTCGATGGAAGTCTGGGTCCCAGGGGCTGACCTATTTATTGTCACTCTATTCGACACAATATGCACAGCATATAACATGAATCTGGACGTTTCCTCAGAGCTGTTGCAATGGAATATGACAGGCATATAAGGATGCACACAACCAATTCTCAGCAGGGGCTGGGGACATTGCCTGGCACTTGGAAGCAAAATCAATCTCCACCAAATCAGCCCAGAGATGGCAGAACCGCACCTGCTGAGCCTTCCTATGCTGTTCCTTGTCAGTGTTGAGGTAGCGGCCCTGGCCTGCCCAGAGGAGCCAGACCTCACCGGGCAGAGCCACAGCGAAACCAGACCACCAGGAACCAATAGCTTCACACACCCATCCCCAGTGCCCCAGCCTTGCGCTGGCAGCATCCAAGCTGACCGGGAGGCTTCAGATCCCATCTAAGCCTGTGAAGTGTCCGAATAGTCTCCTTTCCTGAGTTCCGGACACCTATCCTCAAACTTGCAACACCCCCAACCTACACGCCACCTGATCCACAAAACGCTCTTATGACTGCAGACAGGTTCATCCGTGTGCCCAAGAAGCTTGCAGGTTACTGTGGGGCAGGGCCTTCCAGAGAGACCCACAGACAGGCAGACAGCAGTCTGATTTCTGGAACCTCACACCTGGAGCCAGACCCACCTCACTCTCTAAATCACCCCTTACACTGAGGAGCCACGTGAGTGGCGAGGACAAGCAGAGGATAGAGCAGAGGGTGACCAGGGACCTGGCTTGTTCCCAGGCCCTCCCTGCACTCTTGAGCCTCGGCTTCCCCGGTGCACTAGTAATGCGTGGTGTCAGTGGGAAGGGCTCTGATGTCACACTGTGCTACCCAAGATACGGGATTCTATTCCTCTTTGGACCACTGTGCTTTTCCTGGACTCAGAGAAACAAAGGTCCTACCTGTCCCCCGTCTTTGTCTCTGACAGGAACCAGCTCGAGACCCCTCCTCTCTGCCCCTCGGCAATGTCCTTAAAGCTTGTGCCCCAGGAGCCCACAGCACGTCCAGCGCTTCCCGACTCTGACTGCATGGCTTCCCGGTGGTGTTCTAGAAACACAAGCCCGCTGGGTCTCAGATGTCAGTATGCATCAGAGTCATGTGGAGAGAGAGTCATGTGTGTAGGTTAAATTGAGTGCAGCTGGGGTGGTCCACGAAACACACTTTTAGAAACACTGGAGATTAGAAGGGTTTTGTGGGGCACAGAAAAAAAAAAGGTTCCCTCATCAAACATTTGGGATACACTGGGTTAAAAGATTGTTAAATAAATCACTTTATTGCAAAACTACTCAGTGCCTTTATCGGCCTTGGACAGATGTTGACCCTTCAAGTAGGTAGCCATATAGTACGCAGTATTCCCCAAATTCCTTTGGCCAAAAACCACCCCATCCTTCCTCTTTATTCCACAGAGCAATTCTGTTTATTTATTTATTTATTGCAAGACCAGGGTTCCACAGAACCTACTTTGGGAAACGGTCTTCTAATATTCTTCCCTAGTGATTCTGCATCCTCTCAACTGGGAACTCTGGCTTCAATTTTGTTGCATCCCTCTGCCCACTTACGCCCTCATCCTAGCTGTGGGACCCAGCTTCATTCATTAAATACTTTTGAGCAAGAATCCGGGTGTCCAGGCACTGAGAGCCCCCCCACCCCCGAAAACCGCATGGGCTTCCTCAAGAACATCTCCCAGTTTGCCATTCCCGTGGCCGCAGCTTTTCTCTGAGCTCCATCCCCGCCCCAGCCCAGGGGTTCGGCCAGCCCCTGTCCCCCACCCCCCAGGTCGCTGCAAGGCTGGTTCTGAGAAGCCTAATCAGAAGCAACCACCCTTTTCAGTGGATGGTTTTTAGCACTTAAATGCTGCCGAATCCTTCACAACAGTCCCTTTCCCTGGCAATTAGGGGGCCTCATGCCAGGGTGAACGGTGCTGCTCTCAGAACAGAGCACAAAGAGATAATGAGCACTTTAAACTCTGTGGAAAAGAAAAGGAAACAGCTTTCCCGTGGGCAGGGAGGCTGGAGCCACCTCTGAGGGGCCCGCAGGTGTGCATGGCTCCCCCCAGCTCGGGCAGGGCTGCTGTGGGCTGTTGCCCAGCCAGGCGGGGAGCCTGGACACTGGACGATGACAACAGCAAAGGCACTGAGGTGGCACCGACCGAACACTGGTCATCCTCTGAGCATTTCAACCTGGTTACAAGCTTAGGAAGCCCCATTTCACGGATGAGAAAACGGAGGCTCAGAGAACCTGCCTGTGTTCAGAGAGCTTGCAGTTCCGTGGCACCATGCAGTTCCATGATCCGAATAAACTGTGACCCCATGGCAGATGGCTGTAAGGCAGTAAGGTATCCATCCCCCACAGACAGCTGGGTTCTCTGCCCACGACTGGGAAGGCAGTGCGGGCGGAGGGAGTAAACTGCCGGCAGTGAAGTGAAGAGGGAATCTGGGGGTGTGAGCCAGGCTTTGTAAAGATGGTGGGGGGCATGGGGCTCTGTGTCTGAGTGAATGAAACTTGGTGGGAGTGAATCACTGTATGCTAGAAAAACGTGCTAAGTCAGGAGCAGTGGGAAAATAAACCCTCCTCTTTGCTGTATTAGTACACAACCACGGAGTGGTTTTTGCTTGTGCATATGTGTGTGTGTGTGTAGGTGTCGACAATTTCTGGCTGTGAGGGTTTAGTGACTAAGCAGAACTTGACTGAATCAGATATCCGCCAGCAGCAGGACTGCCTGCATTCCCAGGAGGGTCACAGGTGAAGCTTGAAGCTCCAGGTAGAGGAAGCTGGTCTGGACTTCCCCAGTATCCCTGCTATTTGTTTGCTCTGCCAGGGGACACAGAGGCAGGGGTGGCCAGCCTTTGGTCCTGGCATCCCACAGCTACAGTCCAGTAGGGGAGTAGCTGTGTATGCACAGCCCAGTGCTGGACACCCTCAGAGGGCTCACTATCCCAGTCCATCTCCCTTCTCAGTGTAGAATGTTCTTCTACAGATTCTGTGCATCATGAGGGCCAACAGCAAGCCTGACCCTCATGTGGGTCCCCTTACTTCAGGGACACAGGTTCCTGGAGTAGCTGATGGGGAGGGTCATCCTTGTAGACAACAGATGTAACTTCTCTCCTTCCTCTCCAAGGACCCTGCCCCAACTCCCCTGCCTTAGCCCTGATCTATCACCCACAGAAGTGGACTAGCACAGTCCTAGTCCTGAGGCTATCATCCCTGCCCTCAAAGGTCTCACCACCCAACCAGGAGTCATGGAAACATAAAGAACAATAGAAGATGGCATGTGGTGAAGCAGCACATGACATGATGCCTGCCACCACTGCTGCTGGCTTTGGGGGTGAGACCAGAGGGCCTCTAGAACTCCAGGAAAACTCTGGGCGAGTAGCAACATGGTTTGGACTTAAAGTGGGGAAAGCAGGAATCCAGGTCTGCAAGCTGCATCCTGGAGGGCTCAGAAGAGTCACTCGGCTCCTTGGACCTGTGCTGCCCCCTCTGCACCATAAGACTTTGAACGGGGCCAGGGACTCCCCATTTGGGATGGGGAGAGTAGGTGCACCATATGAGATACTGGCACCAAAGGCCCCTAAAGGCATCTCCCGGATCTAAGCAGGGCCTTCCTATAGGTCGGGTCTCAAACTCCCCTGAGGCTCCAATTAAACCAGAATTTGACAAACAGTCCTATCCTAGTAACTCCGTGTGTGTGTGTGTGTGTGTGTGTGTGTGTGTGTGAGAGAGAGAGAGAGAGAGAGAGAGTGCGTGCGCGCGTTTATGCATGCGTGTGTTCAGCACCAAGGACAGCATCCCACAATCCCACATGCTGGTGGGAAAGTAGATGATAGACCCCCTCCCCCAATATTTTAATGCCCCTACAATAGAAGGATCTTTGAGGCAGGGGAATGGCAGAACAAAGACCAGCATAGAGGGCCTCCTGGTGGCACCAGAACTGAGTTCAGGAGCAGGAAAGGTCATTCCTTTCATTCTGGAACTTTCTCATCTATACATTCATTCTGTCCCTTCCCTCTTTACTAGACCCCACTGTCTTTGAGTTTAAAACCCAAAGGGATATGTAGGTGATAATGACTGAAGCCTGTGACCAAGGATACTTCTCTGAATCCAACCCATTCTCCCCACTCTCTTTGGCTAACTAACTTTGTGCTTTTGGATTTAAAGGCCACGTTACTTGAACTTGTCCTGGCCTGGGCCCCATGACAGGGCCCTTCTGGCTGGCTTCCTATTCAGCATCTGCTGAAATAATGGGGGGCCATTCCGGTGTCCTCAGTCACCCACAATGTCGCATGCCCCTCTGCAGGGAAAGGATCCCAACCTCCAAGGCTCCCCACTAGGCCTTCTTGAAGCTCCCCAAGCCCCAGGGATATTCCCTACCCATCAGCCCCAGACTCAGAACCACAGAAGTCCAGGGAGGAAAGGAACTGAGAGTTCATCGGGTCCAAGAGGTGACCCGGGGCTTCTACAGAGGTGTTTCCAGAGCAATGAGGTAGATAGAATGGGAGAGACAGCAGATGGGCTACTCTTTCCTCTACCTCATCAAGCAGTTTTGTCCCTTTTCTTTTCCTTATGGGATCTTGCCGAAAGATTCTGATGAAACAAAATGTTCTGTTCTTTAAAAAAGTTTACTTTTATCTTAGAGAATTGTAGATTCACATCCTGCTCTAAGAAATAACACAGAGATCCCCTGTACGCTTTACTCAGTTTCCCCCATGAGTACACTGGTAAAAGTATTGCTCAATAGTAAAGTCAGGATACTGATGTTGATACGGTCAAGATGCAGAACATTTCCATCAGCACAAGGTTCCCACCTGATGCCCTTTTGTCCCCAACCCACTTCATTCTGCCCCTCCCTTCTCTAATCCTTGAACTGCTCACCTAGTCCCCATTCCTATCCTCTTGTCATTTCAGGAATGTTATATATACAAAATCAGAGTACGTAACTTTGGGGGATTGGCTTTTTTTACTTGGCACAATTCCCTGGGGATTCACACAGGTTTCTGCATGTGTCACTCGCTGATTCTTTTTACTGTTGATCACCACAGCTTGTTCCAACTGTTCACCTGTTGGAGGACAGCTGGGTGGTTTCCAGTTTGGGGCTTTATGAATAAAGCTGCTATAAACATTTGAGTACAGGTTTGTGTGTGAACATAAGTTTTCATTTCTCTGGGATAAACACCCGGGAGTGAAACTGCTGGATCAGATGGTATTTGCAGGTTTAGTCTTTTAAGAAACTGCCAAATCGTTTTCCAGAATGTCAGCAGCACTTTACACTCCTACCAGCTAAGTATGAGTGATCCAGTGGCTCTGTATCTTCACCAGTACTCGGTGTTGTCACTATTTTTTTTATTAGCTATTTTGATAGGTGTGAAATCTCTCACTGTGGCTTTAATTTGCATTTCCCTTACAGCTAATGATGTGGCACATCTTGTTTTTGCGGGCTTATTTGCCATCTGTACAGGGAAAAAATGTCTCTTCATATCTTTTGTCCATTTTCTAACTGCGCTGTTTCACATGTTGAGTCTGGGGAATTCTTTATATATTCTGGATACTAGTCCTTTTGCCAGATACATGTTTTACAAAATTCTCTCCCTTTCTGTAATTTGTCTCTTCAACCTCTAAACAGAGGTTTTTCCAGAGCAAAGTTTTCAATGTTGATAAAGTTCAAATTCTCATCTCAGTGTTGACATCTAGTGATTGTCCTTTTTTCCATTTAGTTTGAAGTATTTCTGGTTCTTAGTAAGACATATGATTTTTTATTGCAATGAGGGCACTTCCATGTTATGTTATGAGACACTGAATCATATTAAGTCTTCTGTGTTACCTGGTTGTTTGTGATAACACTGTGGCAGGGAAAGGTGGGGGGGCACAGCCTCAGTTTTGGGGTGCACTTGTTACTGCTCCATGGAGGCGAGAGTTCCAGGACTCCACAGAGTCCCCCGTGTACCCTGCCATGGGGGTGGTCTCACTACCACTTGGCAATAGTGGAAGTCTCGTCTTCCTGTTAGACTTTCCTCTGACACAACCCAGCAGGGAGAGAAGGGATGCCTTAGTACTGCTGAGTAGGGACGCAAGTCCAGGCTCCCACAGGGTCTCCAATAATACCATGGGGTGGCCAGGGGCCCTTCTTATGAGGTGGCAGGAATGAAGGGCTCAGTTTCCTGCCTGGGCTTCTCTGACATCACCCCAGTAGAGGTGAGAGGGCTTATACAACTCTCTGAGAGGGGCATTCTAGACTCTCAATGGGTTTTGCTGGTGTGGGTGAGGGTGGACCCACACTCTGTTCTGTGCTACTTGGCTGGAGTAGAGCAATCATTGTCTAAAACTTTTCTATTTTGATAGGTTGCCCTTTGCCTGGACCTTTGCTTACAGAGATCAGACTTTTATTGGGACTTTAAAAATCTGTGTCCCCTGCCATGTTCTGGTTACCGCCTTCTTTGGCCCCAAGTCTGGGATGTTAGAGGTAAAAAGGAAACCCAGGAAAATTATGACTCTGTCCTTGCTCGGGTCCCCCAAACCCTAGCTGGTCTGCCTTCTTATCTCTACCTTTCAGAATCTTATATCTGTTTTATATAGAATGACCAGGATTTTAGTTTTCCTTAGAAGAAGGAATATAAAAAAGAACATCTACTCCATCTTCCCCAAAGCAGAAATTTAGGTCTGTTGTTTTTTTTTTTTTTTTAAGATTTTTATTTATTTATTTGACAGAGAGAGATCACGTAGACAGAGAGGCAGGCAGAGAGAGAGAAAGAGGGAAGCAGGCTCCCTTCTGAACAGAGAGCCCGATGCAGGACTCCATCCCAGGACCCTGAGATCATGACCTGAGCTGAAGGCAGCGGCTTAACCCACTGAGCCACCCAGGCGCCCCTAGGTCTGTATTTTTTAACAAAATATTTTGATGGCCTTATGTCTAGATCATCTCCTTTTTCAGAGGGAAACAGGTTACTGAAAGACAATGTGTCTCACCCATGATTGAATAGTCAGTCAGAGGGAAGGGGGTTAGAACTCATGTCTCTTTGCTCTCAGTCCAGTGCTGTTACCATGGCAGCATGGTGCCTCCTTCCTCTTGCTGTGCATCTGACCTCCTCTGCCCTCTGTAAGGTCCCCCACAGGCACCAGCCCCTCTCCTGCCTGTAATCTCATGCTGCTCTGGACTGTTGCTTTCCCACTAGAGAAAGTCTTACTTCTCTAAGCAGACTCCAGGTTCTCTGAGGAATAGAGACCAGGCCACGTGGCTCATGAAACTGACAGCGGAGGCTTAGTGGATGGCTGCTGACTGTTTCCCTACAAGTCAAGCATTGATACTGTTACAAATGGGGTAGCCTGGTTCCTTCAAGTGAGCTGGAGTCAGAAGGCACCTGGAGGACAGGGATAGGTGGTATCTTCTGGAAAACAGAGGCTTACATGCTAGGAACACCAGAGTCTGCAGAATCAGATCATGCCAGCAGGACTGTGTTTGGTTCAGGGAGGCGTGGGTGGAATCATAGTCCGTAGCTGCAGTGCTCCCAGGAGGGTAACCCAGGATGGGACGGGACCCGTGAACCACCCAGTCATGCCCCAGACATCTCAGCACTGCAGTGTAAGTGTTTGTCTTCTCCTCTCTAACCTTTGTGTAAACAGAGACAGTGCCCATCACCTTTGCCATCCCATTTCCCAGCAAACTGCCCTCTGTGATGACATGCTGATCAAATCAAGGTGTGAAAAAACAGATAAATAGAGGAACGAACCAACATAACCACGACTATGGGAAACAAGTGCAGGAATGAGGATATTTAGCTTAAAACACAGACTCTTCATACTGGACTGCCATGGGAGAGCAAACAGCCATGGAGCTGCCCAACAACATTCTGAGATGCCTTTTGAAGGCGTGAACTCCCCATTACTGGAAATGCCCCACAGCTCAACAGCCACATGAGGGGGCTCCTACACTGTAGGGTTGGGGGTTGGATCAGGTAGCCTCTGACCCTCTGGTCATCCTGAGAGCCCACAGCATTTTAGGGTAGAGATCTGCTTAGCTCTGGGTCTGATGTGGGAGGAAGAGGTCGGCCCCAGCTCCTGGTGAGCGGCTACCAGAGGTGGCGCATGTGATGGTCATTCTAGCCAGTCACCAGACAGTTCTGGCTTCCAGAATGCCAGGCACATAGTAGGATTATACTTTGTAGGGTGCTTACCCCTTATGGTTGGGTGGGCTCATGTGGGCAATTCTGGGCCACAAGCTAAGAGAGGAAGTGCTGTGTATTATATCTGGGTTGCAGCACTGACTTGCCAATGCAAGATCCTCCAGTGGTCCTTTTCCCTCTATCTTGGGGACTGGTGAGAATGACAACTGCCCCATCAAGCTAGGTCCTGGATGGGCTGTTTAAAGTTACCAAGTTTTGGGGCACCTGGGTGGCTCAGTGGGTAAGCATCTGCCTTCGGCTCAGGTCATGATCCCAGGGTCCTGGGATCGAGCCCCGTTTCGGGCTCTCTGCTCGGTGGGAAGCCTGCTTCTCCCCTTTCCCCTCCCTCTGCTTATGTTCCCTCTCTCTCCCTCTCCCTTTCTCTCTCTGTCAAATAAATAAATAAAATCTTAAAAAAACAATAAAGTTACTGAGATTCAAGGCTGTTTGTTGCTGCAGCATGACCTGGGCTATCCTGACTGATACAAGGGGATGGACTTTATCTGGGGAGGACAGCAGAGGCAAGAGAAGATCTACAAGGTGCAGGGGTGGGGCTTCACAGCGGTTCCAGCATCTCAGCTGAGCACACAGACACCTCCGTGTCTACTGCCCTCACTCCCAGCACTCCTGTAACACCCAACACGCACCGCCCACTCTGGTGTACACCCTCCTGATGCCCTCACACCCCCATAGAGCACCCAACTTCAAGCCTTGTGACTACCATTTCTTCTCTCTTCCCTTCCATCTGGTCAAGCATCCTAACCACTCCTGAGGGCACAGATAAGGCCCCATGTCCTGCAAGGCATCTCTCTACCCACAGAGATCAGCAGGGACACTCTCCGGAATGACCACAGTGTCTGTGGTCAGGAGGCGTCTTTGGGACTTAACTGGGTGCCTTTAGCCTCTTCCATGTTAAGTAGCCTCTACTCCACAGACAGGTAATGAGGCCAAAGGCCAGTTCCTCTGTGTCTGGCAAGCTCATAGCAGATACTCCATAAATACTGACTAAATAGAGAGAAGTGCCATGAACGTGGTATTTCTTGAGTATCCACAGAGGCTGAGTAAAAATTCAGGTACTTCTACTAAGATATTATTTGTACTAATGAGATAAACCGGCTCATAACCAAATACTACGATTACTAGAGGGCAACAAGATGACTGGCAGAAAACTCCTTTAACCTTTTCTATTTACCCTTTTACCTTTTCCTGGGTCAGAGGTGAGCATGTATTTGAGGCTCACTTCTGCCTACCACCGGCCGTCCCTTGGGTCAGAGTCAATGTCGGCACCTAGAATGAACCTAGCTGCCGGTTAGCAAAGGTGTCAGGGAGGGTAAGGGAACAGTGGAGAAATCAGGAAAATCCAGACTTGCTGCTACTTTTAGCGGCTATCTGGATCCCACTGGTCTTTTCTAGAGACCCAGAAAACAATGAAAGAGATTTCCAAAGAGGTTCAGAGGAGTCTATCATTTTGCAGTAAAGGCGCTGAAACATGTGCCACACCTGGGTCAACATCTGATTCTCTGGACCCTTGACACAAGAATCGTCTCACTCCTTCCTGAGGCTTCGTTTGCTAGCGGACATCAGGATGGTACAGGGGAGTGCCCTCCTCTCATCATTTCAGGGAATGTGGGATCCCAGACCATCGGTCAGGACTCAAAGACATCATTTCTAACACAACCCCACCTTTCCTGGGCTCCGCAGGAAACTGCCCCATAAGGAGGTGTGCCCATTAGGGTTCTGGTGACGATTTCATCGCCTTGCTCAACAGCCAGCACTGCAGGCCAACAAGGACTTCAGACAGGAAGTCCTTCTCAAGGACTAATCAGACGCTCTGTTGCTGCTGTTGTGCACATTAATTTTCCTCCCTTGGCACTTCCGTGCAGACAGAGAAGAGCGGCTAGCTGCTGACCTCATACAACCTTTCATATACCTTTGGCTTTCTTCCCTGAATACTAAATCCCATGCTGGCACCCAGAGACGTTTTCTAAATGCACCAGGTTGCACTCTCTCCTATCAGCTACTCTCCTCTAAATCATCTCCACAATGATTCCCCCACTACCGTGAAAAGCTAGAAACGACTACAGCTTCCTAAGGGACAAGGTGATAGATGAGCTCTCTTGGAAAGAGGCCACCAGGACGCCACCAGGACGCCAAATAATCCCTAATATGGCCGAATCCCAGTTGTGGACGGTTAGAGAGCCCAATGTCCTCTGCGCCCCTTCTTCCCGTCTCATGGGACTCAGCCTGCCCTAGGTTATCCCCACTTTGTAGGGCTCAGAGAAGGCAAGGGTTTTCCCCTTCCCCTTCTCCTCACATTAGTTGAGATAACAAAATAAATAATCCAGTATATGACTACCCCCCAAATGGAGCCTGTATCTGGGTTATTCCTTCAGGGCAGGGTCGGTGACCTGCCACACAGAGCTCCCCGGGCAGAGTATAGAACCTCAGCATCCTCCAGTGGCTCCCACTCTCCTGAGCCCAAGTGGCTAAGGGGGAATGCAGCTCAGCCAACCACCCCAGTTTCAATCTACCTTTAGTTCCCTCTGAAATTCTCCCCTGTGGGTGAATGTGAGGGTGGCAGAGCTGTTCCGCCACCCCAATGACCTCAAAAAGCTCAGCAAAGTTGGTAGCCAGAGGAACAGGGCCCACCAGGGACCAACTGTATGGACTGGGCCTGGGCTAACTCAGTGCCGTCTCGGGAGTCTTAACTGAGTGACTACTGTGTGCAAAGCCCTAGGGCAGGAGTGGTCAGGGATAGAGAAGCAGCTCTAGTGCTCATCTCAAGTTGACCGGCTGGCTGAGGGGACAGTCAAATGTACGTGGAAGAATTTGATTCAGCATGAATTTGTGCCCCAGGAGCCCCCTCCAAAAAGGCTTCGTCCTCTGGGCTTATTAGGGAAGAGAGTCAGGTTTACATGTGTATTCAAAATTTTAATTTCAGTCTTTTTTTTTTTTTTTTTTTTTTTTTTTTAGAGAGAGAGAGAGCAAGTAAGGAGGAAGGGGCAGAGGGAGAGGGAGTGATCCCAAGCAGGTTCCGTGCTCAGTGCAGAGCCTGATACAGGGTTTGATTCCATGACCTGAGATCACGACCTGATCCAAAATCAAGAGTTGGACGCTCAATCAACTGAGCCACCTGGGTGCCCCAAGGCAAGTTTATTTTAACCAGACCCCATCTCCACCCTTCTGGGGCTCTTCTTCATAATGAGCCTATGTCTCAGTTCTACCTACCAGGAAAGGATCAAATATGAGCCTTTTATGATTTCTTCTTTAAAGTCACTTGCATTCATTTTGTCTAACTCCACATACCCAAGCCAACTGTACAACTGCTTTCTGGAGGTGGGATTGGGGTGCTCATGGTACTAGGGTGCCCCCTCCCACAGGTCCCCCAGTCCTGCTCCATCAGCCTAGGGTCTGGCCGACTCCCCACCCACCAACCTCCAGGGGCGTGGACCTGGCCATGGAAGGATGCCATGGGGTGAGGGAGGCAGGTGAAGGGGAAGTGGGAGCACAAGTCGTTCTCTGCCCCCTGGAATCCTGTTTGGAGTGACAGGTGAATGAGACTGGGGAGAATGGGTGGGAAGAGGGGGCCCAGAGAAGGTGATTAAGGGGAGAGGGGAAAAAAAAAGGAAGATTCTGGAAGATTTCAGAGCCAGACACCTACTAACCAAATAACAGAGAGCTAGTATTTTGGTCTCTCATTTATCAGCCATTTATGTCCCCTATCCAAGAATTTAACCCTTCCCTGGAACCCTCTGGTTCTTGAGTCCCCAGACCCAAGATACCTTTGCCCCTGAAGAGTTAAGGCAGTCTTCAGGTAGGAAATCCCAGGGTAATGGGCAGGCAGTGCTCTGATGTGCCAGGCCTCAGGCCATGGCTAGAGGGATTCAGGGAGGATAACAGAGGGTTCCTGACCAAGTACTGGCAGTCTAGTGGCAGGGACAACAGTCCTCCACGGAAGGATACCTATTACAGTAAAGCAAAGTAAATGGCCAAATGGGGGGAGGGGCAGGTGAGAGACCTGGGTTCACGTCCCAGCTGGGTGAGGTCATGACATCTCCATGGACTTCAGTTACAAAGTGGCATGGAGAAGCTAGACAGGCCCCCAGAGGTCACTGAGTTCCCTGATTTTTATAGGAGGAAGCTGAGGATGAGAAGAATTTCTACCCAGTTTGTGGCAGAGCAAATAGGAGAACCTGGGTCTCTTGCCTCCACCCCTCCCCACCACCCCAACCCAGGGTTCTTGTCCGGCCTCCTGCCCAAGAAACAACGCAACACACACAAACAACCTGTAGTGTGAGAGGGCAGCCATCCCCCCACACCACGGTGGACAAAGCCCTGCAGTCTAAGAAAGATCTAGAACTGAGGCCACTGACCATCTTCGCTTAGGACAGAAGAGAGAGGAGTTTATTTAATTGGTGCCATGGAACTGAAGTCAGACACAAGCAAGCAGGCTCAGGGCAATGTGTGAACTCAGCCACCCTGAAATTTTGAACAAGTGAGTGCAGGAGCCCATGTCTCTCTGGACAGGTACAGAACCAACCTGGGCTTGTGCTTCCTTTCCGCCTCCAATCCCATGGTCTTCCAGGAATAAGGTATCAACAAAAACAGATGGACAACCAGGGGATATAGGATGCCTGAGTGTTACCAGAGCAGCTGTCTCTTTCCTACCGGCCACAAACCCCATACCTGTGTGGGTGCCCCCTTGGGATCTCACAGGGAAGCAGCAGGGAGAGAAGCAGTGGGCTCCAGCAGGGAACAGGAAGCTGGATGGCTGGGGGCAGGGGGCACTGACAGCTCATCCCCACATTCTGCCCTTCTAGGTCCTCTGTTCACCTGGACCAGAAGTGATCTCAAATGCCCCACCAGCACCCGAACCTTAGGAATCCCACTATTTGCGAGATCTATCACCAATGCTGATATGTGAACCTCCAAGTTCATTCAGGCTACGACTGTATACAATTCAACACCTCATTTATCCACTCCCCCCTCAACGGATGTGCAGCTGTTTGCAGGTATTGACGCAAAAATTGTCAAATGACCAAAAAAAACCAAAAACCAAAAAACAAAAAAACCAAGCCAAAAACCTCAAGAATCTATGTGTTTTAAGGAAGGCATGCTTCACTGTGGGCTGGGTGTTCAGGAAGAACCTTCCAGAGTGCGGACCACACACTCCCCTCTCTTATTTCCTGCTCTCTCCACATCGCCCAGCCCATGAGAGCCATCACAAAGCCATCCCAGGAGCACCAACAGACAAGACATGTGACCACCCCCAGAAGGTGCACAAAGCTGGTTCCCTACCTGCTGCGGGGGAGCTCGGCCTCGGGAGAAGGAACAGCTGCTGTCCAGCTGCTCACTGCAGTCTGTTGTCCACTGCAGGAGAGAAAGGAGTGGTCAGTGATGGCTGGACATGTAGGCTCTTCCTCACCCTACAGAGGCCTTCCTGAGACAGCCCTGACCTTCTGCAGGAGAGCCAGGATAAAATCCTATTTGGCCATTTTCAAAGACAAATCCTTCCCTACCAGCAGGTTCACTTTGGCATCTCCAAGTTCCACCTTGAGGTGACCCCTCTAGTGTATGCTTGGGGAAGGCAAAGTTCCTTCCCTTAACCTAAGCCCACCAGAAGGATCAAGACCGGCTGCCTTGCAGTGTCAACCACGTAGGACACAAGTTATTTACTTTGAACAACCAGCAGTGGATTTCCTAGGCTTTGTCCGGTCACCTACAAAATGCAGCCAGCAAGGCTGGCTGACTGCAAGGCTGAAATGAAGGACTTCTGTAAACCTATAAAACACCGTAGAGATGTGAAATAGTAGTAACAGCACAGCTTTTCCTCTGTAAAGTGCCATGGAGCTATGTGGTGGTATTTTTATTATTGTGTTAAAAGCTAGCTAGCCCCTTAGGCTAATGTTGAACACTGACCTTGACCTACACCCTGTGTGATACACAAAGAACAGAGGAGTCCAATACCGATATTTGACATACTTGGTCAAAACAGTGAGCGTGAATGGCTCAAGGCCAGTGCAGTCTGGGTGTTGGAAAACCTTAGCTGGCCACACCCTCCTGACTGTGGGTCAAGGGCATGACCTTGGTTACAGGTACCAGTATACTCTTAGCTATCCAAACAAAATAACATGAGAGCCACAAGCATAGGAGCCACAGAGGTAATTTTAAACGATTTAGCAGCCAGATTTTACAAAGGAAAATGTTAACTTAAATTTAATAATATATTTTATTTCTCTCAATATACCCAAAATAAGATCCCTTCAACAGGTAATTAATATAAAACATTATTTTTTAAAAAGATTTATTTATTTATTTGAGAGAGAGTGAGCGAGAACATGCACGCACGCTTATGTGTTGGGGGGAGGGGCAGAGGGAGGGAGAATCTCAAGCAATTCCATGCTGAGTGTGGAGCCCCAGGTGGGGCTTGATCTCAACACCCTGAGATCATCATGACTTGTGCCAAAATCAAGAGCTGGGCCCTTAATCAACTGAGCCACCCAAGTGCTCATAAAACATTATTAATGAGATCTTTTATATTCTTTCCATACCAAGTGTTTGAAATCCACTTAGAGCACATGTCCAGCTGGACACTGCAGAGGAGCTGACCCCTGCAGACTGCGATTCCCAGACTCCTGCGCTGGCTGGCTTCCAGCTCTGCTCAGCCACAGGAGGCAGGAAGAAGGCGTTTCTCTTTTCCCTCTATGCTTCAGGGGGACCTACCGGCAGGGGCTGTGTCTCCTTCATGGCTCTAGACCTCACCAGAGGTGAGGAGTCATGATCTTGACTCCTGGACTTTGGCAACCCATCTCTCCTCCTTCTGTGCCTCAGGCCTGGAGGTGGAATTGCTGATCTCTCTCTTTTTTTTTTTTTTTTTTGCTTCTCAGTTCTATCACCTGGGTAACCAACTGCCTGGAATAAATTTCCTCTGTCTGGATATTTGAAGTCTCAAAGCATCTCCCCCAAGATAGATACTAGTTGCATTAATTATTAATTATAATAAATATATTTATTAATTATGCAAAGGAAAGTGAGAAATCCGCCGGACACCACCTTAACCGAGAGGGGGGGTTAACACTGGCCATAATGAAGCCTGTCAGCTTCATGGACTCCCCAGTATGATGTGTCGAAGACGGCCCATCCCTTCTGAAGCGTTCTTGCCAAGAATGCACAACCTCCATCTAATCAGGAGGAAATACCAGGCAACCCAAATAGAACAACTTTCTGGGAAACAGGTAACCAGCAGTCCTCGAGTCAAGGTCATGGAAAACCAGACCCAGGAAGGGTACACAGATTAGAGGAGAATAAGGAGACATGGCAACTTGATGCCAGTCTGGATCCTGGAACAGAAAATCAGACGTTCGTGGGAGAACCAGTGAAATTCAGATAAAGTCTCATGATTCCAATGTTAATTCCTGAGTTCTCATGACGGTACGATGGTGATGTAAGGTGTTCATATTAGGGGAAGCTGGACAGGTCCGTGGGAACATGCTGTACTATGTTTACACCTTTAAGTTTAGTTAAAATAATTTCAAAATAATAAGTAATACATACCTGTATGTATACACACATATTTTTGAATGATATATATAGACACACATACGTATGTACATATGTGCATAAAGTGCTTAAACTATTATAAAGACAGTTTTTATATCTTGCAGTGGCTTCTCCTTTCCTGGCTGGGATGGCCAAGGCATGCAGCAAATATAGGCTGGGATCATGCACCCTCCACGCCATCCTAGGACAGCCTTGTGGAGAAAGGCTTCCCCCAACCCACGTGTCCCCAACACGTCATCCCCAGCTGCAGAGCACCTGGGTAACATCTCCTGGAACGGTGACTTGTTGGTGGGCACACTGCTGGGGTGAGCAAGCAGGGTGGGGACAATGGCTCCTCTAGCCAAGCAAGCAGAGAAAAGGCTAAGGTTTCACTCAGCGCTAGAGGCAAACTCAGCCCCCTGGTTAGGCTATAGGAGAGGGGTCCCGAGCTCCTGAGAGATGTCTCTTCTTCATCAAAGCCATCCTTAACTCAGTATCCGCCCACCAGAAGCCATTTCTCAGGCGCTTTTGGAGAAGGAACCTCCCTTCCCAGGAGAAGCAAGTCCTCTGATAACAGCAATGCCACGTGGATGGCGAGACTAAGAGAAGGAAGAGCGTGCCCTTGGCAGGCAGCTGGGGGGCGGGTGCGGGGAAGGAAAATAGGCAAGTGGGGATTCCCGGAGAAGCAGGAGCCTGGACGTGGACATAAGCAGTGGGACAGCTGCCAGCTCAGAGGCTGATGGCAGCAAGCACGACTCTCTGGTCAAGGCATTTGGAGACTTTTCCGGTAGACAGGGCCAGAAGAAGGGGGGTGACCTTGCTAGGGAAGGACGTCATCAGAGCCATGTCAGGGAAGGCTAACTAGCCCGGGCGGGAGCAGGGTGGGAAGCGGGGCAGGAGGCTTGGGTCCAGCATCCAGGTTCCCACTGGCAGTGGAGGCAAAGACGGAAATGAAGAAATGGATCTGGGAGTGTGGTAGACAAGCAGCAAGCAGAGGTGGTCAAGCCTGCAGAAACCCACCCCAGAGACCCAGTCAGGGCTGGACAGAGGCAGGTCCCTGGGCAAAGTGGTTGCGGAAGGGACTGTGGTCCAGCTGGGCATAGCTTTCCTGAGCCCAGCCCCTCGCCCCGGAAGGAATTCAGCGTGAATCCCTGCACTTATCCCACAAAGCTGTGCCCACGGGGCTGGGCTCACAAGGCACCCAGCTCCAGCGCCTGAAGGAGCAGCAGTCCCGGGACGGCTGGGATCACCACCAGCAGGGATGAGGGCTCCTTCCTCGCTCCCTAAAGCCCATTGGGAACTCTCCCTTTCCCACTCCAAAGCTCCTGCCCACCTCTGCTGGGATTGCTCCTAGGCCCCAGCCCCCACCCACTGCCTCCCCCTTGCCCTTTCGGAACCATCACCTAGAAAAATCTCCAGACGCAGACCTTCCCCAAATTTGTCCTTTTCTGTCTGAGATGATTCTAGAATGGAGAGAAGATTCTGCCTGGAGAGCAGGCCCAGCTGGCCCATCCCCCACCACCTGATTCCATACTAGGGAGTTTCTCCTTCAAGGAAAACCGGTTTACTGCTAGGAGCAAGTCCTCTGGGGAAAGAGGTGGTGTCCTCCTGAGAAGGTCACTGAACACAAGGAGGCAGGAAAAGTGGGACATTTTCCTATATGGAAACGAAGGACATCGAATTTGTGAGAGTGGTGTGGGGCCTCCAGCCCGCTGCTATGATTTATTTCTTACTTTAAAAACCTGAAACACAGATGGCACAGGGTGAAGACTTCATAAACAGGGGAGTACAGATGCTTATTCTATACCCAAAATAGATGCTAATTCTGTTACTCTTCGCTCTTATCGGCACAATTAAATTATCTCATAGCAGGGGCACCTGGCTGGCTCGGCTGGGGGAGCAGGTGACTCTTCATTTCAGGGTTACAAGATCAAGCTCCACACTGGGTGTAGAGATCACTTACTAATCTTAAGCAATAAATTAAAAAAAAATTCATAGTAAAAAAATATAACCTGCTTTCTTGTCATCTGCATCCCAGGAGGGACAGTATTTTAGGATCCGACTTGGTAAAATATAGGGGGAACCCATGGGGCCCTGGGGGAGGAAAAGCACAGAGTGGGGGGAGCTGAGGGTATACTTTTCAGGGGTATGAAGCCCCCCAGGGACGGCACTCCCCGATATCCAGCTACATTACAAGGCTTGAGCCAAACCAGCAAGTTGACTCAGTACAGGACGAGACAAAGAGACAAATGGCAAAACTGTATCCCTGCACCCACGTACAAATGGGAATTCAGATCCTAGATTCTATTATGATGAGGCTAGTGTTTCTAGTCAGGGGAAAGGAGAGATCATCAATAAACACTGGGATTGAGACAACTGGAGGAAAGTGAGGAAAAGTAACCCTCGATGTCTGCCTCACACTGTCACCAGCACATTCCAAGTTGATCAAATGCCAAGATATGAGTTTTGGACTATACTTGGTGTGACAAAAGGAATCCTGGGCAAAATGAAAGGCAAGTGAAAGGTTACGTGTGTGTGGCGAGCGCGTGTATAACAAAAATGCGTTCGTCACAATGTATCTAGATTTCATTTACATCTAACCTATGACATATGTTAACATTTACTCCTCATAGCCATCTGGGCACCTTTCGTATGCCCACTTTGCAAATACAGGATCTGAGGCATAGCATGGCTGATAACTTGCCCAGGGTTACACAGCCAAAAAGTGGCAGAATGAGTAAAGGCATAAATAGCTTTTAATTCAAAGAGCCAATAAAAGTGTTGGATACTAAATGTAATGTGTGATCTTGGATTAGACACTGAACCAGAGATTTTTTTATTATAGAAAAATATACAGAACATAAAATGTACCATTTTCAAGAGTGTATTTCAGCGGCATTAAGTTCATTCACATTATCCTGCAGCTGTCACCACCATCTATCTCCAGGACTTTTTCTTTCCTTTTTTTTTAAGATTTTGTTTATTTTTTGAGAGACAGCGAGCAGGAGCCGGGGGGTGGGGTGTGCAGAGGGAGAAGCAGACTCCCTGGTGAGCAGGGAGCCCCATGTGGGACTCAATCCCAGGACCCTGGGATCATGATCTGAGCCGAGGGCAGATGCTCAACCGACTGAGCCACCCAGGCGCCCCATCTCCAGGACTTAACTTTATCATCTCAACCTGAAACTCTGTCCCCATCAAACCCTCACCCCCGACTCCTGCTCTCCCAACCCCTGCCACCCATTTCATTCTTCTGCTTTCATTCTCCGCAAGCTTTGCTATTGTCAGTGTCTCATCAAGTGGAATCCCATAGTAGCTGTCCCTTTGTGTGTGGCTTATTTCACTGAGCATAAAGTCCTCGAGGTTCATCCATGTTGCACATGTCACAGGATCTCCTGTTCTTCTTGAGCCTCAATACTCTTTCATTGTATGGACAGACCACAGTTGGTTTATCCAGTCATCTACTGATGGGCACTTGGGTTATTTCCACCTTTTGGCTAGTGTGAATAATGCTGCTATGAATATGGGTGTATAAATATCTGTCCATGTCCTTGTTTTGAATTCTTTGGGGGGTATATATCCAGAAGTAGAATTGCAGCCTCACATGGTAATTCTATGTTTAATTTTTGAGGAACCTAAAATTTCTTCCTTCTTCCCTTCCTTTTTTCCTTTCCCTTGTTTCATCCTTCCCTTTCTTCCTTCCTTCCCTCCTTCCGGAACCTTTCCTTCCTTCTTTTTTTGCTATAAAGGATATTACTGGGAAAACTGGTGAAATATAAAGTCTATGCATTAAATAATAATACTGTTTCAGGGTTTACTTCTTGTACTATGACTATGTCAGAGAATGTCCCTGTTCTTAGAAAATACACATTGAAGTGTTTAGCAATAAAGGAGAGTCTGCACCTTACTCTCAAATACACAAAAAAAGAATCCCTTTAGAGAATCTCTTTCTCTCTCTTTCTCTTGAGAGACGTGAGAGGCAGAAAGCAAAGTGGTAAAATATGAAAATCGGATGCTCCGGGTGAAGGATAGTCAGGGATTCTTGGTACTATTGTTGACATTTTTATTTATGTCTGTATTTATTTCAAAGTGAAAAATCATTTAAAAGGTCATCTTATTCAGGGTTTCTTAATCAAGGGGGTGGTAGGACCACCCAGGGAAGAGTTTGAGGGCTCCTTGTCCACGGAGAGGAGAAACAAGAAGGGGAGGTGGGAGCAGAGACTGGTGGGCAGCCCACTCTGCATCCCTGTGATGCTCCAGAAAAGCCTGGTGTGTGAGAGGGAGGAGGCCCTGCCCTAGGGCTGAGATTTGAGAGAAGAACAAAGGCTTTATGCACATGTCTTAAAAAGAAAAAAAAAAAACCAACAAAAAAAAAACTTTCCTGTTGTAGAGGCAGCGTAATGTAGTGATTAGGAGCTCAAGTTCTCGACGCAGTGAATCTTGAGTTCTCACTCCTGCTTCTATTACTCTCTCAACTTGGACAAGCCACCTTATCCCT
Source organism: Mustela lutreola (assembly GCF_030435805.1). Lineage (NCBI taxonomy): Eukaryota > Metazoa > Chordata > Mammalia > Carnivora > Mustelidae > Mustela > Mustela lutreola. The sequence continues at coordinate 25,270,522 of NC_081300.1, forward strand.
AAGACTCAATTCCTGTTCCCCCTCCCCACAATAATGAACAGGAACTACCAATAGGAAAGAGGTTAACTGGATGACAACTGGAGTAAGACCACCTGGTTCAGACCTCAGACTGGCCACACATTTGCTGTGTGACCTTGCTCTGCTTATTCAACCTCTCTGTGCCTTAGTTTCCTCCCCTGTAAACTAGTAACAATAACAGTATCTTCACAGAATTGTTGCGAAGAGCAAATGAGTTAACATGGACTCATTTCAGTGTCTCTGTTAGTTACTGCTCATATCCTCGGTCTCCTAGGGCTCAATCTTAGACCCTCTTCTCTAAGCTCATTCCTGGGCTTAAGATGCCATCCGTATGCTGCTATTGACAGATATAAGTCTCCAGGTCATTCCTCTCCTCTGAACACCACCTCTGCACACCCACCTGCTTCACTGGCATCTCCACCGAGACGTTAATGCTATCTTAAACCTTACATGTTCCAAAACTCGACACTTGATCTTTGCTCTCCAAAGCTATTCTTGGGGTCTCCTATATATCTCTCATTTCTGTAAAGTCTATTCCTCCAGTTACTCAGGCTAAAATCCTCAAGGTTATTCATCAGAAGATCACGTTATCTGTACTTTTAAGGTATAACAAGACTGCCCCTTACCACCTGCACAGTGACCCCACGGCTCCGAGCCACCATCCCCTCTTGCCTGCACCAGCCAAACAGCTTCCTGGTCTCCCCGCTTCCTTTCCTGACCACTCCCCACTGCCAGCTCCTTCCATAGCCTCTTCTCCTCACAGCCTCCCGAGTGACCCTATGTAGGCAGTCATACCATACCTGTCCTCTGCTCAAAACCCTTTAGCACCATCCCATCTCACTAGAGAAAATGCCAGAGTCCACACCAGGGAGAGAAAGGCCCTGCAGATCTGCCTCTTCTATGAAACGCTCCCTTGCTCACTCTGCTCCAGCCAGAATGGCTCCCAAGCTGTTCCTCGAAGCAGGACACGCTCCCACACCAGAGCTAGGCCCTCAACATTCCCTTTGCCTGGAACACTGGTTCCCACATGGCCTCATTTTCTTACTTTCTTCAAGTCTTTGCTCTAAAGTCTGAGTAAGCTCCCTGGGACAGCCCAGCGCTATCCCCTCTCCTGCCCACTCAGGTGTAGAACACCTTCTACCATCCTATTTCCTTCTTGGTCTGTCATTGGTCTTTCTCCATTCGAAAGGAAGCCTGGGAGATTGGAGGGGTTGGGGGCAGGGATTATGGTTCATTCTGTTCTTGAGTTTATCCCCAGAGCCTAGAACAGGGCTTGAATGAACAAAACCTTAGCTCTAATTATACTTCATTCTTAAACCAATAGTGATTCACAGAGGCAGATTTAAAACAATAATACTTTGTGTCACAACCCACCAAACGAAGTCTAGATCATGCTAAAAAAGTGACTATGCTATAAATTACAGGTATGCGAGTTCAACATTGTAAAAGGTACATAAAGAAAAAACAGTACCCTATATAACATTAGTTATATCACAAAGGCATGATGGGTTTCTTCCTCCGTTTCCTGATTACCTCTGTTTTTCCAATTGTTGTTTTAAAAGTAAAATAAAATTTTAACTCACTAAAAAAAGACAGGTAATCAGACTAAAAAGGGCGCTTCTTCACTAGACACCAAGAAAATGCAAATTAAGAGGCCAAGAGATGCTCTGTCTCAATACACTGGTGGCGGCATGAAAAACAGAACATTCTAGGAAACAATCTGACAATAGCTATTAAAAATGATTTTATTTCTCAGCATCTACCTAAATAAACACTCTTACATGTGCAGGAGGAGGCACGTTCTGTAACATTCGTTGACATGTCTTACATTTCCAGGGGAAAACTCAGAAGTTCCTTGAATCCCCCTCAGCAGGTGCATGTAACTATGGAACATCCATAGCACAGACTACAATGTAGCCATTAAACAGAACACCGTGGGTGTACAAGGCTGGAAGAATCCCTGGGGAATACAGCAAGGTAAAAGATGTAGGTTATTGAACAATATATTCATTGGCTATGATTAGTGAGGTTTGTTTTTTTAATTTATTTATTTGTCGGGGAGAGAGAGCACACAAGGAGAGGGAGCGGCAGGCTGAGGGAGAGGGAGAAGCAGGCTCCCTGCTGAGCAAGAAGCCCGATGCAGGACCCAATCCCAGGACCCTGAGATCATGGCCGGAGCTGAAGGCAGATGCTTAACCGACTGAGCCACCCAAGCATCCCTGACTTATGATTTTGAAATAATGTGCTTCTGTAAGTCCTATGCTATATATAGGTTGGTAAAAGCAAGAAAAAGGATGAAGTCCACTCACCAATCAAGGTGGTGGTAAGAGGTAGCAGCTAAGGGATATTTTATTGCTAATATTAGAATTTTGTGTATCCTAAGAACTATGCATAGAGTACTCATGTAAGTAAAAATGAATCCTCTCTCTAAGAAGGAGGATGAGGCCCCCATGCTCAAGTGTCCCACAGTTCCCCTTCAACTCACTTCTTCAGTTAAGCCCTTCATGGGTGGTCCACCACTGAGGGCTTCCTCCTCCAAGCAAAGTCAGCAGGGGAGTGGGTGCAAAGGGCAGGAGGCAACGAAGGAATGGGATAGAAGGGGGATGAGGGAACAGCGAACAGGGAAGGCAGAATGGAGGAAAAACACGAGAAAGAGAAGGAAAAACACGGTGAGTGAGAGAAGTCATGCCAACCTGAATATTTGTATCCCATTCTTCTTATCCGCATGGTTACACTGGTCTTGTGAAGGACACTCAGCATTTTAGACAACGCCTAGGAGCCTTAAGTGCCCGACATCCTCAAAAAGGACCATAGGAAGTTCTTTTCACCCTCACTGGTTCATTTTACCTTCAATGTATCTGCTCTTTACAATGTTCTTACATTCTATGCATTTGACAGTGGAGCTTGAGGCAGGTGGCCAGAAGTGGGGAGGGAAGGACTGGGGCCCCGCTCAGCCACCATGAAGCAGTGTGGTTTGGTCCGTTCCCACCTCTGTCCTCCAGCAGGCTTCTCTCCTGTGGAACAGGGCTATTATCCTCCGTTCTCTCAAAGACACAGGGAAGACAACTTTCAGGACGTGCCTTATGGACTTGGAATCCACTGGAGTGCAGGCACTCCTGATATGTCTATGGGGGGGCATGCAATTTTATTTTATTTATTTTTTTAAGATTTTATTTATTTATTTGACAGAGATCACAAGTAGACCGTGGGGGGGGGGGGGCGGAAGCAGTCTCTCCACTGTGCAGAGAGCCCGATGCAGGGCTCAATCCCAGGACCCTGGGATCATGACCTGAGCCAAAGGCAGAGCCTTAACCCACTGAGCCACCCAGGCGCCCCCTAATTTTAAATATGGTATCCCAAAAGCATTGGGAAATGTAGAACATACATTCTCTTGGTTACTCATCTAAAGAAAAGGAAGCTCACTGGCTCACTCTATCTATCTATCTTCTCTATCTAATCTCTTTCCATTCTTCCATCCATCTTTCTTCCTACTTCTTGCTAAAGGAGGGGAGGGGGAGAACACAACTGTACAAGCTTCATGAGGCATTTTCTTCTGAGGGTCAACCATCATCTCTCATATCCTAAAAAAAATGATCTCACCAACTGAAAAGCAACATTATTCTCCCCTTTCTCAAGTTTTCTCAACGTTTCCAAGATTCTTCCAATTTTCCTCTCCCAGAGACATCAAAACACCACCGCAGACAGGCAGATGGGGACATTCTCTGAGGATTTTGTTTTGTTTTGTTTTGTTTTTTTTTGGTTCTTCGCCTCCATTTAAAATAGTCATCAGGTTAAATAAGAAAAAGCAAAAAGGCTCTAGCAGAAAGACTTTCCTTAAAGCTTTGTCAACAGATGGGGCTCCTGGGTGGCTCAGTGGGTTAAGCCACTGCCTTCGGCTCAGGTCATGATCAGGGTCCTGGGATCGAACCCCACATCAGGCTCTCTGCTCAGCGGGGAGCCTGCTTCCCCCCCACCCCCACCGCCTACTTGTGAGCTCTCTCTCTGTCAAATAAAAAAAATAAAATTAAATTAAAAAAAAAAAAAAAGCTTTGTCAACAGAGACTATTTTTTTTTTTAAAGAATGTGCCATATAAATACATCTAACCCCAGCCTTTCCGAAAGCTGTCCACTGCCGCCCTTCCTCTGGAGTCCGCTCCCCAGCTGTGTCTGTGAGCGTCTGGTAGTGGGTTTGGTGGGCATCGGGTTAAAACATCCCTCCTTGGCCATCAGCACACAGGCAGACCCCAGGCGCTTGCCAGGTGTTCCCATTCTTCCAGGGAATTTCAGAGATCGCAGGAAGTTTAAGGAACACATCGGATGTTGGAAGTGGCCATGTTTTCCACACAGCCTCCCAACAAACATCTATTTGAAAGCCCCTGCAGATGTGGACATCCAAGCATGGTCAGGCCTGACCTCTCCCAGAAGCAGCAGCCACAAGGGCAAGGCCCAGAGCGAGAGAGCACAGGGAGGCCAGAGATACCAGGAGGGGCCCTGCCTCCAGAATTTTCTCCCCAGTGGCTACTGTGGGAACAGAAATTCTACCGTGGGTCAGGTATTCCTCTGGGGTAAAGCTTCATGGCATCTTTGGACACTCCTCCTATGAAAGGAGCCTACCTCAGTAGGAGGAGTCTCCAAAGGGACCCCGCTGTAGGCCGCGGGAGGCCACAACAGTCTGGGAGGCGGGCAGCATGGGCCGACCAGCCCCGCGCCCCACCCACGGTGCTTGGAGTATGCGAGAGTCCGTCCACCTAATTCCCTCCCTTTCCTGCCTTCCACGACCCAAAGAGGTTCATTTCCCATGGAAATGGTCCAGTTTAGTCTGAGCCCGTCCCCCCTCTCCTGGCCACTTCAGGGGATGCTACTGCTCAGTGTACGATAAAGGCGGCTGAAACTAACACATCCTCAGACAAGGCACCCGCTCCGCGCAATCAGCTGTAGACCCCTGGTCACCCACCCCCGCCTCAGTTTCTGTACTTCTTAAGGCTGTTCTTCTGGATCGTGGCCACCTTTTCTGAAACATGTCGACATCAGTGACAGTGGCTTCTCTGCCCCGCCAATCAGCTCCCCGGCCCTCCTTTGATCTCTTCTCCGCTCAACACCTCCACGCTCGTGCCCAGCCTTCCACTGCCCACTGCTGCACTTCCTGCCCTGGACTCCAAATGCCCACTCCTAGGCACTCCCCTTTGCTGTTCACTCCTGCAGGACTCCAGCCACTCACCCACTCCCTGGGACCCCCAGTCCACTGACCCACCACCCTTCAGCAGCTCTCTCTGCCTTGGGTCCTCACTCCTGTCCTCGCCTGGCTCAGTGTCAGGGAATGTGCTGTCCTGACTCCTTCTACCCCGCCCTTCTTTCCCTCCAGCGTCACTGCCCAGAGAAACCTCAGTCCCAGTTAAATTCAGTTCTGTAACTCTTCACCTGCACCTGCGCCATCGTGGCTGAAAACAGCTGGAGAAACTCACGGCTATGTTGCACAATGGGTCATTCTGGAAGCACGGCTATAAGCCTGGAAAAGCCCCCCTATGTGATCGTGGGTGAGCCAAGGTCAAGCCTTCTCCTCTACTCAAGGCCACAGTTCCACGGAGCCTTCCCTCTGCCCCAGACCACTCCCATCCATGCACGACATATTGTAGATGCTCCCGTTTTGACCTCACTTCCCCAAATACCAGGTCTCTCCCCTTTACAGAGACACCCCTGTAATACATAGAGGATCCGTATTACCCTCCCCATCTGCAACCCATCTCCTGACCATTAGCCCCTGCCCCTTGATGGGCACCTCTCTAGGCAGGGTCCCCTCATGAGCCCCCATAGCTTGTCAGGTCCTTCTCGGTCTTCCTCTTCCATGGCCCAGCAGCTGCCGTCGACACAGCTAAACCACCCCCATCTCCTTGAACACATCCTACCTGATGGGTCCCTCCTCCCAACCGGGCTTGCTCAGTGCCGGCAGACCCCCGGCTCGGCGCCTGCACTTGTTATCAACGTGACCCCCTTTTCTCCATGACTCATCCCCTCTGGCTCTCCCTTTTGCTCTGCACCTTGGTCGCCTTGCTGACCCAGGATACTCCTCCAGCTGGGCCTTTGCTAGCCCCTCACCTACTTCGGTGACATCCTCCCTTATATTTCTACTTAAAACTACAAACCCCTCCCCGTGCTCATCACTCCCTATTTTGTTTTCTTAATTTATTTTTCTGCACAGCAATTGTTACCCATCCCTAGAATGTAAGGCCCATGAGGGCAGAACTTTATGCCTCTTTTGCTTGCCCCCAGATACCCAGCCCCAGCATGGTGTCAGACACATGGGAGATGTTAGATACATGCTTGTAGAGCAAATTTAGAACTTTAAAGACACAGTGGAAAGCATCACTTCTCTCTCAGGGCCAGTTTTTCTCTTCCCTGCCTTTGTGGGGTAAGGTGTAGGATCATTATATCTTCCAAATGTCCCAGGTTAACCCCCGGTCACGAGTTCCAGGTTTCCTCTGGCTTTCCGAATGGCTAGAGGGTCTGGGTCTTCTGCCCACCCAGACAGGGAGCCCACTAGTTGCACTTGGCTTTTTCTCCAAAGCAGGGTACCCAGGTGGTCCCCCTCTATTGGTCAGAGGAGACCCGGCTTGAGGTAGGACAACAAGAGCAAGACGTGAACACCCAAGATCCAGATCCTGAACAGGAGGAGGAATGCATCCTGTGTCTCCTTGTGCAGAAAACACCCTGCTTTTCTGTAGCTTTGGGAGCCTCTGACCCCCTTTTACCTTCTAATATTCCTGAGGCAACAGGATAATCCCTATTCACCCGCTAAGAAAATCAAGACTCAGAGAAGCTGAGAGGTTTGCCCGAAGTCACACAGACAGCTAGAAAGACATTTGGAACCAACTCTTGAAGCAATATCTCCTGGGGATTTACAGTATTAAGGAAAGATGCATGTGACATCACCATGACCCCTAATGGCTCACACTTTACTCTTGAGAACTTCAGGTTTCCAAATCTTGGCCCACAGTCAGCAAGTCTGTTTTCCACCCAAGCCCAGCGCTGCCACAGACTAGCCCATGGCCAGACGACACCAACCTGACACTCTGCTCAGAATGCCTCAGGCACCTACGTAGGGCCGGCACACAGAGCCCCTGATGAGTGCCTGAGACCAGCTCTTTGGCTGCCAACAACTGCCTGTATTTGAAATCAGAGAAAATGTTCCCAAGTTACAGCCTTTTGTGATGTGCATGCTGGAGAAGCCACAATCTCCAGACGTTTCATAGAACACAAGCTCATGGAGGACAGGGAACTGTGCTTAGCACGTAGCAGGCTCTCAGTAAATCTGTGTCCAATGAATTTTGAGTCTGGCCGGGCCCAGGCGGCCCAGTGGGGCAGGACGGAGGCGCAGTGGAGCCGAGGGACTCCCTGCCTGGATCCCAGGCTCTGCCACCCGGGGCCAGCCGTGCCTCAGAATCAAGGGCCAGGCGGCTAGACGCTCCCTGGATTTAGGGTCCCTCACCCCCCTGCACTGGAACCTGCACCTGCCCAGGCCCCGCCGGCACTCACCTGGGAGATGTGCGACTGCGTCTGCTCGCTCTCGCCGTCCCCCTCTGTCTTATCGGCCAGCAGCCCCTGCACCTGGTACTCGAGCACGTAGCTGTCAATGAAGCGCTCCAGCTCCTCGATCTCCTGGGAGCGGCTGCTCCCAGCCTCGGATGAGGCAGACGCAGCGGAGGAGTTCTCCATCCCTCCAGCTCAGGGGCTGCGGGGGGGCTGCAGGAGACAGAAGAGCGGGCGGGGTGAGACGCACGCAGCTGGAGGGAGGTGCGGGTGATGCCCGGTTGAGAACCACTCCCCGGGGCGCTCCTGGGACGTCTTCTCCTCCGTCCCAGCCTCCCAGCCTCCCAGCAACCCACAGAAGTCAGTGGGGCGCCAGTTTGCCTTCAGGGTGAAGACTGTGCTGCAACTCCCCCTGCACGTGGAGGGAAGCTGAGGCCCAGACAAGGCAGGCAGCGCGCCTAAGGAGGCCACGCAGTACTTGTGCAGCGTTGGGCGTTAGTCCACACCTGGGCCTTGCCACCTGGGGTTCTGCAGGACGCAGACCCAGCCCCCCTGCCAGGCCCCGCTTCCCCACCTGGGGTTAGCCAAGTCTACCACAAAGCAGAAAGAAACAGACCACGGGCTTTGATAGCCCGGACCCAAGCACTGGGACGTACCAGGGTCTCCAGACACAACCCCCCTACGGGGTCTCCTTCTAAAGAGATGCTTTCTCTTGGGACACCACATGGCCCTCTAAATCAGGTGAGGCCTGCAGGCCTTGATGGTCTACACACAACTTTGCAGCCTTGTTATGCTGCAGCTCCTCAGGACACATTACGCTCGGTCACGGAAGGACATGACTGATTTTTAATGACAGAGTATGAAGAGTCTGGGAGAGCACAGGCCAGCCAACGGCGCCATCTGGCCACCCCTCATAGGCACGTGGCTCTCCCATGAGCCCTCGGGCCCTCTCTCCATGCTGGCCTGGCTTATCGTGGCTGGTATTCCGGGGTTACCCGCTGACGGCCACCTGCAGAACCGCCGTCCTTCCCTGACTGGACTGGATCAACCCAGCCATCGCAGGAGCCCACTCCTATCCCTCAAAGTCCCCACCGGACCCCACCTGGAACCCTTCTCACCTCTAGGTCCCTTCCCATCAGAGACCCTTCCCTTCCTTCTGACAGGCTCTAGGCCAGATGGGAAGGGGCTTCAAGGCTTATCTGGTGTCCCTTTCATCATCAGAAAATCACTGCTTTCTCTGGGGGACTGCATTCAAGCAGAAGGAAGCCCAGCCTGCTTGGGGTTTCATCATCAGAATGAGTAGAGTGGTCTTCTACCAAACGACCCACAGTAGATACACAAGGAGCGCACAGGGCTCTGAGACCACAAGGGACTGCATGTATCCAAGAAGTGACTGTGCATAATAAAGGTAAGGTCCTCGAATATTGAAAGGAGCATTTGAATTTCAAGACCTTAGATTACTGAGAACTTTTTGGGAACATAGCTATTCACCAGCTATCAAGGGTTTGTTGAGTTTTCAACTGTAATGGATCCAGAAGAGGGCACTGGGCTCCAGAAATGCTGCTGAGACCATGAATATGGACTCCCCTGGACCGTCCTCGGGCTTTTCTGAAGTTGGTGCTGGTGGTGGGGAAGAAGAGCTGCCCGGGGGGGACACACACATTCCTCAGCTGATTTTCTGGCTCGTATTTTGGTGTTCGGCTGCATTTCCCTGCCTCCACAGGGCGCCAGGTCTGTTGTGGCGGAACCGTGTAGTGCTGATTCTGGGTTCTTGAGCTCTGCAGCCCAGGGGCTCCTGGGTATGTCCTCCTGACCCAGAAGGAAGAGTCCAAAGTTTCGGGCCTGGGTGCCCTCCTCAGAGGGTGGCAGTGGGTCTACAGGGAGTTGGCTCGGACTGGGGAGAAGCACGCCGAGTGGTGTAGCGCCATGGGGGTAGGTGAAGGCAGGGATGTCCCAGGAGGCCCGTTCATCCACCTGCCATTCAAAGCCTATAGCAGGCTTACATCCTTTCTACCACCAAGGCCCACCTTACCCCTCCTGCTCCAATGGTTGTCCACGAACCCCTCTTGCCCTACTTCTTCTACTGGCCACATGCCACATGTGGTAGGCAGAACCCTAAGAAGGTTCTGGGTGTACACCTTCTCCCACTTACTCAATCAAACACTAATCTAGCTACTCCTGGGAAGGGATTTTGCAAATATAACTAAATTCCCAATCAGCAGACCTTAAAATGACTATTCAGGAAGGCCTCATGCAGGGCCATGAGATCCTTAAAACTGGAATGGGAGGTAGAGACAGAGATTCAAAACATGAGAAAGGCGCAACACACTGTTGCTGGTTTGAAGAAGGAGCACATGCAAAGAAAGCACGCAACGTCCTGGGATCAAGAGAAGAAATCCCTGGTCAATGACCAGCAAGGAGAAGGGCACCCCAGTCCTACAACAACACCCAAGTTCTACAAGCAAGTGATTTCTGCCAGCAATCAATGAGCCTGGGAGCAGACTTGACCCGCCAGTTTCCAAATGAGAACTCCGCCTGGCTGACACTTGGGGTTGTCTCATGACTTACTGAGCTGGCCTTCTGACTTTTAGAACTGTGAGATAATAAGCAGGAATTGGTTTAAGACGCCAAGTTTGCAGCAGTTTGTTACAAGGCCATAGAAAACGAACATGTGATGCTCTCTTGGCCTCTGCTTTTGCTCACACCGTGCCCCTCACCCAGAGACAGGTTCCCTTCCCTCTGCCTACAAAATCTAGACGTCCTTACACTCACACAATGTTAGAATAGTGTCTCAGAGGCCATCTGGCAACCAGCACAAGCCCCTGCTCTCAGACTGGGCTAGTGGACAAAGGATCTACCCCACCTTGGCCCATGGGCATGGATACTCTGATTTCTAATAACAGGAATGGCTCAAGTGCCCTGGGCCCATATCATGTGCCAGCCACTGTTCTCAGCAATTTATACACCTTTTGCCACTCACCCCTCACGATAACACCATGAAACTGGTATAAATACACTACTTAGAAGTGAAAACTGAGGTTCAGAGAGGTTAGGTAACTGGCTCAAGTTTGCACAGCACAGGTCCAGGCGCCCCTACCTCCCACTGCCTCTTCATCCCACCTCCTAGCAGCCTGCTCAGACCCTCAGGTTGTCTCCCACTTCCCATTCTCCACTACCCTTCCAAGCCCAGTGGATGCTTCAAGCAGGGTGTGTGCCTCTTACTCCCCACCAGGCTACAGGCTCTAGCGGGCTGGGCTCTGTGCCTAGCTCTCTATCCAGCGCTGGGCAGATGGCCGGCCTCCGGGGGGTGGGGGAGATAAGGCTGATGTCCAGAGAGGGCTGAAAAAGGAGCTGCCCGCAGGAAAAGCCAGTGTCTAAGGCCATGCCCATTATTCCTCGAAGACTTAAGATCTTATCAAGGGCCTCCTGGCACACTTTCCAGGGACAGGTGGAGGACTGGGCTTTGCAAGAACTAGACAGGAGTGTTTCCAGGAGGATCAAGGGCCTGGTTCTGCCTGCAGTGGCAGCCGCTCTGGCGTGCTCTGCTGGGCTCTCCCAGGCTCCCGCAGGCCCTGCCCCAGGCCACACCACACTCCTGTGAGGGATCCTGGGATCCATGATCACTGCAGAAAGGGACAGGCCATGAGACCCATTCCCAGTCTGCCCAAGTTTGGTGCCCAGAGGGACACAGAGGAATCCCCCGCTGGTCACTTTTGGATGACTTGTGTGTCCTCACATGCTCGTGGTGGCCCTCCTGTTCCCATCAGTGTCACACGGTGAGGCCAACAGCATCTCCCCTCAGCTGCCCCGAACGCATCTGCCCAGGGTTCCTCGGACACACTCCGGCAGAAACCAGCAGGGCCCCCCTGGTGCCTGGCCCCTGTGTCCTGGCAGAGCACGAGGCGCTAACGGCTCCTGGGGCAGCCCCACTACAGACACTCTCTCCTCGGTCTCTCGCAGCCCCCGAGGTGTGTTCTTCGTGGTCCCTCAGCAGGTCCCAGGGGACGGAGCCCAGCTGCCCACAGTGGGGGACCAGATCCATAACACCCCTTTGCCGGGCCCTCCTTCCGCCTGTGTCACTCTCCCCAGGGACGCCCGTTCTCATCCGTCCAGGGACTCCACTTCCCCAGAGGGAACCAGGCTAACGTATCCCCTGGGCTCACCTGTACATTCCAGAATGAGTCCCAACCAGGGCACTTTACCTCCTTAGCAGAGAAGAGGGAGGAGGGAGCAGGAAGGGGGTGCTGTCCGCCTTCTCCATCTCCTCGGCGCTCGGGATATAGCGTTCAGTCAGACACCCACACTCCATTTTTTAAAATGGTGGTAAAATACACATAACATAAATGTACCACTGTAACCATTTTTAAGCGCACAGTTCTGTGGCATCAAGTGTATTCACAATGTTGGAGAAGCGTCATCGCTGTATTTCCAGAACTCTCCAGCACCCCAAGCAGAAACTCTGTGCCTATTCAACTCCAACTCCCACTCCCCTCATCTCAGCCCCTGGCAACCGCTGCTTTCCCTTCAGGCTCCTCAGATCTGTCTGTTCCGAGGACCTCACGGACACGGAATCATACAACATTCATTCTTTTGTGACTGGTTTCTTTCGCTTAGGATAATGTTTTCCAGATTCATTCATGGGGGAGCACGTGTCAGAATTCCACATCCTACGTCGTATTACAGTAACATAGTGTTCACGGAGACCCCGTTTTGTAAATCCATCATCCATCCAGGGACACGTGGGCTGTGTCTGCTTGCAGCTCTTGTGAGTAGTGCTGCCAGGGACACAGGGGCAACATCCGAGTCCCTGTTTTTGATTCTTTGGGGGTGAGTACCTAGAAGCTCTGCTCTATTTTTAAGGTAAAAGGAATCAGGATGTACAGGGTGAACGAATTCTCAGGCCAGGGGAAGGCCAGGGAAATACATGGGATGCTCTCTCAAGGGCTTGGGGTGTTCCCCTCCCATCTGTGTTTCGGGGTCCCCTCCTGGCTCGGTTTCCCATTCACAGCAAATACCGGATGGGAAACTGCCCACAGGGCCGGGCTGCTGGCTAAGCTGAAAGAGCCAGCAAGAGGAGCTTATGTTTTCAGGATCCCAGTGGACGTGGGGTCGGGGGGAGACGCAGAGAAGAAGGAAGGAGAGGGTGGCCGAGAAGAGACCCCTCCAGCGGCAGCCATCCAGAATGTGGAGGAACACGCCAGGCCAGGCCGCCGCCGCAGCCAGCCAGCCAGGCCGACGCAGCCAGCCAGCCAGCCAGCCAGCCAGCTCTCCCCACCCTGCCCCCGCTGCCAGGTGATGGACGCAGAACAAAAAGGCAAGCAGCAGGAGCAGGGAAAAGCGCTGAGGCTGCGTTTTGCTGTAAAGGGCAGGCAGCCCAGAGCCTGCGGGTGGGCAGAGCCTGAGGAGGGGTGCAAAGGGGCCGGGCCTGCACAAGGACAGCCCGGGTGGGGGGCTCCTTGGCCTGCACTGCCCAGATAGGACTTAGACCCATCCACAGCTGTCTGGTGAAAGGCGTAACCCTCATGGTCTTCCTGGTGTTGATCAGAGACCGCGTCCCAGCCCCAGGGGCCCAGAGCACCCTCACCAACCCTCCCTCCTGTCCCCGCCCAGCCTTTTATAGACTTGCCACTAGAGTCAGGGGAGCCTGGCTGCCTTTTCTTAAGGCCAGAAACAAAACCACTCGTGTTCTGTGATGAAAAGGCTTCTTCTTCTCCCCACCCGTGCTCCCCTACTCAGACGCCGGTTGAATCTTCCCCTCACTGCCCCCTCTGCCCAGAGCAGCGTGGTTCCCTTACAAAACCAGCACTCAGGGCGCTTCTGCTGACGAGAGCTCTCTGGATAGGGCTAGAAGTCTCTCTCTCCCCCAGCCTTCTGGCCGCACCCGCCTTAGAGGCTGTGGGAGCTCACGGCGCTCCTGCCAGGGGCTAGAGATCTGGAGGAAACCAGCAGGCTGACATCACCGGGCACCCCGTGTGCCCCCAGAGACAAGAAGCTGGAACCGTCCCAGCCAGCTCAGCACGCCTTTGTGTGTGCCCAGTGACAAATGGCATTAGTGGCTGTAAATTTAGCCAATCCCTTTAAGAACAGCCAGGCATTAGAGAGGCATTACCTTCTCCTCCAATGGCCCAGATGACTTGGTGACCTGCAAACCAGAGGACATGCCTCCCCTCCCGGGCCACCAGTCCTCCTCTAGGGAATCCATCATTCTAGGCCCCCAAACAGGGCAGCATGGCTCCCCTCGTCCTTCATCAAACCCTTTGTCCTCAGGCCCTCAGCACGTAACACCCCCTGGGTCCCTTTCTGGGAGTGCACAGAGGAAGCCTGGAAAGGTCTCAATTTCTGTATTTCTGATTTTTTTTTTTTCTGCTTTCCTGATGTGGCTTTTGGGAGCTTTTGGCTGCTGCAAGTAGCCACACCTCTTGGAGCCCAGGCCAGCTGCAGGGTAGCTGTGTGGCGCCAGAGGGGGCCTACTCCAGGCTCCTGGGCTCAGGGGTGCTGGGGCTCACGGGTCCGTCCCTCCATCCCAGCAGTATTGCGCCTCTGCAGATAGAGGTAGGCATGTCTGAGCTGTGGGAGAGCAGCGGGGCCCAGCACATCACCACCGCTCACCTTGTATTGAATGCAGGCACCCCGTCTGCATCTCACTTTTCCCACAGCCATGCTGCCCCACAGTCTCCCTCCCTCAGCCCCCCTCCAGAAGTTGGTTTCTGGGGACACGAAACCCATCCCCTCTTCCTGTCTTAGCTCCCCTCTGTGCTGGCAACGGACACCTTCACCCAGAGCCTGTAAGGGGAGCTCTCTTCTCTGGGGGCTGCCGGGCAGCCCCCCAGCCGGGCCAAGCCAGGTCACAGACGCCTGTTGACACAGTAGGAAGAGAGAGGCCACAGCTCAGGGACACAGGACGCCCACGGCACTCCCAAGGAAGCCACGGGGGCCCCCTTCACAATGCCTGTGGCCAGCCCACCCCTTGGAGTTTAGCCCATGCTCCATCTCCTGTATAAACACGGCTCCAGACAGAATGCTTCCTTCCCTCCCCCCCGCCAGCCACCAGCAGCCCGCATGTCCTGCCACTCTGTCTGTCCAGGCAGGGCTGGCCCCAAGGACTCTGGGCCACACTGGTGTTTGCCAAAGAAAAGCAGGGGGATTCGGGGACCCCTCTGCATGCAAGAGCTTTTGGTCCCCAATCGCCAGAAATGGGAAAGTTCGAATGCACTCAGAGCTGGAGGCGACTGGCGAAATCAACATTTATGGAGCGTCTGAGTGGCTCAATCGGTTAAGCGGCTGCCTTTGGCTCAGGTCATGATCTCAGGATCCTGGGATTGAGCCCCATGTCAGGCGCTCCCTGTTCAGCGAGGAGTCTGCTTCTCCCTCTGCCCTTCCCCCTGCTCATTCTCTCTCTTTCAAATAAATAAATAAAATTTTTTTTTAAAAATTAAGAAAAGAAATCAACATTGACTCTCAGTGTGGAGGACACCTAGGGTCCTCTAAATGTCAAACAGCCCCCTCCCGCGCTGTAACCCTCTGCCGCTCTGACAGCAGACAGGGCGTTAGCCAGCATACTGGTTTGCAAACTGCGGGTCTCAGTTATTTACTGGGCTCTAAAATAAACTTACGGTAAAATAAACTCATGATTTCAGCATTTAAAAATCTACAACTGAATGGAAACCATCAGGGAGTAATGGACATTGCAGGCGTAACGATTGCTCCATTGGACCGGTGTTACCCCTGTTCGGGGAAGATGTGTTTCTTCTCCGAGGTGTGGCCAAGGGGTTAAGCGAAGTGGCCAGGAGCGGTGCTTCCGGACCTCCACGCGCCAGCTGCAGGAATCACAGGCCGTCTTATTCGAATGCGGCTTCGGATTCTGAAAGTTGGGAGGCAGGGCCTGGGATTCTGCATTTCTAATCAGTTCCCAGCTCATGTTGTTTTTTTCAGGTCAGAGGGGCTCGCTTTGAATAGCCAAGATCTAGAAAATCTCTCACGTCCCTTCCCTCCCTTATTCAGATATCTCGCCCTGGTCTGGAAAATTCTCCACCCTGACCCTTGGGCTGGCAGGTCAGCTCCCTGTGGGGTGAGGGAGGGGGCAGTGCTGCTTTGAGGTCTCCCTTGGGGTGAGGTAGAACCTTGACAGGCTGGATTAGTATTCACTGGTGGACCCTGGGACCTCCCACCTCTCCCAGAGGCTCCCAGCCAGGCACACACAACAGCACCTGCTCAGAGCCCAGCAATGCCGAGCTAGAGCCCCAGACCAATCCCACTGGTCGGAGAAGCCAAAGGGGCTCTTGAAACCAAAGCTTGGTGACCTCAGTAGTCCTTAGAGAACAAGATGGTACTGGGCCTTCCCCTGGGCAGATGCGGACGCTGGAGCCCAGAGAAAAGGAACAACTCGCCAGGAGCCTCTCAGTTGCCTACGGAAAGAGCTGGGCCTGCAGCCCAGGTCCCCAGACTCCAAGCCCCTCAACAGCCTGCTGGCCCCGAGACCCCCTGCTGAGCTGAGAGTGAAGCCCCCCCCCCACCCCCCCGATTGCCAATGTCCTTGAAGCCCGAGTACGGTCTGGGTTACAATCATTACATCAGGTAGTAATGATGGGACAGCTATTCCGAGATAAACAGGCAACCCCCACATCTCTGTATTGAGTTCAGACTCTGAAAACCCTGTGGGTCAGAGCTTGTGTGGAGGAGACAGATGGGGCCCAGGCCTCACTGGTCTCTCCCCAGGAGCTGCCTCCGGGTGTATCTCAGGTGCTGGGCCAGATTCCAGGGGGACAGGTCACTGTAGACCAGGAAGACAAGAGCGATGCTGTGATTCCTCCTCACCCTAGCACGCTGGAGCTGCCCACTGGCTGGCGGGAGGGGGCACTCAGTGCCACCCACCCAGGGACGCCGATTAGATTCCAGTCTTCTGACTTGTTTTTAGAGGAAGAACAGCACCACGGCGGCTGGCCAGCTCTGCGGAGGCCACCACGCATGTGGGCGGGCTAGGCCAGTGGGCAGGATGGCACTGCCCACCCCTGCTTTGTCCCTGGTCGTCCTTATTGTCCGGGTCTGCCTTGCCCTGGGCCCCTGAGGCCCACAGGAGCCTGGGGTCCCCGCACTGAACCCCCACCTGCTTTGGCACTGACCTTCCACCTGTTCCTGGCACTGATCCCCAACCTGCTCCAGACACTGACCCTCCCCCCACTCCCAGCAGGCCCCTATGTGTTCCCTTGATGCTGAGGATAGGTTGCCTCCTGACACCCCTCTCCCTCCCCTGTGCTGTTACCCAACTCTAGTCCTGCTCTTAAATTTTTTATGGGCTTTTATCTTGTCTTGACATGACCACATGATCCTTGAGGTCTGCTCCAGCCTCCGCCCATCACAGCTCCAGACCAGGCCGGCAGACTGGCCTGTGGCCCCTCTGACCTCCATGCTGGTGCACCCAGCTCCCTCCTTCCCTAAGAGTAGGACTCCTTAGCTCTCCTGTCCACTGCCACTGGCCCAGGCTCTCCCCCAGTCCCTCCTGGTCCTTAGAACGTTCAAGTCAAGGGTGCTGGGGTGGACCTGTCCAACCCCCCACCTTCCACTGGCCACTAGGGTAACCTGGTCCCAGACTAGGACTCCAACCATGTCCTACTGCATTCAAGAGCTTCCTTGGGCATCTCACTCCAAACAATGGGTACTAGGGGACAGTGAGGAGGCTGCCTGACTCCAGCCACATCCCTGGTGGGAGTCAGGTGGCTTTCTCACTGCCCCCGAGTCCTAAGACAGGGTAATGTAAGGGTTATGGGTTTCCATGATAGCTAAACCACATCCTAGCTCCAAGACCTTGGGTAGCTGGCTTCCTCGTCTTTAAAGGATATTGATGATGAAAGTGTCATCTCATAAAGTGTCATGAGGATTCAGTGAGAACTCAAGAGAAACCATCCACCACAGCTGGATATACAGCAAACACTCAGTCACGTGTTGGGATTATCATTTGACATCACAACTGCCCCCCAGCTGTGCCCCACTCTACCCTCCCCAAACTCTCCCACTTCTGCTTCTCCAAACTGTATCTTCTTTCCCAGGGCCTGGCTCCAGACCCACCTCCTCTAAGAAGTCCTCCTTGCTCACTCTGGCTACCATTGGCCCTGCTCCTTCTGAACTCTAGTTCTCCACAGACCCCACCACTCCCTAATACTCCCCACTCTGAAATGTGTGTGCCTCGCTCAGGCCTCCGTGTAGCCCTCCGTCGTACTCCAGTTCCTGGGTTGTTCCCAGCTCTGCCAACCTGCGTGCACTCCCAGGGATTCTTTCACCCCCTCCGTGGGCCCTGGGGGTGGACAGGGTGCCCCCCCCCACCCCGTGCCTTTGAAAACTTCTGGGTGGATAACAAAGAATGAAAACTAACTCAGAGCATGCCGGGACGGGAGAGCAACAATGTCCTGTTCTGAAACCAGCACTGCACCTGTGAGAGCCCCTCTCGGATTCAGGCGGGGCAGCTCCTCCAAGAGTGGTGGCTCCAGCACCCCACACCTTGCTTCTCAAGTGACACTCTCTCTCCAGCATTGTCACGGGGTAGCCAAGGTCCCCAGTCAGCTCCCTCCATCCTGGCAACAGCCTCCTGAACTACAGCCCAGCTGGAGCAGTGGCAACACCACTCGGTCTCTACGAGCCTCATGGAACAAGGAGCCCCGTTGCTCAGTCCAAACCGTCTGGCTCGGAGCTATGCTGCAGCTGGGATGGCACGGCCTCTCCCTCCCTCGACCCTCCTCCTCCACAGCTCAGGTCCACCTCTTGGATGCTACCCTCACCATCCGGCTCACAGGGACCCTGTCCCTCAGAACACTGGTGGCAGTGACCTGTCTCTGCCCCCTGCCCCCTCAGATGATAAGCTCATTCTACAAGGAAACTTAACGACCAAGCAGAGACTGCAAATGTCCATTTGGGCCACATCTGGACCACAGGCATTTTATTTGGCCTGTTCAGTATTCTCTTAAAAGATTTTATTGGGCGCCTGGGTAGCTCAGATGGTTAAATGTCTGTCTTTGGCTCAGGTCATGATCTCAGGGTCCTGGGATCAAGTCCTGTATCGGGCTTCCTGCTCAGCAGGGAGTCTGCTTCTCTCTCTCCCTCTGCCTCCTGCTCCCCCTGCTTGTGCGTTCTCTCTCTGTGTTAAGTAAACAAAATCCTTAATTAAAAAAAAAAAGATTTTATTTATTTATTTGGAGAGAGAGAGCACAGGCAGCAGGAGCAGAGGGAGAAGAAGACTCCCCACCCTGGGGCACCCCTGCCCCTGGATGATTCAGTATTTTTTAAAATATCTGGGCCAACATTTACAAATAAAAAGATTTTCATGTAAAACTCCACACCTCTGATTTTTTTTAACAACTGGGAGATTTAGCCATACTGACCCACCTTTCTCCACAGCAACCATCAGCCAGAGCTAAGCAGGGCCGACCGCTCCAGACAGAGCATACCATCTCCAGTTCTCCACAGTCTCTGCCACTCCCTAATGTCTCCCCACTGCTCACAGCCACCACTCTCATGGGGCTCCACTCACTTGCACGGGTTGCTTGCCTGGTCCTCGCAGGCACCTGAGCTTGAGACCCCCAGCAAGAAAGCAGCTGTAGGTGGCCTATGACCAGAAAAATGAGGAGTGTCCCTAAGAACTTGGAAGTCAGGCTCAAGGACTATGCTTAGCGAGGGACAATGTGAAATGGACAAATGATAGTCCAAAACAAAAATGGGCAAAGTCATCGCACAGAGGGAGAATAAAAAATGTTTCCAGACCAGTAGGACTCAGCCCTTTCCTGACTAAAGATGGACACGGAGCTCTTCTAGGACAGGTGAGTCACCCTGAAGGCAATGGGCTGCATCAGAAGCAAAGAAGGCAGTGCACATCCAAACTCCATCCAGAGAATGGGGAGCCCTTCTGGGTATCTTGAGGGAAGGCCCACGTAAGTGTACGGTTGTCCCACTGCTCCTGTAAATGCCCCCACCACAGTCCCACTCAGACTTGATAGGATCTGAGGGGCTGCCTCCCTCCTCAGCTACACTCTGAGCTCTTCCCTTGTCCCCTGGCAGCCAGACCTGTGCCCGTTGTTGACCTTCAGTTAACCTCTGAGTATCTGATGATGCATTTCCAGAAATTAGAGGGTGGTTAGCAGATAACCAGTGCTCTGTCCCCCTTCCTATTCTGGGACCCTGTAAAAGCATAAAACCATGACCTGGAACAGGTTCCAGGGCCCACTTCAGGAACGACCCCACAGAGGGCAGGCAGCTTTGGGGGAGATGTCGGGCAAGGAATAGAAATGTTGCGGGAGTGGAGCTCTGCGTGCGTCCCTGCTGTTTACTCAGAGTAGCCATATCTGAGAACCACTCTGGGTTCTAAATCCTGATTCAGCCTCTTCCTGACCAGTGACCTCAGCAACTCCTCTCTGCCTCTGTTTCTTAGTTTGTACATGGGGACCAGAGGGCACCCGCAATCCGTTATAGGATTGTCTCAATGATTAAATTCCTACATGCCAAGCCTTTAGCCCAGGGCTTGGCACACAGTGAAACGCTCGGGAAATGTTAGCTGTTACTATCTTTCATACATTGGGGGAGGCATTTAGAATTTCATTTGAAATTGAGAAGGAAACATGGTATTAAAGGAGAACAGTTGGGAAACCAGCAGTCTGTGGGGAATACAGTATCGATGGTTTTCTATCTGGTGTCAGTGAAAGTCAAAGGGCAGCTGTCCCTGAGTCAGAGGAACAACCCCCCCCCCCCCCACTCCCACCCCGGCATTCTCCAAGCAAAGCAGAGGTGGCCATGGGTGTGCTGCCTCTGGACCTGGAAGCGACCTGAGGAGGGTCTGGCTTTCGCTTTTCTGGGGGTTTTACACTCCTGGGCTCTTTTCCTGCAGGGCTTTTTTGTTTTGTTTTGTTTTGTTTTAAATCTCCCTGTGGTTTGTGGAGAAGTCAGGGAGAACTAGGGGCGCCCAGGGCATTGGACTGAGTTCAAGACTCCCGCAGTTGCTGTCCATCAGGCCTCAGGCATGGTGTGAGGCCCATACAGGCTACTCAGCCCAAGACGGACCCGCACCCAGCCTCGCTCTCTCCGCTGTTTCCACTGCTAATGTACTGTCCGTATCTATGCCCACCAGCAGCCGCAGACAGTAACTATCCAGGTTGTCTGAAGTTAATTGGAGAGGCCTGGAAGGGGTTCTGGCCTCGTGCCCCTACGTTCTGCGCAGCCAAGCACCATCCCACCACCTGCCTCTCAATGACCCTGGGTGTGAGTAAGGCAGGGCACGCATCCCTACCTGTCTTTCACAGATGCGGCCCGTGGAGCAACGTGTCTGTGGTCCAGAGACAGGGCAGGACTGTAACCTAGTCCAGACTCCAGCCCCGGGTGTTTTCCTAAGGCCAGCAACATCTTAGAGTCCCACTCCTTAAGGCATGAGCCAACGAATCCCAGAATGTACCCACCACATCCTTGCTGTGCTGAGATAAAGCTCTGATGGACGAGGAGCAGAAGGGACAGGATAGAAAACCAAGCCCACATGCTACAAAGACTTCTAGAGACAGGGTCTGGGAAAGCTAAGCACCACAGACCACAAACATTTGCTAGCTCTTTTTACCTTGGAGAACACGGAGCCCCCACGATGGAGGTCCATGGCCATGCATGGCCAAGCCAGGGATGAGAGCACTTGGCCAAGTCCTTGCTGAAGACTCAGGTATGGTAGTTCTCCAGAGGTTGATTTCCCCAACTGTTTACCTGGGGTCAGGTAACTGGGGAAATAGGCAGCCAGAAAATCTCAGCTCCAGATCACTTTAGCTGGGCAACCACTATGGTCTGAGTTCTTAAGGACAGGGATCATTGTGTCTTCCCATCACTATATTTCCAAGGTCTAGCACAAAGTAGAATTCCATAGAATATGCAGGGGAAAGACCCTGGGCTGCTCTTAGGAAGCCGTGGAATTGCCCATCCTGTGTGTCTGGACCTTGGAGCTCTCTCCCCAGAGCTGGTCTGGGGTAGCTAGAGTAGAGTCCCCCAAATGTGGCCAGATGCCTTGCAGAGAGCCCGCCTGATGGCACATCCTGGATGGCTGTTTTTATTAGCCCATCACAGTTTCAGGCTCTATTTGCCATTATCCTTGCAGTTAATTTCACCCACTAGAGCGTGCTAGCAGCAGATAACCTCTTTACACGCACACAGCAGGAGCGGTCTGTAGCCAGTTACAACCGCAGGGAGCGGGCTGAGTGGTTAACTGGCAGATAATTAACTGAGAAATTCCCCACAGCCCATTGCACACTCCTCTGAGACAGGAGAAGGAGAATATGTAGTCAGACAGGGGCCTCCCACTCACAGTCTGGTTTCACCCCAGAATCCCTGGACCTTAGGAGTAGAAAGGACCTTACAAATCATTGAGTCAAGTGTTGGTGAGGACGTGGAAAAATCGGAACCCTCATACGCGGATGGTGGGAGTTAAAAATGGTGCAGCTGCCTTAGGAAACAGTCTGGTGGTTCCTCAGATGATAAAAAGTTGAGTTAATATATGACCCAGCAGTTCTATTTGTAGGAGTACACCCGAGAGAAATGAAAAAAACTTGTACATGGATGTTTTTAGTAGCATTATTAATAATAGCCAGAATATGGAAACTACCCCCAAACTGTCCACCAACTGATGATGCATAAACAAAATGTGGTATACAGCTCTCTCTCTCCCCCTACCCTCATGCAGTGGAATATTATTTTGTCATAAAAAAGGAAGGAAGTACTGATACATGTGAAAACACGAATGAACCTTAAAAACACTGTACTAAGTGAAAATCACAAAAGACCATGTAGTATATGATTCCATTAATAGGAAATGTCCAGAAGATGAGACAGAATAGAGAGACAAAAATTTGATTGGTGGTTGCTTAGGACCGTGGTAGGGAATGAGCTATGTGAGCAGGGAAGAAATAGTTATGGGGTAGGGTTTGGGGTTTTTCTGAGATGATGAAAGTAGTCTATAATTTTGGGTGCTCATCTGTGTGATCATATTGAGAACCACTAAACTGTACCCTGTAAGTAGGTGAACTGTATGGGATATGAATTATATCTCCATAAAGCACTTTAAAATTTAGTGTACTTATACAAGAGGGCCCCAGAATAATTGCCTTGGGTTGGAATCTCTGGCTGATTAGGTTGGAGATCTCTCCAGAGAAAACTATGGTTGTGAGAATCAACTGAGACAATAGATGAATCAACAAAAAGCCTGAAAAACTGAGTCTAAGTTCCCACTGAATCTGGGGGATATTTTTAGCTCCCCAGAAAGAGTCTACACCAAAGATGGAGATGCATCTCTGGGTGTATCTCCATCCATCCACCAATCCATCCATCCATTTATCATTCATCCATCCATTTATCATGCATCCATCTATGCATCCATCCATCCATTCATTCATCCATCATCCATCTATCCATCCATTTATCATGCATCCATCCATCCATGGTATCATCCATCCATCCATCCATCCATGTATCATCCATCTATCCATCCATCCCCTTGTTTATCGTCCATCCATCCATCCCTGGTATTCATCCATCCATCCACCCACTTGTTTATCATCCATCCATCCATGTATCAACCATCCATCTACCCATCCATTTATCATGCATCCATCCATTCATGGTATCATCCATTCATCCATATATCCATCTACACACTCGTTTATCATCCATCCACCCACCCAAACATTTATCACGCATCCATCCATTCATTCATTTCAAAAGCATCTAGTCAAGCTTGTTGTTAGGTCCTAGGGATACAACTGGAGAGGTAGGAAAGTAATGAGGCAATTGACATTATTTCTGTAGGGTCCAGAGGACCAGCACCAACACACAAACGAAATACTGAAAATGCCATTTTTATTAGCTTGCTCTAATGGACAGAAAAACACAAATATAACTAGTATTTACTAAAACAAGGGGAAATCTCAGAAAGCAAAGTCATTACTTGTGAGACCCACCATTATTTTATGAGCTGCAGAGAAAAGGGCTGTCAATTAATCTATGACACAATGCCTTATGATGGTCCTGCCTGCAGAAAAATTGGTCACACGAGCCTCATGTGGCTTTGAGATTATTTTCTCTCTTCTGAGGCACTTGGGAGATTTTGCCTGCCTTTGGTGGCATTGCCTAGCATGCGTGAGCCTGCCGATTCTTTTTTTTTTTTTTTTTTAGTATTTAATATCCAAACTGTTTCCATTTAAATTTTTCTCCCTCCCGTCCGTTGGTTCTTTCTTTCTTCTTTGTTCTTTCTTTCTTTCTTTTTTTCTTTTTTTTTTCCAGAGAGAGAAAGAGAAAGCACGAGCGAGCGATGGGGGGAGGTGCCGAGAGAGAGGGATACAGGATCTTAGGTAGGCTCCTTCCTCAGCACAGAGCCCAGTGCAGGGCTTGATCTCAGGACCCTGAAATCATGACCTGAGCCAAAATCAAGAGTCAGATACTCGTCCGACTGAGCCACCCAGGCGCCCCTACAGACTCCCCATTCTTGCTGTTCTACGAGAAAGGATGAGATGACAGTTCTCTCCCCAAGAATGAACATTTGCTTTTCTAAAACCGAACCAATTCCTTCCTGCTGCTTCCATGCCCTTCTGCACACACAGTAACCTCTGGTATCCTTAAGTAATCATGGTAAAATCTTTCTGAAGGCAATCTTGAACAACAATCACACTTCACATGTGTTTAACCAACAATGCACCTAATTCAGCGGAGGTCAGGACAGTCTGAACAGCATGCCCACGTTCACTGCTGCTCAGGCAACAACGGCTGTCATCCCTGGCATGCGGCTGATGGCCAGCAGTAGTAAGATCCAAGCTGACTTCGTGGATATTCACATGCATGAAAAACCATGCCTTCTAGAAGCAATGAAAGGGGCAAGCCAATCCCTCTGTTTCCGGTAAGGACACACGAGCATGGGGCTGCCATGCTCACAGCCCAAATCAGAGACCCACGCCTGAAATGCCTGCTGGCTGAGATTTGTGCCCCTGTTTTATTTTCTGCTCCCTCGGGCTACCTCCAGGAGACTGCCATCTCTACACCTCTCTTATACTTTCTTGCTTAAAAAAAAAAAAAAGAAAAGAAAAAACCAAAGTCTTTTAGAACATATATGATGATAAGATTTACATGTCAGTACATATAGAGCTCGTCCTACTAGCCCCAGAAGATGGGTAATGAGAAGCCTTGGTCCGTAAGGAGCCAAGTTCAACGCGCAAGTGGGCAAAGGACCATTAGTTTAGAGCTACCATGAGCCTGGGTTTCCACTGCCCACAGCATGGTCCCTTGCCTGCCATTCAACGATACTGTGAAATGTTTATAAATGAGGCCAAACAGGTGATTTCTTGGAATTTCATGCTGTCTTTATGGGCAGGGCCCCCAGGGAGACGGCCTCCCTATCAAACAGCCTACAACAGCCGGGAGACGCCCTTGCGGAGCCTGCCGTTAGAAAGCACTATGTCTGTTATGCAAGAACAGGATATCTGGCGTTCCGGAGAGAGTGCTGAATTGCTTCTCGGTATCTGAACCTGTTGCTTGCATCCTGGAAGCGCACCTGTCTGTCAGGGCACTGGATCAAGTTGGGGAAAAACACATTCTTCTGGCATTGGAGACCTGCCCCCTGACGTTAGCACAGATTAACACAGTCACAACATTTTTTTCCCTTTCCTGTAGCTAGATAAAGAACGGTGTAGAGCCTCTGAGATGAGGGTACATCCAGTTAAAGTGAGTGGAGATATGCTTCTCCAAATGCAAGGCCAAAGCGTGAAGGCTGAACCAGAAACACTCCTGCCCCACAAGCACGAGAACAGAGGTCTGCGGAAACGCCCTGCGGACACAGCTGACCAGGCGAGCGCACAGCTCAGATTTCGGCCAGGGGCATGTCTCGCCAGGGACACAGCAGTGTCAAATGTAACTAATAGAAAGACCAGCTACGCTGGGATGGACGTGACAAAGAGCCGCTCTGCACCGGTCAGAGATGTCAGGGGGGAAAAAGGAAAGAACTAGTTCTGTTGAGAAAAGTAATAAAGAATTTGTCCATCTCGTGCAGGCCTACCCCAGGGGGGAAAAAAGTACCCAATACAATGGTCTGATTTGTAGTGATAGGCCAGGAACAGAGCTGGGGACACTGAGCTGTCAGAACGCAAAAGAAATATCCCTTCAGTGCATCCCATGCCCTTCATTCTGGCTCTATCCTCGGCTCAGAGAGCAGCGAAAGAGGTCACTCTCTGTGTGTGTGCGCCAGGCACCGTGCTAGACCTGGCGATGCCTGGTGAGTGAGCCGTGGGCCACTGCCCTGGGGACACTCCCTGGGGTGGCAGGCAGAGAATGGTGCAGTGTAGGCATTCCCACCAGAAGCCACAAAGACCCAGGTCCAAGGGCATACACAGGAGTCAGCACAGAGGGACTGGAGTGCAGCATGGCCTCCAGTAAGTAAGTGAATTCTCCGAGCCTCTGTCTCCCCAGCCCCAAAGCAGATAAAAATCCCTACTTCCCAGGGCAGTCAAGGGGATGATCTAAAAATATGTAAACTTTGCACTGTCCCAGGCAAACAGTAGGCAATCTACGATGGCATGTATTTGATATGCTTATGCAACATGCATTCGAGGCTCAAAATGTAATGGCAATTAAAAATAAGATGTGTGGAGAAAAGGATCGGAGGGCACATTCCTTGAGTGATCTTGGAGGAGGAGTGGGAGGTCTGCCAGGTCATGGAGGGGAAGGGCCCCCAGGGCAGGGACCGCCTTGCTGGGAGCCGGTGTGCTATCCCATCTTGATACTGCTTCCTCTCCCGACACCCACAAGCCCAGGTGCCTGGAGTATGAGACCTGCTGGATAAAACGGCCCCTAAACTGGGGCGCCTGGGTGGCTCAGTCAGTTAAGCATCTACCTTCAGCTCAGATCGTGATCTAAGAGTCCTGGGATCGAGTCCCGCGTCGGGCTCTCTGCTCAGTGGGGGGCCTGCTTCTCCCTCTGCCTCTGCCCTTCCCCCTTGCTGATGTTCTTGCTCGCGCGCTCTCTCTCTTCTAAATAAATAAATAAAATCTTAAAACAAAACAGCCCCTAAAATCTCATGCTAACCAGTCTGGCAGAAGGGGTACAGTCGTGGAGGCAGGAGGGAACCAGCAATTCTCCCTAAGCCCACAGGCCACATGACAACTCTACCTGCCCAAATTGAGCCTATCCACTCAACAAGGTGACCCTCACCATAGGACAGAGACCTAGGGAAGTGGGCCCTGTGGGGAAGCGGTCCACTCCAGGGAGCACGGGCTGGGCTCCGTCCTCCTGTAGCGGGCATCCCTTCCCGCGTTGCTCTGCCCAGCTGTGGGAACGTGCCCGGGACCTCTGCCCCCGACAGCAGCCGAGGAAGCCTCGGGCTGAAGGAGCACACAGCCCCTCCTTCCTTCCCTGTCATCACTGGTGCTGAGCTAAGATAAAGAGTGTGGGGGCTGCATGAGATTATCCAACCAAACCCAGACTGTAGCATCGTCGCCAATGGGACACCACCTAGAGCTGGTGGAACCCAAACCCACGTAGCGTATGTGCGGAACAGCCCCTTGCTCAGCCCTGGGGTCACACACTCATCCACAGCACCCATGTTACCTCCAGGCCAGTTCCAGCCCCCTGCCACCCAGGAGCAGCTAAGAAGGATAGCCCACCCACGTGCGCCTGTGCAGATAGACGCCTTCTGGGCACATCTTACGCGTCTCGTGCCCAGAACCCCAAGGATGCTGCCTCCACTGGACGGTGAGGAAACAGAGGCACAGGGGGTTACTGGACACATTGATAGGCAACTTACTGAGCTGCCCTCTTCTCGTCTCACATAAAAGTGAGATTGGTTACTTGGTGTCATAGGCCGGAAAGTTCAGGGAACGGTGGGCTAGCCAAGGAGGGGCCCAGCACTTTGGAAAGCTCGTCGCCCATCACATCTGGGTGCTTTGTCTGTCCACCTGAGGCATAGGAGCTCCCTGACTCCGGAAGGAGGAGGGTCTCCCGAAACTTCGCTCGGTCTTAGGAACAGATCCAGGCGACTCGCAGAATCAGGTGACAGGGAGGCCCAGCCAGGCAGGCTGCCACGGAGGGGAAGGGCCTGGTGAGCGCCAAAATGTCTCACGCTCAGCAACAGAAGGTGGCTCCGTCTCCCTGACAGACCATTCGGCCCTCAGGAATTATTGATGAAGAACTAGAATAACCCGGCAACACTGATGTCACTGTGTTACTGGAAAAAGCATAATTTTTTATATACACTAATATCTCAAGTGTACGAAAATGCGTAGAAAAAGGACAAAAAACAAACAAAAAACCTCCTAAAACATCTCTCAGAGGTGGAATTAAAATGACCTTCTTCTATTTTTCCTTCCTTCTTTCTTTCTTTCTTTTTTTTTTTCCCCCAAAAATGAGTTGGGGCATTTTTTACAAGAAAAAGGCAAACTTTAAGAAGAAATAAAAGGGTGTTCGTGAGGTCCATTCTGCCTGTTGGGTCACCTGGCTGGAACGCTGGCTCGGAGAGGCTGCTGCCCTCCCACACTCGGGGAGGCTGGTCACTCGTGGCAGGCACACTCCTGCTCCAAGGCCATCTGCCCATTACCCTCCAGCAGGGGGACTTACGCCTCTGTAAAGCCTTTTTGCATCTCTGAGCTGACTGGCACCGAGGTCATCTTCTGCTCTGCCAATGCACTAGAACCTCTGCGACGTGGACAGCATCCACCCACCGGGCATCCTGTGTGTCCCTGCTTGATCTGGGCTCTTCTAACTCTGCGGAGGGCCAGAGGTGGGAACCGGAGCTCCCCCTCCCCCATCCCTCCCTGGACAGAAGGCTGGGAGGTGGCAGGAAGACAATCCCCACAAAGCACTTTGAGCTCACGCTACATGCTTCCATAAAGTCAACGGATGTCCCTGTTGGCATTATTGGCCCTGTCACCCCCGTGCTTGCTCGGGGTGTTGCTAGAGAATTTTCTTGGCCTGTCCCGTGTTGGTGGTATAGCCGGGAGCCCACCTGTCCACACCACAGAGCTGCCTCTGCACATCACACACCTCCCAGCGGTGGATTCTCCTGCCGGCAGAACACCGAAGGGAAAGATGTTCCCAGGTGCCGGTCTTGAAAGTTTAATGGTACTGAGATGGCACATGCCATAGGCTTCTTCCCAGATGTCCCCCTCTCCCTCCCGCTGCGCCCTCTGCATGCCCGCGACGCTGGGGGCTCTCTTGTCTAACTCTGTGCCTGGTGCTAGAGGGCAGGCAGGCTGCAGGCATGTGTGAGCATCCTCGGATGGGGCCACCATAGCCCCAGAGCTGAGAAGCACCTGCCACACCTTCCCATCTTGCTAATGACACTGCACTTGTAACTTCCTTCACATAGAAGTTTCTAAAACCTTAAATGTGAATGAGCAGGAGTTCACGGTTTCAATTGTCTCTTGTGACTCAGAAAGCAGCGGAGAAGTGGGGCAGGCCTGTGCTAGGGCTGCCAAGCAGAGAAGTCTGGAACCCTGGTAATAACCCTAGAACCTCCCCATCACCCTTAGCTGAGGTTTCCCTGCCACCCCAGGAGAGGAGGAGGCCCTCGGGAGCACAGCCCTCATACCTTGGATCCTCCTCATGTTCTCTATCCATCAAAAATAAACCCCATGGGGAGCAAGGATAGAGCCAATGTCAGGGTGGGACAGTGGGACACCTGTCTTCAGTGGTATAAAGTTTTCTGGCCCCTGGCTCTCTGCTTGCAAGGTCACGGGAGGGCACACAGTGCTTCCAGGTGAGAAGCCAAGGGGCAGCCCGGGAAGGAGGGAGAGACGGGTAATGGCAGCCAGGGAATGCGTGGGCCTTCATTCCAGAAACCCCGCCTGGCCTTCCATGTGCAGCTGCCATCAATGCCGGCCCCCCTAACAGCCTCTGCCGGCCCCTCCCCAGCAGCTGGGCCAGCTGACAGACCCCAAAGACCCTAGGCGTGGTGGCGAGGAGCAGAGGCCTCATATCCGTAACAGCTGGGGCACCTTGAACAAGCAGGACCAGCTCCCTTCCCGTGGGGCTCTAGGCAAAATGGAAAGGTGGGGCCTCTTATTCAAAAGAAGAATTTCGAAACAGCAACAGCTGCGCAGCCCCCAAGTACGAACCCTTTCAGGCAGGAGGCCCTGGGCAGGCATAAGGCCCTGGGATCCGGCCTGCCCCTAGGGGTGCTCCATGACACCACAAACTTGCCAAACAAAGCGTGTCCTCCACAGCCCAGCTCAGACGTCGGGGAGGAGGCCAAGCGAGAGCGGAGGAAGGCCCACATTCTCAGAGACCACTGTGGCTCGGGAGATGTGATTATTCCCCTCGTAGGTCTGCGTCATCTGGGTGTTAGGAAAGACCCCTGGAATAATTTTTCAGGAGCTTCTAGCATATGCTTTGTAACTGAATGCCCGATACTCAGAAGAAAAGGGTCTGGATGAGTTCCCAGTGCTACAAGGCCTGATGGGTCAGGGGCCCCATGCGAGGCAAAGGTATGTTCTCCCCTTTGTTAATCCCATGTGTCCGCTG
The DNA here is from genome assembly GCF_030435805.1 of Mustela lutreola. Taxonomy (NCBI): domain Eukaryota; kingdom Metazoa; phylum Chordata; class Mammalia; order Carnivora; family Mustelidae; genus Mustela; species Mustela lutreola. The sequence goes on from NC_081300.1 coordinate 25,300,564, forward strand.
CCTGAGTGTGTGTGTGAGGGGGTCTCCTTGTCTACACCTACAGATGAGCGCAATACCTTTTTTAATCTCCTTCCTTCTTTTAACCCCTTCCCAGGGTCGTCCAGAACATAAATACCAGGTCTAAACTATAAAAGAACGCTAAACACATATTAATACCAATCACGATAATAATAATGAAGATATTTTGCCTTGATCCAGCTGGATCCTTTCACACACACCACAAACTTGTCCTTTCTGCAAGATCTCCGGAGTCCCAGCCCGCGGTGGCGCCCCTGCTCTCCCCACGAGCCCCTGACAGCAGGGGCTCCCTGGGTGTTCCTGCCAATGGAGTCCTGACCTCAGAGGGTCCCTCCCGTGGCCTCCTGTTGAACCCTGATTGATGCCACGCTTCGGCCAGATGCACAGTGCCACAGCCTTTCCGGCCATGGAGGATTTCCAGGGTAGGAAGGACAGGAGAAAACTCTATCGGACTCATTAAAACAACATGGGCTCTGGGAGCAGTGGAGTCGGCCAGCCTACCCGGGCTGGCCACCTGTTTCTGGGCTCCTCAGCTCCCAGCTGCCCACTCTTCCCGGCTCCTGAAGCAGCCGGTCCCTCCAGAATGAGAAGAGGCCCGGGAAATTTTACAGCAACTCCCTTTGTTCCTCTTCCCCCGGGGCCCCAGGAGCCAAACACAGCCTGTGAACGGCAGGCTTGGCTTCTGCTTGGCTGATGAGGGCGATTAGTAGCAGCCACTCCCGCTAATTGCTGTCCGCAGCGTGCCAGGCCCTCCCGTGCCCTCCTCCCAGAGCCCTCTGCCGGCACACAGCCTCTGACTGTTGGCGGCGACAAAAGCTGCATGTCAGGGGAATCACAGTGTCCAGCGCTCCAGGCAGGCTTACGCCACTATTAACCCATCCCTGAGCACTCGAGACCATGGCTTTTCCACTGAGTCTGAGCCACGGCCTTCTCTCCTGGCCCCATTTGGGGGCACACCAGGGAGCACGATTTCAAAACCATCTGTGCAAAGTCCGGTGCCTCGTGGGTGGAGCGCTTCAAGCTGGTTTACTCACTAGTATCTGGGTGCCCTGAGGCAGGGGGGAAACCACTCAGGAAGCCCACAGATATAGCCAGGCTGCTTCAGTCGCTGGAACAGTGCACCAGGAATCCGAAAGGCCCAGTGAGGGTCCCCTTCCTGCTCTACTCCCAGTTCCTGCAGCTGGAGAGTCCTGGCCTGGCCTCCCTCCTGGGGCTGCTGTGCTGATTCCTTGAGGCAACAAACTTCACAATAAGAGCATTAGTGGGCGGCTGGCTACTGGAGCTACGCCTTTAAACACACTGTCTCCATCCTCCCCCTGGTGTGTGAGACGGATCCCATCTTGGAGAGGAGGGACCAGAGGACCAGGAAGACCCGGATGTGATGAGCACAAGGGAGGTAAGGGCACATGGACATCAAGGGGACATCAAGGGAGGGGACTGTTGTCATGGTGTGCAGCTCTTCCTGATGCTGAAGCTAGGCCCTCCCATATGTCCTGCCTCGAGATGCTGGGAACCACACCCGACAGTGGGCCCTCCTCAGCCCCTGGAACCCACAAGGTAGCCTGATGGGCAGACCCTGCCCTGCAAGAGCGAGGGTCATTAACAAGGCCATCAGCCCAGCTCCTGAGCAGATCTGGACGTGGAGCATGTGATGGGACACTAGTCCGTGGACAATGAAGACGGGGCAGGCACCAGAGGGGAGCTGAGATGCTCTGAGAGCATGAGGAGGGAGCTGGTCCTGGAGCGTCCTCCATTTGTGAGGTCTGCCTCTTTCCATCTGCACGGACCTTGCCACGTGCCCCGGAATGCCGCATTGGTCGACCGCGAGAGATGATTGTCTCCGTCCCCCTGGGATCTCACTGACGTTCACACTACGGTATCAATGACTCACGCCAGCAGGTTTCCATAGGGGTGGGTAAGGAGGGGCAGAGGCCTATGGGAAACAGGCAGTGGCCCAGAAGAGGAGGCAAGATGAGATACAAAACAGACCCCTGTCCCCTCCCAATCTGGGTGCAGCCAGGGGTGTCGGTCATTCTCTTCCCAGTCTCTGGTAAAGCGGCTGCTCGAAGGGACCCCCATCCTGATGGTAGCACAGCCCCTTGGGACAGCATTATTCCCGGGAAGGGCAAAGGACTCGGGATCCATGAACCCAACTCTAGTGGCTTCTGCAGTTAACGAACTAGCCATGTGACCTCGGGTAAGCCACCTCTCTGGGGCAGCCTGGTGGCTGTACCTGCAGAGAAGGGACATTGGCCTATGCTCCCTCGGAGGCCCTTCCCAGCTCTCATCTTTTGGAAATACATATTTGCTTGCCTCACTGTCCCTCTCCCAGGGCCTCCTGGTCACTGCCCAGGCAGGCAAGGGGGCAGGCCTGGCACGGACGGGCTGCCCCTCCTGTCCCCAGCTGTGCCGCACAGCAGGCGTGGCGGCCGTGGCTCAGTGCCCGGGGCTCCGCCCGCTCTGGCATCCACCGCGGCCTCTGAGCAGCAGCTGGGACTGGATTCCAGACTAAATATGGAGCCCCAGCCCCACGCTGCTCCCCACCTGCAGGCGGAGGGCCTGAAACTCTACCGTTAGGGAAAATCATGCTACCCGCCTCCGGCCCACCCAAAACGCTGACTCAGAAACCCCACACCCGGGCAAAGGCCAGACAGAGGTCAGGAGGGCCGGAGCAACAATGAAAACTTTCAGAGCAATCAAAAAAAACAGCAGCATAAGGCACTGGCCTGTAAAGGAAAACAGGAGCGAGCCTGTTAGCTTAGTATGACGGGAAGCATGTGCGGCTGCTAGCTTCTGGAGCACGTGCAAGGTCATTCTGCAGACGGGACAAGGACGGAAGGTTACAATGTAAGAATGCGGCCCCCAGGAGACAATTCTCTCCTCCCCTGGGTTGAAATCCACATCTCAAAAGGAGGTCAGTGGGACTTCGATCTACCGTCCCTCACAGACACACACTCACACACACACACACTCACACACTCACTCACACACGCTCCCAACACTCACACATAGACACACACTCACACACTCACTCCCACACACGCTCCCACACTCACACACACACAGTGACACAGTCTCACACACACACACACACACACACACACACTCACAAGGAAGCTCACTCCTCACCAACTCTTTATTCAGAGCACAGGTACAACACACAGCGCACTGAGCGTTTCCAACCTAAAACACCAGGCGGTCTCCTCCCCTAAATGACCCAGTGTGACCCACGGCTCACCCCAGTGTGACCCACGGCTCACACCCCCTCCACGGTACCACAGACATGGGCGGGTTGTGGGTTGGATCATTTTCCACAGAAACACGCCCCGAAGTGTTAACCACCTGCCCCCACCTGCAAGCGTGACCTTATCTGGAAGCAGGGTCTTTGAGGATGGGATTAAGTAAAGTTGATGTCTTCCTGGCGTCGGACAGACCCTGAAGCCCATAACTAGTGTCTTTGTAAAAAGAGACACACACGCACAGGGAGAAGGCCTCTCCTCTAGAGAGGTCAGAGGAAGCATGGCCTCCCCTTGATTTCAGACTTCTGGCCTCCAGAACTTTGTAAGAATCCATCTGTGTTGTTCTGAGCTACCTGGCTTGCAGTGATTTCTTACAGCAGGCCCCAGGACACTGGCACGCACGCTTACTGGAGAACTCACCACCAGCGCCCAGCTGTGTGACCCTCAACAGGCCCCGCCCACGAACCTCGGTTGCCTTTTCTGTAAAATGTAAAAAGTTGAAGCAGACAGGCTCTCCCTTCCGGCTCTGACACCCAACTCTGGTTCTTGGATCGACTAAGCACCTGGAGGAGGATCGGAGGGGTGGTCGGGAGAGGGGGTTAACTCAGGGAACTACGGAGAGGAGCACAGGGCTGGTCTCCCCCTGCCTGCACTGTGCTTGCAGGGCAACAGAAACTGAGGTAGGGCGGGGGGGAAGGCCACCTCCATAAAGGATAGGTCAAGTTCCTCCTCGCAAGCTTGCCTCGTCCCCTACACAGGAAGGGATGTGGTAGAGAGACAGAGCAAAGCTTCCCAAGAAGATGCATTCCCAGGACAGTGGTTTTCCTTGTTTTAAATATGCACCGAAATAATAAAGGCAGACTGGGAGGGGGAGAGACTGGAGGCAGAGAAGCAGGGGAGAGAACCGCACAAGGCCAGGACAGGGAAGTCGTGGGCACGGCGCGGAGGGCAGGGAATGGCCTGGTGAGAACTGTGGATGAGAGTCCAGGAGGTAGGTGGGTGGATCAGAGAACAGGCCTGGTGTGCAGAACAGATGTGACAGTCAGTGGCACTCAGGTGACAACCAGGGTCACCTGAGGGGGTGAGAGGAGGCAGGAGGAGGGCCAGTGGGGGAAGGCACTGCGACTAGGACCCCAGGTGATCCCCCCGGGACAGGCCACTGAGGACAGACGTGTGGAGCCAGGAGGGCACGGGGGAGCAGAGGAAAGTGGTCGTGGGAGCCAAAGGCGGTGAGAGTTGAGGGTGGGAGGGGTCCTCAGTGGGAGCGGCCGCCAAGAGAGGCTGCACAGTAATGGAGCAAAGGCAGAATGGCCCCAGAGCTGGTACACAGGAGGGTCCTGGTAAGGTCAGGCTTGTACCCTGGGTCCCCCAGAGGCAATGAGGTCTTTGAAGCCTTGCTCGCTCTGAGCTTCGCCAAGGGAACGCTCCAGGAGCGGTTACTGAGGAGGGGAAGGAGGAGCTGGAATGGCCCCAGATACTGATGGCCCCAGTGTCCCATTGTCAGATGCCCCTGCCTTCTCGCCGGCGGCTTCACAGACCCCCGACATGCCCACAGGGAAATAATACCTAGAAGAGAGGCCTGGTTGTGGACGCGCTTAGAACACACCTCAGTCAGACTGAAATTTGGTGAAAGGCAAAAACATATGTACTGGATTTTGAAATATTTTTGCTTTTACATAACTGAGATGCTAAAGAAAAAAAAAATACAGCAAAGCCGTTTTAAATATATCACAATCTTTTTGTGGAAAAAAAATTAGAGCTAGCACTGGGACTCGTGGATATTTAGTGCTGAGAACACCTAGGGGTCTACCTCACCGAAGCATCCGCTTTACTGGGGAGGATCCTGAGACCCCGTGAAGCCAGCGGGCTTGCCCAAGGTCGCGTCATTCATTAGTAACAAAGGCAGGGCTGGCCCCACTGCCTCTTAACTCGCCTCTAGGCCTTTGCAGTTGCCACTCAAACCAAATCAAGGGTAACCAAATTCAGATTCCACTCACAACCTCATGATGCCTGTGTCAATGGTTCAGTAGGTTTGGTTATAGAAAAAATTGTACTATCCAGTGCCTTGGAGATTGGGTATTATTTTCAAAACTGGCTCGACTCTGTGTGTGTGTGTGTGTGTGTGTGTGTGTGTGTGTGTTTTAAGATTTTATGTATTTATTTGAGAGAGAGCGCACAAGTGGAGGCAGAAAAAGAGGGAGAAGCAGACTCCCAGGTAAGCAGGGAACCCGATGCGGGACTTGATCCCAGGACCCCGAGATCATGACCTGAGCCAAAGGCATCAGATGCTTAACCGACTGAGCCACCAGGTGCCCCTGGATGTGGTTTGTATAACACTCAGAATGGTTGCCTATGGCATTGTTGGCTCTGTGGATCTTGTAGGCCATGCAGCTGTGCTTGGAACAGGGATGCCTGCCAAGGGACCCAGAACCAGCTAAGACCCACCTGTGTGCCCACCTAGAAGGGGCAACTTTCCCAGCTCTCCCAAAGATTACTTTGGAGAAGGGCCCATGACTGATGGCCAGGTACTACTTTGCAGTTAATTTTAATTGTTCTAAGTCTGAGTCTAGGGGTTTACCTAGGTAGAGATAAATATTGTTTAAAAACTGGAAATCAAGGCCTTAACCTATAAATTAAGACCGCTCACTAATATGAAACAAAAAGAAAAACCCATCACCAGAAACATAAGCAAAGAGCATGCAAAAGTAAATTTCCAAGGGAAGAAAGACATGCCTGCAAAATCTTTAGTTCACTAGGGATCAAAGAAATGCAAGGCCAAATGAGATCTAATTTTACATCCATCCCGTTGGGAAGGGTGCAAAGGAATGACAACACCCAGGGTTGGGGAGACTCGTGTCCTTACACGAGGCTAGCAGGGGTGAAAATGTGTGCAACCTGAAAAAATCCTAAAATCTAGGCATCAGCTCAGAATCCAGAAAATAACCAAAGATGTCTCCAACAATTCCAACAATGTTCTCGGAAGAACTAAGGGCAGAGGCCACAACCCACAGGGGAGCTCTTGGGAGTCAGCCCTGGCAATACCATGAAGTTCACAGATAGTCCAAGGAGTCATAAAGTTGAGGCAGGAAAAAAAAGCCTAAAAGGAGAGCATGGGACACAGAAAGGGAGTGCCACGGAGCATTAGGAGTTCTCAGAGGCTGGGGCATCAGCTCAAACGTTTCGAGCAGATCCTGTCCCTGGAAAGGAGGAGTGACAGTCAAGGCTCTTTAGCAAAATCCCAGCTGCCTCCCAAGATGCCAGGAGACTGGATCTCTTGCACGCCCCACCCCTCCAAGAGACGGAAAAAAAATCCCACAGGTCCCCGTTCACAGCTTTGAGTCTTAGAAGCATGGACTCTTCAAAGCAAGCCTTGGAGGGCAGGCTGCCCGCCAAGTCTGCATGGGAGCCAGTGCCGGTGTCTTTCCTGCAGCTTGCCCCAGGGGTGAAGGTGGTGTTGGTGTCCCAGCTGTGTTCCCAGGCCCCACCCCACCTCACCTCTGATGGGCTCCGACAATGCCATACACTGGCATTCCAAGAACCCTCCCCAAGACTGCTTCATCCTTGAGGGGTCAGGGCTGGGGTTACAGAAAGCTCAGGACATGCTGGAACTTTCTTTAAAGGTAATTTTTTATCCTAACCATCCAGATGATTTTTGTTCTGCTCTCTGTGCATTCCTTTATTTCAACAACAGGACAGGTTTTCCTGAACGGTCTTCGGGGGCTGTTAACAGCCCAAATAGCTGTGCCACTTTTATCTCGCCATTTGGTCAGGCCCTGGAGCATGAAGGTGTTTTGGGTTTAAGAAATTTGGCAACAAGTCATTCCCGCTGCTCCCTGAGCCCTGCCCCATACATAGGCCCCAACAGTCTAAGGGGAATTTCAGAGGACATAAGACACATAGGGAACAAATGGGAGAGGTCATTCCTGTCCCCAAACAGGTGCCTTCCATCCTCACCAGCCCTCCTAATGTGTGTTCAGAGCTACCAATGACCTTCTGGGGGTATGGAAATGATCTTTATTTTGGTCTGAGCAATGCTTACATGAATATAAACGTTTATCAAAATCCCTCAGGCCACGTGCTAAAGAGTCATGCTTGTATCCTGTATGTCAATTAGACTTCAGTAGCGTACTGTTAATACTAGGAAGAAAAAACCATTAACAGGAAGCGTGATCAGCAAACCAAATGGTACAGAGCCAGGTTCCCGGCCTTAGGGACTGTCAGTGCTGGGGGAACGGGGAAAGAGCCAGTGGAGGTGGCAAGGGCTCATTTGGAGGGGTCCAAGGAGGCCGCACTAAAAATGTCAGGTCTTACCTCTGCCCTGAGCAAGTCAACACCCCTCTCTGAATCTGTTTATCTATAAATTGAAGAGATGAGCTAGACCTGTGGTTTCTAGCTGGGAACGTAAGAAAAACACATATTCCTGGGCGCTCTCCTACTTTCTGAATCACACATAGCATGAGTCTGGGGAAGAGGAATCTGCATTTTGATAAGCTCCTTGGGTGATGGCAATGTTCTTTGGGGTCCAGGACCAACATTTGGAAACTAATCAATATGCTTGTAAACGTTCTGACCTTTAGCGGTAACAGTCCCTGGTTCTTTGTGGAAAAAACCAGCAACATACAGCCAAGAGAAGGGTTGAAATCTATAGGGTGATCAGAGTTGGGTGACACAGAAAGGCTTTCCATCTTATACTCTCTCCAATCAAAAGCCTAAACTCAGACCTTAAATCTCAAAAGGGGGACCCTATTCAGTTGAGTAGTTTGTGTACTGCTCAAAGATATCCACCCAAGATAATAAGTAAGGGCCAAGAACCAGCTCATATCCCAGTTGTCTAACCATGTGCCCTGATGAAAGGCTGCAGTCACTTGGGGAGGAGAAGAAGGGGAAAGGGTTGCTTTCCTTAAAATTCATCCACCAAGGTAAGGGATGCCTTTTCCTAATTCTGACAAAGGGGCTGCATGGGTACGCAGAGCCCGGTTTGCAGAAAGACCAAGGGTCAGAAAATGCTCATGTTCTTTCAACAAAGTACGTGTTTTCAGCCCTGGCTTCCTAAACACAAGAGAAAAGTGATTTGATAAGCAAGGTCCCACCTGTCCTGCCTCTTTCCCTTGGTTCCCAACTTCACCCCAGCGCTCCATGTCCACTACATGCCTTCTGTCCCTCCACGGTCTGTCAAGCTGCTCCCTCTGCCTACCAAACTTCTCGCTAGTCAACTACTCAGCCATCCGGCCCTTCCACCACTCAACTGACCCTCCTGGCTTGCTCAGGTGCCCAGCGCAGAGGTTGGAGTGGTGAGAAGCAGGCAGCATGTTCCAGGCCTGGAAAGGCTGTATGATATTGTTTGATGATGATTAAAACACTAATTACAATAGAGCGTGAGCAAGGAGCACGTGTAGCAGGGGGCACGCTGTCTGTTAATTACAAAACTAATACAATGCTACCTAAAAATAGTCCAGCTTCCTCCCCTGTCAATCTACAAATCCAAGAGTAATGAAACCTGAATTCAAAGCTCTCTTGGGTTGGTCTCACTCTCATTCCTATGATGCACTATGATACACTTGGCACATTCCTATGATACACTTCACACTCTGAGAGCATTAAGGTAACAGGGCATTCATTAAAATTTTCTGCAGCACAATTCCATAGACTACCAGTTGGACAGAGCTTCCCTTCCCCAGACCCACTTCTCTGTCGTTCTTTGTTCTCTGGGAGGCCTAAGAACCCCTCGGGGCCAATGCTTGGAGCACCTGCTGTCCTCCCCAAGGTACCCGCCTCTCCCCTCCAAGGTAGGGCTGCAGATTTCCCCCCAGGACCAGGTAGGGGGGGGTCAGTCGGCAGGGGCAGCTGAGACTGTGCCCAGGCTCTGTCCAATTCCACTGCCCAAGTGCCTCCGAAGATCAGCATGAAGGTCAGCCAACATCACAGATGCAGCATGGTGAGTTGAGCAAGGAGCACGGACCTAGGCATGTGGGCGATGCTGACCCACATCTGTCCATATTATTACAGCCACCACCAGTACTGGTCCTCCGCCTCCATCACAACCCCTGCTACCACCTGCTAACCTGCTAGTTGGGAAGCCAGGAAGGTCAACAGACTGAGCAGCACACGGCACACCACCCCCACCCCCAGCAGGCAGGCTGCTATGAGCCTGTGCGCCTCAGAAGCCCATTCAAGGCACAGAGGGGACCCTGAGGCAAGACGGGCCCATGGGAGGCAGGCAGGGCTAAGGTGGGGAGCCTTTATCTTCTGGAGGTCCCTGGAGGACCACACAGAGTCAACACCATCCCACAGCATCTCCTCCATCTCCCAAAGGCAGGCATCAGGCCTGAGGGTCTTCCAGGGAAACCCCCCACTCCTCTTTGTTCCAAACGCCACCTTCACTTCATCCCTGCGGCCACCACCTTCCCGCCCGGGGTTGGCTGGGCCAAGAGGGCGGCTCCGGTGGGCCTCCCTCTCCATTGCTCCCTCACCGAGCTTCTAGCCCTGGGTCCCAAGGGTTGTCCCCAAACATCCCCACGAAGCTGTCAGTTCGTCTACGTACAGTTTGGGTGGATGGTGCAGGCTGTACCCCACTTTCAGGGGACAGCACCCCATAGGCCCCAGGCCACCTCCTGCCTCCTGGGACCCTTGCTTCATTCCAGCGCCTCCCTCCTCGGTCACACAAGGTGTATACCTGGGTTGGGGGCGGGGTGGGAAGAACAGCGATACCCTTTCCACCCAACCCTAGCACCACCACCCCCTCCAACCTGCAGGGCCGCTGTGCCCACCTCAGACACAACAGATTCCTCCCTGATTTGGCCCACAATATCTCCAACACTTAACTTCCAAACTGACCCCTCTGCCACTTAACCATATTTTGTCCTGGGAGGGGGGAGGGGGGCTTAACTCCTTCCTGCCCACCGCCTTCCTTCCTGCCCAGGGGTAACACCCTCCTGGGTGCCAGGAGCATATTTAGAACTCAAGGAACACTTGCAGGATGGACAGACACTCTAGACTTCAAATCCCACCCAAGCTACAGAAATGAGTTAAAGGGGATCCCTGGCTGCCTGACCCCAGGGAGCAGACTGGCCACTTGCTCTGCTCCATTTCTGCCATCAGAGAATGCCCTTCCCTCCCCACCAGCCAGTCTTCATTCCCCTCCGCCCACTCGCTCAGAGGAAGTGCCCGTGGTCAGAGAAATGCCAGGAAGTCTGCAGGAGCCCAGTGAGGGGAGGAGAGCCTTTAGATCCAACCCAGACACAGGCAGCGGAAAAGAAGAGGGAAAAGAAAAAAAAAAAAGAAAAGAAAAACTCAAGAATGAAAGCCCTTGGAACAGGGAGCCAGGGCTTGGAATAAAGCTCTCCAACCTAAGGTGGTGGCCAGAATTATTTTTGAAAAGTCAAGGACCAAAGCGTCACTCTGGACCCAGGACTGCTAAGTTATGTAATTCCTACCGGGATGCGGTAGATCTCGGGATTTTTCCTCAGAAAATAAAAAAATCAGTGGTCAGCTGGGGTATTTGTGAAAACAGGGGCTTGCTGCCTCACCTTCCCTCGCCGTGACGTGGAAAATGGACAGAAATGAGCACTGGGGAGCCAGCGCGGGCATGATGTGGAGGAAGGAATGTGCGATGACTCAGCAAAGTCATGGCAACTCATGGGTGAACTGAAAGAAGTTAGCTCTAAGGTGGGCCTGCAGAAGGAACCGGTTTCTGGAGCAACAAGGGGGTGTCTGAGAGGAGTGAGGCCTCTCGGTGAGGCTGCGATGATGCTTCCGGCCAGAGGGTGAACCCCACCCCCAACCTCCACCCCAGGGGTCAATCTATATACTGCCAAGAGCTCCCAGGGGACCTGTCCTCCACTGAGGTTCAGGCCAGACCCTGATTCTGGGGGAACCAGGGAGATGCAGAAATAGAGGCCAGCTTGTGGGACAGAACAATGGGAACCCTAAGGAAGAACGCCCCACAACAGGAGAGGAAACCTGGCACACTGGACAGACACGACCTACGCTTCCAAGAAAGAGGGGTGGTGCAGGCAATCTGTGGCTGGGGATTAATGCCATGAGAGAGTATTACCAAAAAATGGGTCAAGGTCAAAACGCCACTTTTTCAGATAGCAGTGATGTAAGGGATTGGGGGTCCAAAGCCATTCAGTGTGGCCCAATCTCAGGAAACAGAGAACAGAACTGCTATAAGGTGAGATGGAGCCGGGGGTCCCCAGGGTACTATCGCTTGTGGCTAGTGGTCGGCATCGGTCGGCATCGGTCACCGAGACTACAAACCTTTCAGCTGCTTCCACCTCCACCAATTCTAATTCTAATGAGCAGAAGTCATGCTTTAGACAGAAAAACACCTGGAGTGGAGAAAGGGGCCCTGAGACCACCCTGTCCCTCTGCTCTAACTCTTGCACACCAGGTGGTCATTGGTTTCCTGAGAAGACCTCCTCACACACCAAAAGAACCCCTGTGCCAGTGACCCTCACCAAGCATTCTACCAGGGAAAACAGCAGGGTAACCTCAGTCGGGATTTCTGGTAAATGTGTTACCCTTTGGAATGATCAGATAAATCTGAGCTTGTAATACAAACCTGTAGCACAACTCTGACCTAGTCCGCAAACAGGGGCCAAGCGACCAGTCCTTTTCTATTTTAATAGATAGATACAGAGACAATGGACAGATGGATGGGTGGGTGGATAGACAGATGGATAGATGAATAGATGGATGGATGGATGTAGGTAGGTACGGGGGACGGATAGGTGGACGGACAGCTGTATGGACTGATGGACAAAAATACAGACAGATGGATGGAAGGATGAGTGGACAGATGGATGGGGAATGGATGGATGGATTAATACTTTAATGAGCCACAGAAGCCTCATGTAATGGTCCAATCAGTGAATATCATTCAGAAGGATGATGGACCCCAAGAAAGCTTACATCTGGCTTGGGAGCTGGAAATACAGTTGTGAAAAGACACTGCGTCAGTGTGGGTCTCTGTGTCACCTGCGGCTCCTCCTTCATTCCCTTCCCCTGAAAGACTTGAATACTCCCACTGGGAGATGAACGAGCACATAAAGAAGTCTGAGAAAGCAGAGCTCTGTCTGGGAAAGAATCCTGGGAATTAGGGGTAAGGCCCTGGGCTGCATGGAGGCCTCCCTCAAGCAGTGGAGATGCCCATTTCTTCAGGACAGGATGGCAGGGATGTGTGTGTCTGTGTGTATACATGCATATGTGTGTGCACATGAGAGGGTGGGGGAGAGAAAGAGCCAATAGTTATTTTGGAATAGGAAAAAGGCATGATTAAAAAAAAAAAAGACCATTCAACGTGGAAAGGATAGTTTTCTCAACAGGTAGCACTGACACAACAAGATATCCACATGCAAGAGAACAAGCTGGACCTGTACTTCGCATCATACATCAAAATTAACCCCAAAAGATCACAGACCTAAAGGTAAGAACATTATAAAACTCTTAGAAAACATATGAATAAATTGTTATGACTTTGATTGAGGCAATAGTTTTTCAGCTATGACATAAACGCACAAGCAGTGAACAACAAATAAATGAATATAAATTAGACTCCAGCAAAACTGGGCTTCAAAGAACATCATCAAAAAAGTGAAATGACAACCCATGGAATGGGAGAAAATACTGCAAATCATAGATCAGAGAAGGGCATAGGGTCCAGGGTATATAAAGAGCTCTTACAACTCAACAAGAAAAGGACACATCACCAAATTAGAAAACAAGAAAAAATTTGAAGAGACATTTCTCCAAAGATGACATATAAGTGGCCCCATTGACCTGGGATGAACAGGTAAACCTGAGCTTTCAACACCACAAAGCACAAGAAAAGATGTTCAGCATCCTCAGTCATTAAAGAAATGCAAATCAAAACCACAGTGAGACAACCCTTCACATCCACTAGGATGGCTGTGATCAAAAAGACACACCATACCAAGTGTTGGTGAGGATGCGGAGAAACGGGAGCCCTCATACATTGCTGATGGGAATGTAATGTGGTGCCACCACTTTGAAAACAGTGTGGCAAAAGGTTAATACCATATAACCCAACAATTCTACTCCTATTTGTACATATCAAGAAAATTAAAAACATACGTCCACATGAAAAGTTATACACGAACACTCACAGTAGCCGTATTCATAACTGAAGTTTGGAAACAAGCCACAAATGATCACCCCCTGGCTAATGGAGACATCAAAATGCATCTAACCATTTATTGGAACATCATTTGGCAATAAAAAGGAAGACCAAGCATGGACCCATGCGACGGCATGAACCTTGAAAGCACTATACTACGTGAAAGAAGCCAGACAGAAAAGACCACACATTCTATAACTCCATTTATGTGAAGTGAGCAGAATAGGCAAGTCTACAGAGAAAGAAAGTAGATTAGTTGTTCCCTAGGGCTGAGGGCATTGGCATGAAATAAGGAGGGGCTGCTTGTTTTCTAAAATGGGTAAAGGAGGTCACGGAAATGCTCTGGATGGCACTGTTCTAGAAAATGACGCATCTAGGGGTGCCTGGGGGGCTCAGTCGGTTAAGTGTCTCACTCTTGATTTCAGCTTGGGTCATGGTCTCAAGCCCCACACTGGGTTCCTCGCTGGGCATGAAGCCTGCTTGGGATTCTCTCTCTCCCTCTGTCCCTCCCCACCCTTGCCTCAGGTGCAAGCTTGCTCTCTCTCTCTCTCTCTCTAAAACAAAACAAGAGAAAAGAAGAGAAGAGAAGAGAAGAGAAGAGAAGAGAAGAGAAGAGAAGAGAAGAGAAGAGAAGAGAAAATGTTCTGGATAGTAGTGCTGCTTGCACAACATTCTGAATATTCTAAAAGCCACTTACTTTTTTATTTTGATTTTTATTGTTTTTAATTTTAATTCTGGCATACGTAACATACAATGTTAAATTAGTTTCAAGCGTACAATAGAGACAGCCAACAACTGCAGACATTCTTCAGTGTTCATCATGACAAACGCGCCCTTAATCCCCATCACCTATCTCACCCATCCCCCCACCCGCTCCCCGCTGTTGACCATCGGTTTGTTTCTATAGTTGAGAATCTCTTCTTGGTTTGTCGTGCTCTCTCTTTTCTCTTTGTTCCTTTGTTTTGTTTCTTAAATTCCACACACGAATGAAGTCAGAAAAAGCCGCCTACTTTAAAAGGGTGAATTGTGTGGTGTATGAATTATATCTCAATAAAACTTCTGCTTTAAAGAAAGTAGAGGGGAAGAACAGGAGATGAGGACCCACGCAGGGCCACAGTGCATATTCCGGTGGCCCAGCTGAAGACAAAAGAAGAAAGACCGAGAGGAAGTGTGAGGGAAGTCGGATGGAAGGGCACATCTCAGCAGTCCATCCCCCCCAACGCTCTGGCTGGATTAACGTCTCTTAGGGCAAAAGAATAACAGGTCCCCCAAACTAGACTATTTTCTTCTGGATGTGGCTTTGGACACCAGCTGCCTCAAACACCTGAACTCCATTACCACACTCTGGTCCCACAGCAGGGATGCAGGTCAGAGGCCATTTTACCCGCATACCCTGCCTCGGTTGGAGGAGGCGGTATGTTTCTGGAACCACAATTTCTTGTGATTTCTCCCTCATGTCTCAAACCTCCAGTTCCTGAGAGTCAGTTTGCCTCCCCTGGCCAGTATGCTCAGTACCATACCACAACACAGGGGCCCTGGGCAGACCCTTCTCCTCCTGGATCCCTGAAGGGGAAGAGAGGCCACAACTCAGGCCTGACACTGTGCCTGAGTCAGACCTCCCACCTTCCACCTTCCACATGTCCCTCTCATCAGATTCACTCTTCAGTGGCTTTTCCCGAGTGGGTACCATGATTTCTCTTCAGTAATTCCCCTCAGACCCTCCCCGGAAGGCTCCGTCCACACATTCGCTCTCGCAGCTGGCAACAAAAAGGGCCACGTTAAGTGGCTCTCCAGATCTTAATAATAATTAGCCATTTCAACCTTTTAGAATACTATTCCCTTAATGGAGAACGCCAAAACCCAAAACCAGACAAAAGACAAGCCCTGAAATCCCCAAATGCCAAGCTGGTGAGGCAGAGCAGGGAACGAGAATTTTAGAAGGTACAGCTGAGCAGACCAAATCCTAACCTGTGTGCTTCCTGTCTCTGCATCACACACAAATCCTGTTCTTGGGCCTCCAGGGGACCATATTTTTATTTGGTTTTACCGGAAACTTAGTGTTCGTGATGAAATGGTTCTGCCTCGGCCAGCACAGTGAATCCGGAAAACAGGAGTCCCTGTTCAGAGGCGACTTCTCGTCTACTTCTGCTGGCACTGGTGTTGGCTGGAGCAGAGACCCACAGAGAAAGGGGACCCAGACAGCAAGGACAGCAGTGAGCCAGGCCCCGGATGAGGACGGCCAGCGAGAGGGGGGGCAAATGGGCAAAGGTCTTCAGATGAACAAAAGGCTCATCTCCGAGAAAGGCGGTGAGGTACCCGTGGGCCCCGCCTCCCACAGTTATTACAAAATACTTAATGTGTTTCTGGTTTTCCACTAAAAATGGCCAGGCCGGAGGAGAAGGGAAGGCACTACTCTGGACAGGAAAGAGGCTGGCAGCTGGCCTGGCAAAGCCCCCAAGGCCACACGCCTGCCCTTCCAAAGATCAGCAGGTGCCCCGGGCAGTCTGGGGTGCTATGGGACCGCACACCCACGGCTCCCAGAAAGCAGGGTCCCGAGCAGGGGCAGGCGGGCACGCCTGGGGCCCTGCATGGGGCCACTGCTGCCCAAGGTCAGCGAGAGACCATCCACAAGCCCCAAATGTTCTTTGCCAAGTTCTCTCTTAGGCCAATTGTTTCACGAGGCACGTTTCTCCGGCTCAAAGAGACCGCCTGGCAGGCCCCAGGCCCTCCGCGAACGGGTGCTGTGGGCTTCCTGGGATGAAAACACAAGACAGAAATTGGGCAAACCACTCTCATTTCCTATAGGCCTCGATCCAGACAAGCACCTTCGTCTCCCTTAGAAGGAGAAGACGGCAGGAGTGCACCGAACAGCTCTCATGAAACGGCGTACAGGGCAGGCCGCATTTGTGACGGGCCTGGGCTGGGGAACCGAGAACATCAGAGGAGAAAAGAGCTAGACGAAGAGGCTGGGTCTCCACGGACTATCTCTCGCCTCATGGGATGAGGGGGGCTTCTTTTGGGGAGGACATATGGATAAATAAACATGCCTCTCGTGGATTCTCAGGCTTGGAGGTTCTCACTCAGTTCTACTCACAGCACACTGCTGAAATCCCACTGTATCATCCTTAAACCCCCTAAAGGCAAAAGAAAAGTGAAAATTAATCTAATTAAAGTCGACAGTGTTCACAGTAAGGAAAATTCTGGTATTTTGCCAAGCGTGCTTCTCTCTCCAGCCAGAGCCAGCTCTGTGGGTAAAAGGGCAGGAGGTGGGGAGCCTGATGGGCCCAAGCTGGGGTTCTGGCTCTGTCACTCGGCTGTGTCACTGTGGGGACAGCTATGCCCAGTGGCAAAAGTGACAGCTTACAGAACTGTTCTGAGGATCTAAGATACAAAAGCTGCAAAGTCCCTCAGTGGGTATGCCCCACTGGGCTCGAGCCCTCCACACTGCCCCCAATGGGTGCCTGTTCTCCCCAGATCCTGCCCCCAGGAATCCTGGCAACACAGGCAGGACTTGCTGTATCTTGAGGTGGGAGCTCCAGGAAGGGAAGTTCCCCAAACCCTATAGAACCCAGCTGCCAACACCTTTCATGGCTATTCCCATCTAATCTCATTCGGGCCACACAGCAGCCCGGTGAAGCAGGTAGGTGACTGGCTGATACCTCCATTACCCTCATTTTAGATTCAGAGAGGGAGTGAGTCTGGGGTTAGGTCCCATAGGATATCACCCCAAGTGCTGGGTCTCTGACAGTCAGTGCTCTGTCTGATAATATTGAATATCCAGATGTTCTACTACATTCTCTATGTGGATGGAAGAGTGTCCACGCAGCAGAAGCGACAGTATGTCTGTTTCAGGCTTGAGCCTGAAGAAGGGTAGGAGATTTTGCTCTTCTGTTCTGAGGGGAGCCGCCCATCTTGAAATAAGGCCAACTGCATTGAGACCACCATGTGGAAAGGAAGCCCAAGCTAACCACACAGAGAGACACTGCAGAGATGCCACACAGAGATACCATTTAGAAATACCACATAGAGATATCACATAAAGAAGAACAGAGGGCCCCAGGAGGATTTTCTCTCTAATGGCTGTGTTTCTGGAAAACCTGCCTCGTCCAGGCTCCTCATCCAGGCCAGGAGCCAAATACAATTTGCCTTTGACCTCTCAGTCTGCAGTGTTCAGCTCAGCTGTCAGGAAAACACCCAAACATACAGAAATGGAGGATGGGCAAATAAACTGCCGTGTAGCCACAGGATAGAACATGATACATTTGGAAAAAACCCAAAGAGGATGACTATCTACAGAATATTCTGACAGGTGAAAGGACCAAGGTATAGGACAGCATTTTTAGTATGATCTTCAATACATACTGAATTATTTATAAGTGAAATAATATGGTATCTGGGATTTGCTTCAAGTAATCCATGGATAGACAAGTGAACAGCAGAAAAGAATCAAGCCTGCCACAAGATGATATTTGAGGAAGCTGGGCGATGGGCACACAGTGCTTTATTATACTAATCTGTCTACTTTTATACATGTTTGAAATTTTCAATAGTAAAGTCAAAAAAATTGTTACTTCTAGGAGGAAGTAGGGCAAGAAGGAGGGGGTGAGGGTGGATGGAGTCAGAGGGCAAACGCTACTTTCAAACTTGCAAAACGAGTGTATCTTTTTTTAAAATTATGGAGTTGAAATTCACATGACATGAAGTTAACCATTTGTGTGTTAGTGTGCAAGTCAGTGGCATTTAGAACGTTCACCATGTTGTGTAACCACTACCCCCATCTAGTTCCAAACATTTTCTTAAAAGCTATAATTAATTCATTTATTTATTTTAGAGAGACAGTGTGCACGAAGGGAGTAGGGGCCGAGGTGGGGAGAGAGAGAGAGAGAATCTCAAGCAGATTTCCTGCTGAGCGCAGAGCCTAACCTGGGGCTCAATCCCATGACCCTGAGATCACAATCTGAGCCAAAATCAAGAGTCGGACAATCAACCGAGCCAACCAGGTGCCCCTAGTTATAAAGTATTTTTATCTCACCGAAAGAACCCTCCACCCTCCAGCCTGTACCCATCCAGCAATTATTTCCTCTTCCTTCCCCCCCACCTTCTCGCCCCTGCTAACCACCTACCTTCATTCTGTCTCTATGGATTTACCTACTCTGGGCAGCTTATGTAAATGGAATCAGACAATATGTAACTTTTACGTCTAGCTTCTTTCACTTAGCATCAGGTGTCTGACCTTCATCCTCATTGGGGCATGTCAGTACATCATTGCTTTTTATGGCAACTAATATTCCCTTGTAGGGATACACCACATTTTATTTATCCATTCATTGACTGGTTAATGGAACATTTGGACTGCTTCTAACGCATGTCTTTTTTAAAAAAAATATATTTTATTTATTTATTTGACACAGAGAGAGATCACAAGTAGGCAGAGCAGCAGGCAGAGAGAGGGGGAAGCAGGCTCCTCCACAGAGAGCAAAGAGCCTGATGTGAGGCTTGATGTAGGGCTCAATGTGGGGCTCGATCCCAGGACCCTGAGATCATGACCTGAGCCGAAGGCAGAGGCCCAACCCACTGAGCCACCCAGGCACCCCTAACGCATGTCTTTTTATTTTGACTGTATTTGCAAACTCTGTTTGATAATGTACGTAGACCACAGAGAAGGCAGGAGAAAGGAAGGAGCAAATTCATTAAAAAGTTAGGAAGCTTGGAAGAAACTAGAAAGCATTCAAAAATAAAAGGAAGATGAATAGCAAATTATAATTCCTCGTATTTGAGTTATGTGGTTGTATCATACAATTTATAACTTTCTTTGCAAGCATGAAAGCACTTGAGAACCTATCTGGGAGTCTGGACTGGGTTAGGAGATGGGGCTGGACGATGAGGGTCTCCATCCCAGGCTGGAGCCAATCCAGGTGTGAAGACATCTCACTGTCACAGGCTGAGCAAGTTCCTTATCTCTGCAAGGGGATGGGTCTTCTACTTCCTATAGAAGGGGAGGGCTGGGACTTTTACATAAAGTCCCTATTTCAGAAAGGGTTCCTATTCCAGAAAGGGTTGGGGACAGTTTCCAGGGAGATAGTTGTGGAGCAGGACAGCCAGTGGCATTCTGGTTCCGTTTTGTGCGCTGGCCTCTGGCGAAGAACCGTTTTGTACAGCTGCTTCTGTTGCTTTAAAACAAAAGGTCTTCACAATCTAGTCTGGGAGAAAGAACTCTGGGCTTGGGGGTCAAAAGACTAGTTTTTATTGTAGCTCTGACCCTGGATGAGTTAGTTACCTGACCATTTTCCAGATAGAAACAATAATTCTTGCTCCTTCTGTACCTTGGAATATTAGATGGTTCACAGATAATTACAGCTATGAGCTCTTCAGTAGAAAGATGTCTGGAATCACAAGGGGATATTATGATTCCTGTGTCCGGGGCGAGTGCCGTGGAGACTCTGAGAGAAGTCAGTACATATCATTGAGCTCAGAAAAGTAATCTAATCTGCCAGACTTTATCGAGGGAAGGAGAGAGAGTCTGAGAAGCTACCTAAGCTACTTATCATGACCATGAACTCACAAGTATATAGTTCTGTGCAGTCTAGAGTCTCATTTGACCCTTGTCTCAATTCTGCCCAGTAGGAGTATCCCCTTTCTGAAGAGGGAGAAACTGAGGCTTGAAGAAGCTAACAAAGGTAAAGAAGTAGGATGAGACCTCCAGCCCATGCAGTCCTGCTTTTCTCTGAGATGCACCCAAATACAGCGTGCCTGGTCATCTGGGCTTGCGGGGGGCTAATCAGAACTGGAGTTCCCCCTGTGACACAGTCTCAGTCCATCGGCCCCTTCTGTGGCATCCCCTGTGCCCGCCTTGGTGCTGGGTGCTGCAGACGAGGAGCTGACATGCACCGCCAGCTGCTGGTCCTCCTCAGCTCACTCTTTACAGGAGGCTGTTGGTGGATACTCAGTATCCATTCTCCCCTTCCTGACAAACAGAACCTTGGGTAATTTGCTCAGCTGAAAACAACATTTCCCAGACTCCTTTGCACATGGGGTGGCCCAATGAAAACTGATGCCAGTTCCTCCTCCTCCTTGCCCATGTGGCTGGTACCCCACCCCCCCATTGGACTATGAGCTGACCTTGAGTAAAGGGGCCGCATGCAAAGGATGATGGAGCCAAAAGCTGGAAATGGACTAGATCGTGGAACCAGCACACCAGCTTGGGTCAGACTACCTTTTATTTTTTTTTTTTTTAAGATTTTATTTCTTTATTTGACAGAGTGTATGCAAGCAGGGGGAGCAGCAGGGAAGAGAGAAACAGACTCCTGCTGAGCAAGGAGCCCGATGTGGGGCTCAATCCCAGGACCCTGGGATCATGACCTGAGCTGAAGGCAGACAATGAAGTGACTGAGCCACCCAGGCGCCCTCAGCCTACCTTTTATGCAAGCGATGAATAATCTCCATCTTAAACAACCCTGGTTATTTCTGGTCTCTGGCACTAACCAATATGCATGGGTTGGCTCCTTGGAGTTGGCGTCTACACCCTAAACAGTGAAGCTGCCAGGCTTTGAAGAGATCTGCACTGGCATGAAGGGGTAGAGGCAGCCACAGCTCAGGAAACAACTAGGCGGCCTGGTCAGAAGGACAAGGAGGCCATCCACACCCCCCAGCAGAATCAAAGAACAAATCCTCCAGCTTGGATGTCAATGAGGTCTGAATGAGCCCTCAGAGCACTAAGTTAAGGGATGGGGCTGTCCCGACTGCCCAGCACTGTGGTCGCCCAACCCGGGGACCTGCTCACCTCAGCAGCCCTAGTCCTCACCTCCAGCCACTCCCCTCCAAGTCTGTATCCTAAGAAGTAGCTGACTCACCCCCACCCGCACGCATGTCCTCACCATGGGCCTTTGCACATCATAAGCCTTCTGCCTTAAGCACTCCTCTCCCCACCTCTTAGCCAGACTGATCCCCCTCTGCACCCTTTGATTTAACTCTCAACATAACTCAGCCCTTCCATAAGGAGCCCTCCCTGACTTCCCCAAGCCAGACCAGGCCCCCTCCAGAAATCCCAGGCCCCGGGCTTCTCCCTCTATGGGCCACTGTCTGTCCCCTCCCCTAGTCTGCATATCCCTTTGGGCCAGGGACTAAGTGCATGACTTTCTTTTTTTCTTAAATCAGTTTTATTACTATTATTATTATTTTTAAAGGTTTTATTTATTTATTTGACAGATAGAGATCACAAGCAGGCAGAAAGGCAGGCAGAGAGAGAGAGAGAGGGGAGGAAGCAGGCTCCCTGCTGAGCAGAGAGCCCGATGCGGGGCTCGATCCCAGGACCCTGGGATCATGACCTGAGCTGAAGGCAGAGGCTTTAACCCACTGAGCCACCCAGATGCCCCAGTTCTAATATTTCTTAAAAAGATTTTATTTATTTATTTGAAAGAATGAGCAAGAGCACAAACAGGAGGAGTGACAGAGGGAGAGGAAAAAGCAGGCTCCCCACTGAGCAGGGGCCCCGACTTCGGGCTGGATCCCAGGACCCTGGGATCATGACCTCAGCTGAAGGCAGATGCTTAACTGACTGAGCCACCCCGGCACCCCCTTGACTTTCTCCCCTCACCCCCACTTGATAACTCATTTTATTAGCACAGTATAACTGTGATTCAAAAAATAATCAAGAAGACAAATTGTGGGCCAATGTCATCTAAGAAGTTAAGGTGACTCAGTCGGTTAAGTGTCTGCCTCTGGCTCAGGTCATGATCCCAGGATCCTGCGTTTGAGCCCCACATCCAACTCCCTGCTCCATGGGGAGTCTGCTTCTCCCTCTGCCTCTGCTTGTGCTCTCTCTCTCTCTCTCTGACAAATAAAATCTTTAAAAAAAAAATACTCATGAAGGTAGGACAGAGTCAGAATCTAACACCTAGACAGCAACTGGCTTTATTAAATCCAGTCTCTTCCGCCTCAGATGACAAGTGTTCTTCTTTCTAGTAATTGCTGGCTTTTACGCTCTGAGAATCAGGACATGCTTCCCTGCAAATGAGTCGGTCACACACATTCTTCCCCTGGTGATACGTGCTCCCCCCTCTTAGCCTCACCGTGGCCCCGCTCGGGAATGGGTAAGGAGCCCCGTTCGGATCTCTGCTTCCTCCCCATGCCAGGCAACATGTTCCACTTACAGGAAGGACTAGAAGTTGGTCAGTCCGTCTGGGCATGTTGACAGCTCTGAGGGGAGGAGTCAAATGTTTACAGGTTGAGGCTGCTCACATGAGGTTTGGTCAACACTCCGGATTCACTCGTCTGTCTCCCTGCCCTCTAATGGACTGGGGTCCAGTCCCTGCCCCCGAGAAACACCTCAAGGAGGACTAGGTTGAGTGGCTGCCACTGAGATATAAGGCCAGGCCTTAGGGCAGGAGGCGACATGACCCAGCCCCAGGCAGGGACCCGGTGGTCAGCGCTGGCCTTCCCAAGGCCACTCAAGTCTGGGTACACAATTGTCTAGAGCAGAAGGACCTAGAGGCCCAGGAGTGTCTCAGCTGCTTTAAGTGTCAGCTGTTGTGAACCGAACTGGTCTTTGGAGGAAGGAGGTTCAGCAAAATCTTAATTACAGGCTGTCCCTCCTGCTTTTAATGGCTATGCTCTGGAAACATACTACTTTAATCACATGCTGTTAAATCAAATCACTTTTCTTTTTTTTTTTTTTTTTTTTAAAGATTTTATTTATTTATTTGTCAGAGAGAGAGTGAGTGAGAGCGAGCACAGGCAGACAGAGTGGAAGGAAGAGTCAGAGGGAGAAGCAGGCTCCCTGCGGAGCAAGGAGCCCGATGTGGGACTCGATCCCAGGACGCTGGGATCATGACCTGAGCCGAAGGCAGCTGCTTAACCAACTGAGCCACCCAGGCGTCCCTCAAATCACTTTTCTAAGTATACCAGTGAGGTTGGGTATGTAAAGGAAACCTGTTATGAAATCTTTTATAAAGCACATTAATGGGGGGGGGCGGGGTTGGGCTAGGGTGGCTCAGTCAGTTGAGCGTCTGCCTTTGGCTCAAATCATGATCCCAGGGTCCTAGGGTCAAGTTCCACATCAGGCTTTCTGCTCAGTGTGGAGCCTGCTTCTCCCTCTCCCTCTGCCATCCCCCTGCCCCCCAGTTATGCTCTCTGGCTCTGTCAAATAAATAAGTAAAATCTTTTTTAAAAATAAGGAAATTAACTGAATTTTTTGAAGTTCAGGGGTCCTTTCATTTATAAAGTTTCCTTAAGTGACTCCAATTCAAGTTTCCTGGGCACCCAGACCCTCACTCCTCTGCCTGAGTCCTCCTTGTCCATCTCTCAGTGGGGCCCCTGTCCCCAAATCAGGTCGCTGGCAGCCCCCAGAAACTGCACAGCTCTCACCCCTTTCGCCTCCAGGAGTGTGCCTTTCTGCTCAAAAGGGCACATTCTGAATGAACTCCGAAATTCTGAAATGTTGAATGAATGTGTTGTAGGCTGAACTGTGTCCCCTTCCCCTCCAGTCATACGTCAAAGCCCTAATTCCCACACCTCAGAATATGACTACATTTGGAGAAGGAGCCCATAAAGACATAAGTAAGTAAAATGAGGTCATCAGGGTGGGCCCTAATCCATAACGACTGGTCTCCTTAGAAGAGATCAGGACACAGACACACACAGAAGGAAGGCCATGTGAGGACACAGCAAGAAGCGGCCATCCCTAAGCTGAGGAGGGAGGCTGGGGAGAAATCCTCCCTACTAACACCCTGACCTTGCACTTGCCGTTCCAGAAGTGTGAGAAAACGAATCTCTCTGTTTGATGCCCCCCCCGTGTGTGGCACTTCGTTATGGCAGTCCTCGCAGACTAACACCGGAGAGCCCGTCAGTGCCCTGTTTTAGCTGCCGGGCTCCACCGCCGATGAGCTGTGTGACCCCGGGACTGCAGTTCTGGCTCAGGGGCCTAGCAGTTCCCTTCCTTGGGGGGTCCTGGGAGGACGACCTGCGGAAGCAAGGCGGCATGCTGCTGGGCTCACCACCCACCCCCGGTTCTCTGATGCACGGCCCCTGTCATCTCCCCACAGGCATATGAGATTCCTCTCTCACTTCTGCCTGTCTCCGAGGCACAGAAAGCTGAAGTGAGAAGGGGATCCTGACACCACGCGCCTGAATTTCATTCTTGAATTAACAGTTTACTTTCCTTTTTTTTTTTTAAAGCATTGTGACATCTATTCTTTTTTTTTTTTTTTAAAGATTTTACTTATTTATTTGACAGAGAGAGATCACAAGTAGGCAGAGAGAAAGGAGGAAGCAGGCTCCCTGCTGAGCAGAGAGCCCGATGTGGGACTCGATCCCAGGACCCTGAGATCATGACCTGAGCCGAAGGCAGCGGCTCAACCCACTGAGCCACCCAGGCGCCCCGTGACATCTATTCTTAACGTGATGACTCACACAACTCATCTGTGAAATGGCCAGGATTATAAAGCTTCTTTTCATTTTACAGATGAGGTAAACTGCAGCACAGAAAGAGTGGGGGACCCTGTGACTTGTTGGATAGGACCCTGGTTGCCTGGACTCACACTCCTCTGCTCCCAGTTCCCTCCCATCATCGCTGACCCCTTAAGTACTCAAAATCACCAGGTTATCCTCTGTTGCAAAACCTTCAGTGGACCAGTCAAGTCCCCACTGGTCTGCACTACCCCCTGCCCTCAAACCTCCAACTCTAATTGCACCTCCAAACCTACTTCCACCGCCAACTCAACTGTAACAGGCCAGACTGCCCAAAGGACCAGGCCATGCTCACATGTCATCACCTCTGAAAACACCTTGTCCACTTCTTTCTTATTTATTTATTTATTTATTTTTAAGGATTTTATTTATTTATTTGACACACAGAGAAAGATCACAAGTAGGCAGAGAGGCAGTCAGAAAGAGGAGGAAGCAGGTTCCCTGCTGAGCAGAGAGCCTGATGCGGTGGGACTCCATCCTAGGACCCTGAGATCATGACCTGAGCTGCCCAGGCTCCCTGTTCACTTCTTTCTGACTAGGAGCCACCTCCTCCAGGAAGCCTTCCCTGACTGCTCTCATCGAGTTCTTTCCAGAGCTCTCCAGCCCAGCCACGGGAGGTGACTATGAACAGACTTGCCCATGTTTTGTTTACAAACTGCTTAACCATGTCAGTCCCTAGAGCAGGGAGCACATCTTCCCACCAGTCACATGTACCAGGGCACAAAGAAAAGACTCAGTATCACTCGACCCACTGGAAAACCAGTGCTGGATAACTTACCTCTGCAGTATCAACGTGTTCAGAAATTGCTGTTTACAAGTTCAACTTTGTAAGCAGAATCTCATTCTTCCCTGACACCTGCCATATCACAAGAGTATCCTCCGATGTCACCGTTCCTGCTTCCCTGCACATCCGGACCACCCCACCATGCTGCCTATCACAAAGCTGATGATCCTTAAATCATGCTTACATGAACTCCAAGTGTTACTGTTTAAAGATCTCAGGGGTCTTCCTTAACATGACCTCTTGTTACAAGACCAGACAATGAGGGCAAGCATTTTTGTCTCTTTTGTTCATTTGCTATATTCCTCATTCCTAGAAAAAAGCCTGGCGCATAGTTGCTGCTCAAAATTATCTGTTTGGGTGGGGGGGGGGCGCCTGGGTGGCTCAGTGGGGTAAAGCCTCTGCCTTCGGCTCAGGTCATGATCTCAGGGTCCTGGGATTGAGCCCCACATCGAGCTCTCTGCTCGGCAGGGAGCCTGCTTTCCTGCTCCCCTGCCTGCCTTCTGCCCATTTGTGATCTCTCTTTCTGTCAAATAAATAAAATCTTAAAAAAAAAAAAAATTGGGGCGCCTGAGTGGCTCACTGGGTTAAAGCCTCTGCCTTCAGCTCGGGTCATGATTCCAGGGTCCTGGGATCGAGCCCTGCATTGGGCTCTCTGCTCTGCAGGGAGTCTGCTTCCTCCTCTCTCTCTCTCTCTCTCTCTCTCTGCCTGTCTGCCTACTTGTGATCTCTGTCTGAAAATAAATAAATAAAAAATCTTTTTTAAAAAAATTAACTATTGAGTAAGTCTGTTGAATAAATGAGACCATAAACTCTTTGACTACCTGTTTCATAGACTTAAAAAAATTTTTAATGATTGAGGGGCGCCTGGGTGGCTCAGTCAGCTAAGCATCTGAGTCTTGATTTTGGCTCAGATCATGATCTCAGAGTCCTGGGATCGAGCCCCGAAGAGGGCTCCTCCTGATCACTGGGAAGTCTGCTTGTCTCCCCTCTCCCTCTGCCCCCCATGCTCTCTCTCAAATAAATAAATCTTAAAAAAAAAAAATTAATGATTGGATCCAAATCCAAATCTATAGTTTCTCAGCCTGGTCTTGACCTAAGTGGGTTCCTGGCTATGGGGTACTGCTAGCCAAAGACGGGTGCCACAAGTCCTGTCCTCTAGGCTCCAGCATTACTTATCCCTTCCAAAAAGTCCCTGTCCTGTCATCTAGCCGAAGCCACCCTCAAGGGGATTTCTGCAGCTGTTCCAAAGCTATCATTTCCTTCTGGATGAGACAAAGAACTGGAACTCCCACCCCAAAGGGAAACACCTCTCCAAGAGGCAAGTGAGGGGAAGAGGCTGGCCCCGAGGCATCAGCTGCCATCCTAGCTGTCACCTCCCAAACCAAGCAGTGGAATAGGGTGACTGCCCACAGCATTCGAAGGGTGTTCCTGGTGTCCCTAATGTCCCTGCTGCATCACAATGAGACCAACCTCTCCATCCCCGACCACCGACACCCGACCCCTGACCTCCGAGAGCCCGGCCTGGCCCTGGAAATAGCTCCTTCCCTTCTAAGTGCCTTCCCTGAGGTGCTGGCCCCCTAATCTGGGGATCTGCCTCCTCTCTTCCCTATCAGCTTTGGGGAGGCCCCTCTGCGCCATTCATGGAAAGGAGCACAAAGAGGCACTGAGTCCCAGAAGCTCCCAGTTAGGAGACGGGATTCTGCAGAAGCACACCGCCACAGGGGCTGGGGCCCAGCATTCTGGAGAGGGGTATGTCAGTCCCTAGATCGCTGCAATGTCCAGAATGGGGGCGGTCTTCCTCAAGGGTTCAAGGCAAGAGGTCCCTGGATAAGCCAGAAATACAGGACATATGGGAGATTCCCAAGTCACAGCTCAGGGCCAAGGTTGGGAGGGAGAGCTCCCTCCCCAGGTAACAATCCAACCCACATGGTCTCAGCTCACACCCTGCACACCACGCCCTTCAACACCTCCAGAGGCTTCCTCCATTACTAATGAGTTCAAGTTCATCCAAGCCCACGCAAGACCTGACCCCTGCAGCCTCACTGTCAGTTGGCCACCCCCTTCCCCTTGCTCACTCCCTTTGGTCCTAGTGGTCAAGCTCCTCAAGCAGACAATGCTTCCGGACCCTCCCGGATACCCCCCACTTCCTTCAGGACTCCGCCCTTACTACCTTCCGCTCACTGTTCCTCTCTCAAACCCCCGGCCCTTGGCCCTGCTTTATTCCCCTTCAGAGCGTGCCCTCATCTGTGGTCAGAGAGCTCCAGGAGGTTCGGTCCTGCCCACAGCAGCATCCCAGCAGCTAGACTGGGATTCAGGATATTGAAGGGTATACCGGCTGAATGAGTGAACAAATTCCCCCTCATTCACGCACCACACACTTCCCCTGTTGGTGATCTGTGTGTGTGTGTGTGTGTGTGTGTGCACACGCTCGGTGACACAAACTGTACCATGTGAGGCAAGGCTGGGAGCCAGAATGTCCAGCGGCCACAGCCTCAGTCTATGAAATGGGCCCGCAGCACTGCTGAAAAAAGCATACAGAGCACGCCAAGATACCTGGGTAAGGGGCACCATGTTCCCGAAAACAATTTTTAGTCCAGCTCTATAAGCTGCCTTGTGTTCATCCCTGGCCTGCTGGTCGACCTGCGCTGGCAAAGAAAAGGTGGGGACATCTGGCCCCTGAGATGCCGATGGGAGAGATAGTCAGGAGGTCACATACACCAGCCCAGTCTTCCCACCTTGCATGATCCTTCTTTGGGCTGGGGTTTTACCTGCATTTCTGGATGTGCCCCAGCCACACGATCCATCTGTCCCTCAACGCATCCAGCGCATAGTGGGGGTCCTACTACCCCTCCTAAGAGCTCACGGTACTGTCAGCAAGCCCGGTCCTAAGCACATGCACCTGCCCACTTCGGCCTTGCAGTGGTCCTAGGAAAGAGGCACTATTATTGCCGCATTCTACAGAACTAAAGCTCGAAGACTGGTCTGTGACTGCGGCTGGTTCTGGGGTGAGGTAGAAAGAGCATGAGTTGAGACGGAGAGAATGAGGCCTCTGGTCCCGGTGTCAGCTGCAAAGTCTGCGTGAGACCTAATCTCTCAGAGCATCATTGTGCTAGCCCACATAGAAGGCAAGAGGGTCCTCGGTACATTCACAAAATACGACACAGATGAGTGGCAGCTGGCGTTATTTAAGAGGGTGACACATCCTGGCCGTTTCCCTTAGCACAAAG
This sequence comes from Mustela lutreola, assembly GCF_030435805.1. Classification (NCBI taxonomy): domain Eukaryota; kingdom Metazoa; phylum Chordata; class Mammalia; order Carnivora; family Mustelidae; genus Mustela; species Mustela lutreola. The sequence continues at coordinate 25,329,433 of NC_081300.1, forward strand.
GCCTGGACAGCCGGGAAGCACAGACTACAAGGGGACAGTCCATGGTGACACGCTGCTCTGGTCTATGGAAACTGGGGGCTCAGCGGCAAGAAACAGGACTTGAAACAAATGAAAAACCTGGGCCACTGAAGTATTCAAAATTATTTAACAAACCTGCAGGGCAGCCATTGCCATTCAAGGGGGAAAGGGAGCAAATGCAAAAATTACCCTAAAGTTCAAGTGATGAGGTGGCAATTCTCTTCTTTAAATGTTTATATATATATATATTTTAAAGATTTTAGTGGATGTTTAATGCAGTGGTAGCACCGGATTTTCAGTAACATTTTTAAGCTGTGAAAAATCTACGCGGACTAATGAGGTATCTTCAATGAGAACCAAGCTTCTATTTCCCAAAATATCCCCCCAAATTAAACAGCTTCATTTTATTCAAGTATCTGCTGTTTTCTGTCTAGTTAGTTATTAGGTGAATAAGGTCAAATATTCTTCTAGGAGAATCTAGAGGAGAGCCAGGCTTTGGAGACCCCTATCAGGGCCTGGGGAGGGGCCGTCTGTAGCCCATGGAGATGCCCCAAGATGGGGACACAGACCTGTGGCCATCCCCACATGGGCGGTCTCACCCCTCAGGCCTGCAAGGCCCCTGTTGGCATTCCAGGTGGCAGGCAAAGCATTTAGGAAAAGGAGGAATACCACCCACTCCCACAAAAGCCCCTTTTGCTTTGGACCTCCTGGGCCTCTGGGCCTCCCAAGGATGGACTCTGGCCATGCCTAAGACAGCGGGACTACAAGGAGGGAGCATTTCTGAAAAGCAGGCTCATGAGGACAAGGGAAAACCCAATTTGGATAAACCATGAGAGCAAAGTGGCCTGAGAGTAGTCAAAATAAATCTGAAGAATTTAAACCCCACTCCCCCATATCAAAAATCTCCTACAGAGAAGGAACTGGGATGCCTCGTTGTTAAGAAGATTCTTTCATCATTCTGGGGAAGTCAGAGAAGCAGTGTGCTGCTGGCTGGGGGAGAAGGCAAGGCCAGGGACCTGGGACAGGAAGGGAATCCCTGGAAAGAGCCTTGGGAGTCCCAAGCCCCACTGAGGCAGGCGGGAACACAGGCCCACGAGGAAAGGCAGAAACAGCAGAAACCTCAAAATAGGGCAGACCCCCTCTGTCTAGGGCAGAGGAGCTACTGGCCAGGGATGGGGGCAGGGGTGGGGGTCCACTAAGAACCAGGGATCCTTTTAAATCACCAAACTAAATAGATACCATCGCTGAGACCAGCCAAACACCAAAGAATAAACTCCCCCAAGAATCCGGTCACCTTCAAACCTCCACCAAGATCAAGGTCAGTGTTCCATGGGCAGTAAAAGTGAGTCACCCTCACCTCCCCAGCTCTAACGAGCATTTCCAAAGGGCAGGGAAGGCTGTATTTTATCCCTGCAGGCTCCTCACTTATGGGAAAGGAGGGCTCAGTTAAGACAGATAATTTGCATACAGGGAAGACCCCCAAGGGCCTTCCTGCAGCCCCAGGCTCCCCTCCCCTCAGGAAATGCTGCCATTAACCTTCTAACCTTCTAACACCCCCCCCCCCCCCCCCCGTTGCTGGTAGGAGGGAACTAGGAAGGTGACATTCAGCATGGGAAGTCAGCCCTTGTTGAATTTTATGGCTCCATTCATCACTCTGACCCTAGGAACTGGCTCCAAATAGATTTATTGGTTTTAATACTTGTTTGGGGGCACTGCAATTAATTGAAAGATGCCTTCTGCCAGAGATTGTTCTGGAATACGGACCTGGGTCTCCGAGCACTCATTTTTATTGGGCATAATTACGATCGTCTAGAAATGGTGTTTGTCTGGAGTCCTTACTCCCAGAGAACAGGGCTCTCTGCAAATCCTGGCCTGCCTGAGCTTCCAAAAACCAGGGTCAAGGCCTCCTGTTGAAGGCAAAACAAGCTAAAGTCCCCTCTCCAAGATTAGGACCTTACCCTTATAGCTTCCTGAGATCATCAGGTATGATTTGCCCTGTGGGCAGAGAGAGGAGCCACGGTATGAGGGGAAAAAACTGATCATCCCCACCTCGGTTCTAGCCAGCTGGCCCCACTCTACCCAGTCATCACAGGGGAACACCAGGGAGCAGCAGCATGGAGCAGTGGGTAGGTACATGGACTCCAGAGCCAGACTGCTGAATCTGAATCTTGCTCTTGTTACTCATCAGCTGTGTGATCTTAGGGAAGTTACTTAACCTCTCTGGTAACCCTGTCTCAGTTTTCTCTTCTCTAAAACGGGGAGGATACTAACAGCCACCTCAGAGGGGTTTTATAAGGATTAAACCCGTTGATACTGTTAAAGCACCTGGTACAGTACCTGGCATACAGCAAATTTTAGAATTGATTTACTGGTCAATAAAAGTGTTAAAAGCTATTCGAAGAAACAATTTTGTGGCTAAAATTTAGTTTGAAAAGCATTTTTCTAGACCAGGGGGTCCACAAACTTTCTGTGAAGTGCCAGAGGATAAATATTTTAGGCTTTGTGGGCCATACAGTCTCTGCTGCAAGGAGCGAGGGCCAGCCACCGACACGCTCCCAGCAATAGGTGTGACTGTGTTCCAGTAAAACTTCTCTTAGAAAACCAGGCAGGGTCGGGGAGGGGCCCACATGGCTCTATCAGTTAAGGGTCTGCCTTTGGCCGAGGTCATGATTCCAGGGGCCTGGTACGGACAGAGCCCTGCGTGGAGTCTGCTTCTCTTTCTCCCTCTGCCCCTCCCCCAACTTTTGTTCATGCTCTCTCTTTCTCTCTCAAATAAATAAATAAAATCTTAAAAAAAAAAAAAAAAAAAAGAAGAAGAAGAAAGAAAGAAAGAAAGAAAAACATGCATTGGGCCAGCTTGGGTCTGTGAGCCTTTTGTATTTACCAACCCTTGGACTAGACCCAATGCCCTACTTTACAGATGAGGAGGACACAGCAGGGAGTTATTTGACAGCTGGAACCAAGGTCTCTGCCCTCCTAGGCCCTGTTTGAAAATGGAGAGCCCAGAAAAGGAGAGAGAAATCAACCCTGCATTCAGAACATGCTCGTGGTGTTCTGCCAGTTAAAGAGCACATCGCAAGAAGTGACACGGAGGCCACCACTTTCCATCTATGACACACACCCTGGGCTCGGTGAAGGTGAGGCCCAGGGGAGGGGTGTCCCATGATTCATCTCGATAGCCCCCCAGCCGGCAGCCCAGGAGCTTGTCACTGTAGGATTGTTCCGAGAAGGACGCTAAGTGGGTTGCCATGCAGGGGAAGAGTCCCACCCAGGACAGCCAGGGGCCCGGGTGTCCTTATTTCAGTGAATTCTGGGAGTGATTAAGTACAGCCCCTTCCCCATACCCATGACAAGGGCAAGCCACTTTTACAGAACTACAATATAAAAGAGACTTCACAGAATTTAAACCAAACAAAAGGGGTTTTAGAAACATTTCTTTCTTCATCCCTCCACACACCATGGTGATGAGCAGATAAAATCTGCGTCTCGGTGAGGGTCTGTGAGAAGGAAGGGTGCTCCGTCTCTGTGAGACCAGCTCTGGTGGTTTAAACATGACCCCCAGAATGTCTGACTCTGGTTGCATCAAGAAACGGGGTCTCTGTCCCTTCCCCAGGAATTCAGACTCAGGGACCGCTTGACCAACAGCATGTGGGAGTGACAAGTGAGCCAGCGTCCAGGCCCAGCCTGGAAGAAATCGGCCATTTCTCCTTCCTGTTTCTTGGGACATTGACTTTGGAAGCCAGCCACCATGCTCAGAGGAAGCCCGAGCAGCTCCATGGAGAAGAACCGATGGCCGGCCCATCTTGCCGGCCATGGGACTGAGCCATCTTGGAAGAGATCTTCTGGGAGCGGCCTGAGCCAGCCCAGCGGACACCATGCGGATACAGTCAGGCTGCATCTGCTGGGCACTGCCCAAATTGCAGACTCATGAGCAGAATTAATGACTCTTTTTGTTTAAGTCACTAAATTTTAGGGTGCTGTGTTGCATAGCCATACGAACTAGAATAGGCTCTTACATGTCAACTGCTTGCTCGGGTCACAAAGTTATTCACTTCCACGGGTAACTCAAGAAAATACTGTTTTGTTTGTTAGGAATCTGGGGGCTGGGATGAGAATACAGGCCCCAGATTTCACATTCTGTTGTGCAGAGAAAGGAATATGATATTGTGATTTATAATAACAGACATAGATCTGGTCATCTACTGTTCCTAGCAGAGAGTTCCTAAAACCCTTGGAATTTATGAGAGAAAAAGGTCTTGCATTCCTAATAAGCCCTTTTCCACCCAAAGTAGGTTCTGTTAATGAGGGGACTCTTGGAAAGCACCTAAGGACGGGGCTCCTTGCCGTGGAACTTGCCCTGTGATTAGAGGGCTGGAACTTTCGATTCCACCCCCTGACCTCAGGAGATGGAAGAAGGGCTGGAGGTTGAATCCATTGCCAATGGCCAATGACTTAATCAACCATGCCTCTGTAATCAAGCTCCCTAAAAACCCAACGACAGGGTTCAGAGAGCTTCCAGGTTGGTGGACACATGAAGATCCGGGAGAACAGCATGCTCCAAGAGGTCATGGAAGCTCTGGGGTCTTTCTATACATGCCACCCTATGCATCTCTTCCATCTGGCTGTTCCTGAGTTATATCCTTCCATAATAAATCAGTAACCTAGTAATGTTTCTTGGAGTCCTGGGAGCCACTGTAACAAACCAATGGAACTTAAGGAGCAGGGTCATTGGAACCTCCAATCTATAGTCAGTCAGAAGCACAGTGTCTGAATCTGGTGTGTTTTGGGGGTGGGTGGCAGTATGGAGGGTCTTATAGAACTGAGCCTTTAACCTTTGGGATCTGATGCTATCTCTGGGAAAAGGAGGTATTTTGTAGGACTAAGTCCTTAACCTGTGGGATCTGACCTATTTCCAGGGAGACAGTGCCAGAATGGAGCTCGATTGTAGACTACCCAGTTGGTGTCAGGGGATTGCTTGGTGGTGTGGAAATCCCATACACACATCGTATTGGGAGCAGAATCATAAGGTGCGAAGATATTTTGGGGGGAACTAGAAAAGGGAAAGTATATCTCAGGAGATAGGGCCAATATTTTTTATCAAAAAAAATTTTTTTTTTAATTCATATGAGCATAACAACAAATTTGAGAATGAGACCCCAGAGTCCCAATTCAGACATAAGATGCCAGTTGAGAGAAGTCCTGATTTCACATATTCAAACGCACAACCTGATTTTTCATTCAGAAAATATAGTCACCATGGCTCACGATGTGGAAGAGATGACACTGGCCTAAAAATGTTGAGTCTAGTGGGATAAGTCATTATCTCAACTTCAGGATAACTCTTACAGATGACCTGAATTTGAGCAGCAAAACTCTGACGGGTTTATTGGAATGAGTTAGACGTAAAATGTGCCTCTTAGTTACCTTTAGACAAGAGTATTTATTAGTGGTTGGTGAATGGATGTCAAACAGAACACTCTTTACCATAGCACAAGAGATGCTAAACCTTTCTGACAATTAAATATATTAACTGTCATTGTGCTGAGGTTATTCAAGGGCCAATTAAGAAGTTTCTGGTTGGGACACCTGGGTGGCTCAGTCAGTTAAGCCGCTGCCTTCGGCTCAGGTCATGATCCCAGGGTCCGGGGATGGAGTCCCACATCAGACTCCTTGCTCAGTGGGGAGCCTGCTTCTCTCTCTGCCTCTGCCTCTGCCTGCCACTCTGCCTGTTTGTGTGCTCTCTCTCTCCGACAAATAAATACATAAATAAAATCTTTTTTATTTGACATACAGAGATCACAAGCAGGCAGAGAAGTAGGCAGAGAGAGAGAGAGAGAGAGAGAGAGGAGGAAGCAGGCTTCTCGCGGAGCAGAGAGCCTGATGGGGGGCTTGATCCCAGGACCCCAGGATCATGACCTGAGCCAAAGGCAGAGGCTTTAACTCATTGAGCCACCCAGGCACCCCTACATAAATAAAATCTTAAAAAAATGAAAAAGCAGGATGTATGACATCCTTGTCTTAAAAAGAAAAAAAAAAGAAGTTTCTGGTTATCAAAATCCTGGATAACAGAAGTTACAGTTTAGAAAGTCTAAATTTACAAAACGTCTGCTTTTGAAAAAAACTGGAGACTGTATAAAAGGACTCTTTGCTTTACAAAAATATTTACTGAGGTTGTCTTCAGTTAATGACCATGTTTTATGAATACAAATTACGGCCATATATATAAATGTTTTATATGAATAAATAAATATTTAGGAACCCACACTTGGTACATGAAAAGAGGTAGCCTCAGGCTGAAATGGAACATCTATTATTCAAAACTGTCCCAATGCCAAGTGACATAAACCCAACCCAACTTGCTTATGCAGCCTTTCCCAAAATTCACGACCTTGGAGTTGTCCGTCCTGCTCCTATCACTGGCTATAATATTATTATTGACCTTGTATCAACTTTTTATTAAACTTAGCATCCTGTTAAGCAACAGTGCGATCACAAGTTCCACGGACTTTTTCTTCCCCTTGGAGGCATATTTAAATGTTGTAAATTTTTTAAAAGTTGTAATTTTTTGCAAGTCATAGATAGTCAAATGAAAATCAGCCCACACTCCATCGGAAGAATGAATGCCTTACTCAGACGCATAAAAGTTAAGGGTGCTTCCTGAATGGAGAACCAGCCCTTAATTTGTTTTCTCACTGATTTCTCTTGCCTCGGTCTCCCCAATGGAAGAAGCACATTAGCCCTGCCAACTCTCAAGAACATCAGGAGTAATGACCCCGTGCTTCTGACAAGGGCACGCTCCGAGGTGATAATGGACAGTACCCATCCACAGCAAGCAGCCTGCTCAGTGAACTCACACCCACTGGGATCTGAAGGCCTCTGAATGCTGGAGCCAGGGCATGGGGATTCGGGAACTGTGGAGATCATGCGCAGGCCATGGGGGAACTAGAAACTTGACACAGTGCTTTTCTGGGTCTGAAATCCATTACAGATACATTAAATAAACTTGGCTCTAATGGGGTAACTAAAAAAAATCACTAAAACCCTATGAGGATAAACCAGGAGCGGTGCTGCCCGGGTTAAAACCAGGTCCCCAACAGTGTCCCTAAGCAGCCCAGCCAACCTTCCTCTTGTTCTCACTGACCCATTTTCAGCCTGTGGAATCCCAGTTCTCACCTTGTTCTCGCCCTGTTCTCACCTTCACCCGCACCTGCCGTGCACCTGGCTCAAACAGGAAATGGAAACCAGATGGGCCAGGATGCAGAGGACTTGGGCTCAACGTTGGCTCCCAAGGTTCCTCCGCCATGGCTGGTTTCTCTCCAGCATGAATGTGGCCACAGTCAACCACTTCTGTTTCACCCGGAGGAAGAAAACACATTACATGACTCCCCAGCAACCCTTTCCCCATCTCCTTCAGTGGGTCTCACTCAAAGCCCACATCCTTAACAGACCTAGAACGGGGCCTGGCATGGGGCAGAGATAATGTCTACCTTATTGAAAAAATTAATTCTATAGGGAAGGAGCAAGCTGCCAAGCCATTCGTCCAAATGGCCAAATAAGGCAGCTCCCGAGCTGCTGTCTTCGGTGTACGCAAATGTCAAAGATGACATCACAGGGACCCTTCCTTCCCTACGCCAGTCCAGGCTGAGGACCTAATCCCTACTCTGGAGCACTGGGGACCTCAGAGGGAAACAAGCAGGGATGTTGGATAATTCTTCATCCAATCCCTGAGGTCACTGAGGAGAAAACATCAACCATGATGTGAGTTGCCCAAGGTCACCCAGGTCACCAGTGGCAGACCTGAGACCAGTGACCTTTTCAGATCACTGCAAGGAAACCTCAGCACAACCTGCCCATCTCTGTGGGTGATGCTTCAGAGGCAAAACTCAAGCAAAACTGACCACATCACCTAGGAGCTGTGTGACCGAGGGTAAATTACTTACCCTCTCTGTGCCTTCCTTTTCTCAACTATAGAAGAGAGGCTGTGAAGGCTAATTAATGAAACACAAGTGAAGGGCTCACTAAGTACTCCTAACTGTAATAACCAACAAATAAACTGGCCCAGGGTTGTCAGGAGAACTACCACCTGTTCAATGCCTGGGTTGAGAGACATCTTCCCTGCTGTGCAAACACAGCCGCTCAGAGAGAAAAGTCCAGGTTTGGGAGTCACACACACACGTGGAGTTGTAGCACAGACTAGGAAAGCCTACACAAGAGACTTCTGTGTTCCCACAGTTCCAGAGGCTAGAAGGCCGAGATGAAGACCAGCATTGGACGGTTTCCTCTGGGAAAACCTTGACTTGTCTCTCCTTGACTTGTAGATGGCCGCATTCCCCCTCTGTCCTCATCTCTCAGGTGTCCTAGTTCTATTTCTTGCCTCTGTCTTTATGCCCTTTTAAAAAAATTTAAAGATTTTATTTATTTATTTGACACAGAGAGACACAGAGAAAGAGGAAATACAAGTAGGGGGAGTGAGAAAGGGAGAAGCAGGCTTCCTGCCCAGCAGGCAGCCCGATGTGGGGCTTGATCCCAGGACCTTGGGATTATGACCTGAGCCAAAAGCAGACACTTAGTGACTGAGCCACCCAGGCCCCCCCATGTGCTCCTTTTTTAAGGACACCAGTTGTATTGGTTTAAGGCCCACCCGTAGGACCTCTTTTTACCTGAATTACCTCTTTAAGGGCTCTGTCTCCAAACACAATCTTATTCGAGGTAATGGGGGTTCCAATTTCACCCCTAACAGCATGGTGGGTTACCTTCCTTCCTCTTTAGGGAAGGATTAAGTAGAAATCCAGAAACCTCATACAGGGTCCCATGTTGCCCCCACAATGACCTGGTTTTAAATCTGGAGATGGCCAAGAGCAGCAAGTGCCTTTCCTCTTTCTACCAACATGAACTTTGCTGTAAAAAAATGTATTTTCACGGAGCATGGACCCTGTGGCAGGCACCATCCTAGGATCTATCTGCAGATGACTCAGACAAGGATAGCATCAAGGTGCTTCTGATCTCAGAGAACAGATCAGGTGAGGCCCCAAGGAATGGTGGGAGTGATAGCACATGCCAAGTGCCCTAAAGATTTACAGACCAAGTCCGGAGGTGGAGGGGAAGATGAAACTGACCAGATTAGCAGAGTGTATAAAGACCTGACCAGGGATGGATTTGTCCCAGGGCACTGGGCCGGCACCTATGGCCCAGGCTGTCTGTCTGTATGAAGGGGACAGAGGTTTGGGGAAGGGGAGATAGTGTCCTTCTTTAGGGCCAGACTTCCCAATCAGTACAGACAAGACTCTGCAGGACCCAAGGTATCCACATCACACTAAGGAGCAATTTCTTCTTTCAACCCCATAGCTATCCTCAAAGGTGACCAATGTCTGCCATCAACCAGCCAGAGCCTCGGCCCCTCAGTCCTGCTGTCTGGGCCACCTGCGACACAGGCTCCCTGCCTCTGGACAATTCTGTCTGCCAGGGTCTCCCCTTGGTCCCAGTGGTGGAGGAGGAGACGGGCTACTGGCAGGGGGAGAAGGCACAGAACCCACCTACTGGGACCATGCAAAAGGCATCATTAGATACCTGGGGTCCTATGCTCCAACAACACCTGTGAGTTAAGAAATAATAATCACTAAAAAAGGTAAAACTATAGTGAAAGAAAGCAGATCAGTTTCCAGAGCCGGGGGTACATTTTTTTCACTTCAATTATATTAAGGTATAAACAATTATTTCTCAATAAAGCTGACAACTCCCCCAAATAAGTCAATAAAATCATATTGAAATTTGTTGAGGCAAACATTAATCAATGCTCACCCAACCATGATTCTCCTCCCCATACCCTTGCAAGCAGTCTCACCTCTTCCCATAGATGAGGCAGAAAACACCAAGACTTGCTTTCTCAGCCTCCATTGAGCTAAGGCTTTAGTAGCTGCCCATTTCTCTACAATGGCACTTGCTGGAAATTCTAGCAGGGAGATTCTGGGAAAGGTGTCCATGCTTGAAAAATTAAAACTCAAGGGGAAATTCACTTTCCTACCCACTCTCAGACACAGTTACATGAGAACAGGTGATATGTGGAGCAGGGGCAGCCTTGCTATGACCATGAGGAGACAAGCTGGAGGATAAAGGCCAAAATGCTGAAAATGCTTGCCTGTAAGGTTAGATGAACTCCTTGAAATCATCCGTGACCCACTGAATTAACCAACTCTAGAACCCCTACCTTCGGACTTCTGGCTCCGTTAGTCTATAAACACCTTGTTTATTAAGCCCTTTGAATCCAGTGTTCTTTTACCTGTCGCCAAGCACATCCTACAAGCCAGGTGGTTTTCAGCTCTCCAAACTTCCACCTCCAGCTCCAACCTCAAAACTGAGATCGGAAAAAAAAAAAAAAAAAAACCTGAGATCGGGGTGAGACAGATGACAGATCCTTGTGGCTGGAAAACTAAGATTCATCAGAATTTTAAGCCCACAGTCCCCACGGAAAATGCTTTCCTCTCCAGCTCCTCAAGAAAATGGGGAAGCAGTTATCAGTTTCTTTGTAGGCACTATATCCATCATCACCCTGTGTGTCCTGCAGTGCAAATGAGTGATGACGGTGTCAGGTGTGACCCACACTACATCCCTGGTCCATGTGGCCATAAGCCCCCACTGGCCCAGGACTGGCCCAGGTGATATCTGTGTCCCAACATGATTATTAATAGCACTCCTTTCACTCTGAAATGTTTCTGCATTTGGACAAAAGAAATATCATTGCCCTGTGCTGGCTGCTTCAGCATACTTTTCTTTCCTCTTACCCAAGACTTCCCACATTATACGAACATGAGGCCATTCCGTCTTCCCCACCAAAATGAAGGTGGGTGGTAGGGACCCTGCCAGGTTCCCCGAATTCACCTGCCCCACAGCAGGTACGTGACACATGTCTGCTAAACTGAACCAAATGTTAACAGAAGTAAGGGCCTTAAGTTAAAAGGTTGGAGGCAAACCAGCATAAGGAACAACTTTTGGAGGGGGAAGAGAAGAAAATGGGTGCTTTCCCAGAATCCCTGACCCTCGCCACTGGGCCCTGTCAGCTGGGGCCCTGTGTGAAACCGGCCGTGTTTATCTGGACATCCAGCTGGCTGGGGCAACCTCACTGTTCAGGCAACTCATGTTCTGCCGAACTCAACATGGTGCCTAAGGGATCTATGAATCCCACAGACCCCAACCATCCTGGACATACAAGGGAGCAGAAGACCTTTTGTTCCCTGAGGACAGCCCAGGGCACTGCAGACAGACCCCAAGATAGATAAACTACATGCCTGAAAAAATATTTTTGATTGTGAACACCATCCAGTCCGGGGACACATCAAGATATGTTCAAACTCTTCAGTGTCTCAGCTAATGACCCACGAATATAGTGAATTCATATTCGCCATATTGTGGCTTTTCAACTAGCGGTGAGATCATGACAGGGCCAACCCCCAGGCAGGCCCTAAAAGGGAACAGCAGCCTTGGGAATTGGAGCTCCACCCACCCTGGAGGGAACCACACACATTCTTTCTGAATAACTTTGGGCCTCAACGGTCACAGGGACTGTTAGGCATCTCCACGCCTCTGCCTCTCTGCCTGTCTCCCTCACAGACCTTACTTTCACTCAGGGAGGCATACGGAGGACGCCTAGGCCAGTGCCCATCATAAAGGGATACCCCATCAACGCCAGCTCCCGGCCTCAGATCCTGGAGTCACTTACTTACAAGCTTATGAGCTGCAGTGTATTCTGGGTGCTGGAGAAAGAAATTTGCAGCGTATGCCGTTGCTTCTTCCATATGAATCTGAAAAGCACGGAGCCAAAGCTTCTCCAAACTTCTACATCACAGACTGTGCCTATGCAGCCAGCTCGGCTAATCTCGCAGCAATCTGCAAAAACTCCCTCGGTGCTCAGTAAGTTTAGATGGGACTTGGCTGGACGCTCTCTTACAGAATCTTAGCTTGATAAATTAAGGCCCTTCTTGCGGAAGCCAACAGGATGGTGAAGGGTCTGGAAAATCACAACAGCCGAAGGGGCCATGGGGGGAAATGGCTGGGTGCTGCCTGAGGCTTGTGGAAGGTCTTTCCAACTGCAAAAGGCTTCGAATGAGGGAAGGGGCTGCCTCACAGAACAGTAGGCTCCTGGCTGCGGGTAGCGGGAAGCGTTGGAGCGAGATAAGCCAGGGAATCCACACTGGCTAGGAGACTGAATGGGGAACTCTAAGGTGTTTCCGAGTTTCAAGTTCCAGGAAACTGGACATGGGGGAGATGATGCGGTACACAGACTGGGGGACCCATAGCAGTTGGAGTCTGCATAGGGTACCCATTGGGATAACTTGGACAGAAGCCTCTGTGGGGACTTGTCCTGAGTCAATGGTAAGGGAGAACATTCTGGCCTTCTGGGACGGGCTTGTCTGCAAGCTTCTGCTCAGAGATGAAGCCCTGGGGTGGGAAGAGCCCTTCACAGGCCCTGCACACGCCTCCACAGGTGTGCAGCTGTCTCCAAGGCCCTTTTGAAAGGTTCCCACCTGTCCTCCTCTCCCACTCCGGCCTCTCTCTCTTCCTTGTCACTCATTCAGGCCACCTGGGTCCTTCAGTATTCTCTCCAAGGTGGTGGAGACTCAAGTCAGTGAAGGGTGAGGAATCCCAGAATCTTCCTGCTGCCCCTGGGAGCTGAGAGCCATGGGCTGGGGTAGCCTGATCCCTGGACGCTTTATCTGCTAACTCGTCCTCTTGGGGACTCTAGGTCACATTTGTGGTGGACATCCAAAGCCCTAACAGGCCTAAGGTATTTTGTTTCCAGGGTTGATTTTGCCTCACTGGCGTGGGGAAATCCAGGCCAAGATTGCCAAGCTCTCCCTCCCCCACATCCATGCCCATGGGCTGATGTCTATTCTCTCCTTTCTCCAAGTGTGAAAACCTTTGCAGGGACCCAGTTTAGGAAGGGCCCTCCATTCCAACGCCCATCTGGTCTCCCGGAGGAGACGTTGCCAGGACTCAACCCCCTTTGGTTCTGAGACTAGCAACCACCCCTCACACTCCAACCCCCAGGACTGGCCCAGCCCGAGTGGAAGCCGACTGTCCGCTCTCAGTTTCGAGTCCCCTGGGTAGTTCCCTTCCATTCCATGAGCTCCGCTCTTCTTCGAAAGGATGCTAGTTATATTTTATACAGCGTTTCTAGGTGCTTGGTAATTGGACGATTTTCAAGATTTTTACTCCACTATGATACTAAAAATATTTTAACTCAGTGTTGGGATACCCTCTTTGGACTTGCTCACAAGAACTTTCCCTGGTTGGCCTCCCACGCCGAACAATGAACGCCGGCCACATCCCTGCAGATATCCAACTGCAGGTGCAACACCTACTGTGTGTGGCTCGTTCAGGCCCCAAAGACTCAAAACTGAAACGGCCAGAGCTCTGCCTAAAACACATCAGCTCTCCAAGTGCAGTAAGGAATGAGAAGTATCTGCCAAGGGTCCACTATGGAAATCATCCTCTACGACTTGCACAGGGAGTGCAAGCTTTCTCGAGGCTTCCTCTGTCCCCATCCGGGCCAGGCTTCCCTGCCCTTTTGCTCACGCCCTGAGCGCCCGGAACAGGGCTCCGCTCACCGCGGATGTTAAAAATGAACACGCCTCTCCCCTCACTCTAAAGGCTCCCAGCTGAAGTGTGCTCTCAGCTGTCGCCGGATCCTGCCAGCTGGGCCTCCAGCATGACACAGCATCCCCGCCCTGGCTTCCCTGACGACTGCGGGCCACCGGCTGGGCATGACAAAGGATTCTCTGACAATGGGAGGAAGAGGTCTTTTATTGTCTACAGCAGCCCCCTGGCGAGGTCCCGCTCCCTAGCAGCTCTTTCCCACTCCCATCGCTGTAGCTCCTGCCCACACATCTTCCTCGGGCTGCTACCCTGCACACTGGAGACAGCTCCACTGGACCCTCCCACCCGCAGTTCAAATCCAACAACACACCATCTACCACGGAGCTCATGTGGTCCTCCTTCTCACCCCAGCCTCAGTCGACATGCTCTGACAACCGCAAGTTCACCCCTGGGTAAAGGCTGCCATCCACCCCATTAGTGAGGCTAGAAACCTGCGAGTCCCTGGGACTTCTCCTTTATTCCTCTGAGCTAAGCAGTCACTGCAGACTTTAGTCCCCAAATGTCTTTAATGCACAGCCTTGCCTCCATCCCTCTACCCACGGCCCTGGCTCCAGGCTTCATCTCCTGAGACCTGGATCCTAGATGGAACCTGTCACTGCCTCATCAGCCCAGTGGCCTCCTGGCTCAGGGCTCCAGGTCATATTCCCCACTGATCTAGGGCAGCGCGCCTCAGCCCTGCTTAAAGCCCCATCCTTTGTGCTCTACCTGCAGTATGACAGCCAACGTCCTCCCTGGGGCAGGCTCTCTTGGATCTGTGCCGTCCATGTCTGCCTCTCCACCTTTGAACTTGACCTTGCTGCAGCAATCCCTGGCTATGCCCAGCCTCAGGTCACCCCTCCTAGGCACACGCTGTTCCTTCTCACTTCTGTCTCCTCTCCTGCTGGTTTCTTCTTTTCATCCATTTGCCTTCAGGTCCTACATTGTCTCCCTTAGGAAGCCCTCCCCAATCTCTGATTCTAGAACAGGTAGCCCCTTGATCTTTTTACTCTAAGGCCCTCAGAATTTTCTCAACCACTATGCTCACCACACAGTTTCCCCTTTACAGACGTTTGGGCCATTGCCCCAACTGAAAACCGATTCTAGGTCTGCCGGGACCTCAGACCAACTCCCTAATTCATCTCTTCCACAAAATCATTCCCGTTGGCCCCATCTACATATCAGTGCTATGATAACTGTCTTCCTTACTTTCTCCATTCCATCCTTGAGTAAGTTAGCCAGCACCTGGGGCTGACTCCATGCTGGATATGAACCAATGGTGGACATAAAAAGTTCTAAAAACTTTTTTTACAAAACTGTCATGATGATGTGACATGATGACCATCCCAGCCCCAGGCACTGGATTTGAAGTCTGAAGACCCGGGTTCCAATCCCTGCTCTACTGCTTCCTTGTGACTTGGGCATGTCACTAACCTTGGAGGCCCGATTTCCTCATATACAAAATGGGAATAATGCTGATAGCCTTGCAGGGCTATGGTAAAAAGCAGATGAGATCACTTGTGTGCAGTACTTCACAAACTGTAAACCCAAAACAAATGTAGTCTCCTCTGCCAACCAGCCACCCGCCCCACTCCACTATCCCTGCCAGTAGTTTCTGTCCTTACTGAGTCAGGTGAAGATCCAGTGAAATGTGTGGGTCCTCTTCCTAGAAAAATGCACATACATAACAGCTTTGCAAACAGTTTTGGGAGGTTGCTGAGGACCCTGCCATGGGAAGGGAAGGCCAAACCTAAGTGCCCCAGGAAGTCCCCAGGTTTACCACCTCTCATAAATCTATGCCCTCAGCCAGATTCCTAGATGCCAAAGATGAAAGGCAGGGCAGAGAAGGGCAGTCTCAAAGGAAAGGAACCTCGAGACTCAGAGGTGAATTCCAGAGCCTTTCCCAGAACCAGAAGAAAGCAGAGAAGAGGTAGCATTCTCACTCTTTGGGAAGTAAGAACCCCACTTGTCTCAGAAAGCACCACAATATGGAAAAAGAAAATTGATCACGGCATCAAAATCTGAACATTCTTGTCCCACTCTGCCAAGGGCTCTCAGTGATGCCCCGGGCAAGTCGTTTCACCTTGATCGGCCTCAGGGTCTTCACATGGAGATCAGCTCATTGGTTAGACCCGTCCTGGATGTGGGTGCTTAATCTGGAGATGTATCTGTTTCCCCCTCCCTGTTCTGAACCACAGCTGTGGCCTGGGTTTAACTGCGAAATAAGAGGCAGATGTCAATAGCATCGTGATAATTCAGGGAGAAGGCCACCAACACAGCACTGTTCTAAATTAAATTGTGTGCAGCTCGAGGCAGGAGGGCAGAAGGGCAGGAGAGAAAAACCTGAATGTGAACAGCTGAGCTGAAGTGACTGAGTTGGCAGTGAGGCGGAGAGGTAGAGGATCCCCCCCACAAAAGAACATCAAAAGAAGCTGCCATGTTATCAGTAAGCTATGTAACAATGCCACCACATTTGGAAAATTCCCAACAACTGTGATTCACCCGTCTGTTTGAACCTCCTGTTCTCTCTCTGGGCTTGGGACTCTCTCTCCATCCTACCTACCACCTCCTGCTTCCTCCTTCATCATCTGAACAACAAACAATGGAACCTTGAAACCACGCTAGTAGACCCCCAAACAGAGACCGTGTCAGGGACCCTAGAGGTGAATTTGGAAATGAACAGATAAAAAGCAGACCCATAGGAAAACATCCACCCCGACATGCAAGACAGAAACTGCTAAGCCCAGGAACGACTTGAGTGAGACCTCGGCAGAAGCCCTAGAATAGCACGGAAGGCAGCCGACCACAACCCACTGGAGCCCTGCAGAGCTGGGGCAGGACCATGGAGAACCATCTTTCAGCTCCTCGCTGCTTAGCACTCCGCTGGTTGACTTCAGCAGATGACTGCCTAACTTCCCCAGAAGGACATACCTTCAGGCCCACCTGGGAGGGTACAGACCGCCTAAAGCCCAGGGTAACAAGGGACAGAAGGCTGTTCTTCCTTTCTTGCTCCCTCCTGCATTTGCTCTGGAAAGGAACTGGCATTAGGAGTCCCTTCTGACCAACAAGTGTGAAACTGACTAAGTCCCAGGGTGAGTGCTCTAAAGTATTTATGATTTGTTCTCCTCTGCAGGCTGTGAATCATCTGTTTTACTGCATTACAAAGTAGATATTTCTACTACACTATCTTTGTGTGCCCCAAACACAGTAGAGTATCTAGCCTAAGATAGGTGTTCAATAAACATATGCTGGACTTAAAATCTTACATTTATCTCTGCAGCTGGAATATGTTGTTGCCAGGAGGGCACTATGTATTCAATTTTCTTTGCACACATGTCTAGCTACAGAAACATGTAGGTACTCAATACATAGTTGTAATTGAGTGATTAGTTGGCCAAACCTAATAACCCTCCAGGCTGTGTCTGAAAACCTTCCTGCATATGAACTCTGAAAAATACAACCAGCATGTAGGAGCTCTTTGCTCTTTTCAGAGCAGAGGGCAGGATCACCTGGGATGGTTTCTCCAGGATCTACACTTAAACCAGCACCTAAAGAATTAACTGTAGATTCAATAAGGACACTGAATCCATGAACGCACTCACAGGAACACAGACAGGTGTTACATAAACACGCATGCCGTATGGATTTATTACATGGTATGATTCTGGTACAGTGCGTGTATCAAAGCTGATAACCGCTCACCATTAACAAATTATCAGATGCGTAATAATAACAGCAGTGCCAACTTCTGTTCTTTAATGGCTATTCTCACTAGAACTGGTAACAAATCAACATTGTTTTGGCAAAGAAGAAATACCAGTATAATTTAGGCCCTTACCCAGGTTCAGTACTTCCTGGGGTTCCAACACCTAATCTCAAAACAAAACACAACAAAATACCCAAACACACTCCCCCCCATAGTGGCCATTATTTGAATAAAAAGCCTCAGGCTGAGAAGAGAAATCACAAGACCACAGAGAGGGAGAAAGTAGCTCTTCCCCCTCTGAGAGGCCTTGGGCAAGTCACAGCACTTTCTGAGTCTCAGCCGGCTTATCTGTAAAATGGGGTTAATAACCCTCTACCTCATAGGACCCTCTTAATAAATGTGATGATTCAAAGTGGGGATGGGGGGGAGAAACGCCCTGTGCTGTCTTACAAACATCCTATTATTATGGAAATCTGTTAATCACCGATGACGCTGTACCTCAGAATGCGTTACAAAATTCCTGCCTACAAGCGTACATTATCTAGGACAGACACTTGACACACCAGAGATGATCTGTGTGTAAATCGAATCCTGTTTCACATACTCAAAGGGAGTTTCCTCAGGCGACCTGAGTGGGTCCTGTGAGGTACTGCACACCTAACCGTTTGTTCGGCGCACTCTGTTCTCATATGATTGGGTTTTCTGGAAAGCCTGACCATTGCCTTGCGCTGGCTGAGCATGCCCGAAGCTGGGATTCCCGAGGTTTTCGGGCCAGACCCCGCGCTGGGCAGGAGGGACCGGGCCCGGACAGCCCGCGGCCCCTCCCCGTGCTGTGGGCGGCTCCTTCCTCTCCCCTCCAGCTCCCGCGGCGGCGGCGCTCGTGCTGTGTCACTTTCGCTCTCCCGAGACTCCAGCCGCCGCGGGCCCGCACTCCACCGGCGTCCTCCCTTTGCGCGCCCGCCCCTAGCCTGGGAGATAATCTCCCGGCGGCACAGACCCGGCGGCGAAAGCGACGAAGCCGAGCGACTCGCCCGGCACCCGGTAGCGGCGCGGGCAGCAGCGCCCTAACTGGGCGGGCCGGGCAGCCTTTGCCCCCCACCGTCTACAGGACGAAGAACGGGAAGGGGCCCCGCAGAGCGCACTGGTCCTCTCCAGGGTCCGCGAGGCAGCGGCGGGGCGCGCGGGGACGCGCAGCCAGAGAGCCTCCGAGCAAGGGTCAACCCGAGCGTGTCGGGAGGGTGGGGGGCGGCAACACGCGCGCACTAGCTCCCCGCCCGGCCAGACCTGCGCCAGGCACCGCCGAGTCAGGGGGCACTGGGGCCGCGGAGCGAGGCACGGCGGGTCTCCCGCGCCACCTCGAGTCCGGAACTCCCTCTCCGACTCCGCGCACACGCAGCTGCAGGGGCTCCCCGGTCGCATAGCCGCAAGACCCCCAGTCCAAGTAACCCGGGAGCGCGCGCGCGCGCGGACACGTACACATGACTAAGACCCCAACTGGGACCGCGAGGGGCCTGGCGGGACGATTCACCCGGTAGTCGGGCCCACGCGAGTCCCCACTACGCCGCGCTCTGACCCCTCCACGCCCCGCCCCCCCCACACACGCCAGAGCGGTGTGTACACACACAAACAGCTGGGCGGGGGAGGCGACGCCTCGCTCCTCGGGGTGGGGACACACAGGCCTCCCGCAGCCAGCCCTCCCCTTTACAAGCCGCACCCCCTCCCTGCTCACACCCGGCCCCCAACCCCAGCCCTGAAAACTCCACGAAACCCAGCAGCCAACGCCGACCAGAGGAGGGGTTCCGAACCTCGATTGTCTTTTAACGTCAGTGTTAAGACATACCAACTCACCCGCGGTCCCCGGGACGCCTCCTTCAGAAGCACCCGGGCTCGGGCTCGTGGTCCTCTGGGCCGCGGACATCCGCCGCCGCCGACCGAACCACCACCCCCTGCCCTCCCTGCCCCCCACAACCCGCGTCCAGGACAGTCACCTGCTCGTCGTCCCGAAGAGCCCGAGCCGGAGCCCACCCCGCGGCCACTCGGGTCACTCGCCACCGCGAGCAGGCTTTTCACAGCCTGTCAACTTAACCACTGCTCGGCCGGGCGGATCTATTCCCCAGGCCCAATTACACCGCGGCGACAGGAATAATAATAAAGCCAACAGAATCACCACCGTAGGGAATGTCCACAACTGCGACCGCAATGGCTGCACCGATTCGGGTTCTTCCTCTGCTCCCATCCCCCGCGCCCCCCGCGGCCCGCAGGCTCACAGGGGACGGAGGGAGGGTGCCGCCTGTCTAGACGACAGACATCCCCGCGCTCGCGGGGACGGGCGCGCACACACTCTCGCACGGCCGCTGCTACAGACACAATCAGTCACCACAGGAGGGAGGGGCTGCGTGGAGACACTCTCTCCGGGTCCCTCCGGCAGCCGCCAGCGCAGCAGCCTCCGGCCCGGAGTCGCCACCCAGGGCCGCGCTCCCTACCTCGGCGGAGCGCGGTCAGAACAGCTGCAAGTTTGGCTGGTACTAAAGCAACTGCTTGATGCAGCAAATGCGGGCTTCAAAACAAAAGGGAGAGCAATCACGCTCGCTCTCTTCCTCCCCCCGGCTTGGAACCCGGCACATGACAGCGGCTACACTGCGCGGCTCGTACGCGAGCCGGGCTCCAGCCGTGCGCCCCCCGAGAACCCCCTCTTCTCGGGAGCCCCAAGGCTAAGGCTCCCCACTGGGCGGGGAGCCCTGCGGGGAAGGGGCGACCCTGGGGAGGGGGCGAGATCGTGGAGTCCGGTCCGCGACCGAGAGGGGGTCGGAGGATCGGCGCCGACGCCGGGCAGCCGGGGGCGCAGGGAGGGGGAAGGGGGCTAATTGTTTGGGGCGGTTTTCTCGGGTTTATCTATAAGCACGCGCACGTCACGCAGCCCTCCCGGCGGGTCCCCGAATCGATCCGCAAGCCGAGCTGACTAAAAGAGGGGGGCGGGCGGGGGGATGCTCACCTCGGGGTTCCTCCGGCCGCCACTCCGAGTCCGTGTCGGGGGTGGGGGAAGGGGGCAGGGAAGGGGAAGGGAGGGAGAAGGCTCGAGAGAGCCGACTCCTGCCTCGAGTTCCGCGCGTCCCGGCTGCGGAGGGGATCGGCGCCCCAGCGCACAAACCCAACCGGGAGGGGAGGGAGGGAGGGAAGGGAAAGAGGGAGGGAGGGGCGGGCGGGTGGGGGGGAGGGAGTAGAGGAAGGAAAAAAAAAAAAAAGATCCCTGCTCTGACACAGGGAAAGAGAATGTAGGAGAGTGACGTCCCGGCCCCTCCCTCCCCTCCGGCCACGTGCAAAGACTTGAAAGGAAAGAGGGCGGCAGAAGGCCTGCTGGGTAATGTAGTCCGCCTTTCTTTCCCGGGATGGCGGGCCCTGGAGAGCGGGGCGCCGCCGGGACGCCGGGGATGCGGCGCACGCAGCGGAGACTGTCCGAAACCCGCCGGCCGACGCCCCCTCCCTGCGACCGTGGCACGGCCCTGGGTAGGGACCTCTGTGTAGAGAGAACTGAGGACTTAGGCACGGTCCAGTCTTGCAGGGAAACGTTTGGTTTCAGGGGCAGGAAGGCTTCCGTGCTGAAAGTGCAAAGTCTGTCCTAATGGCAGATAAAAGGAAGCTTTGTGTATGCACTGGGCGGTTCATGTGGCGTTATTAATGCTGCATGAAATGCTACCGTCTGTTATTGAGATGCATATGTTATAATTAACATTTGAACGTCTCTGTGGCAGGGGCGGGATGTTGTAATTAGATATGCACTTTGCAACCAATTAATTTTCCATTGGCCATGCTAAGGGTTAGAACGGGGGACCTGGTGGCTGGGAGAATTCAGTGCAGTGGATAATTCAGAATCACTTAACCGGATCACCAATGTTTTCCAAGTACCTACTAAGTGCCCGGCACTTGAGGTTCCGACAGAGAGGCCTTCCTGAGAAATATACGATGCTGTACACCCCTCCAAGCAAGGGGCTTATAAGGTCATCTGAGGACCTGTGTGACACATGACTGCTGTAGAAATCCATTTATTACCACATATAACATTTGGTGAGCACTTGTCACAGATGGGACATGTCTGCAACACCAATACAAGTAAGACCCTTAGTTCCTCCTCTCCAGGAGCTCAAAGTCTAGTGTGAGGTCCACAGTCAAAGAAAATGTAGGCAATAAGGCAACACTTAACACAGGGATAAGCAGAAAGTTTTAAGGAGTCCTCTGCAGGAGCAGCCAACCAGGATGGAGGGTGGCTGCAGGATAGAAGGCTTCCTGGAGGAGGTGGCACTTGACCTAAGAATCACTAAAAAAAATTTTTTTAAGATTTTATTTATTTATTTATTTGACAGATAGAGATCACAACTCAGCAGAGAGGCAGGCAGAGAGAGAGGAGGAAGCAGGGTCCCCATCCAGCAGAGAGCCTGAGCTCAATCCCAGGATCATGACCTGAGCTGAAGGCAGAGGCTTTAACCCACTGAGCCACCCAGGTGCCAAATCACTAAGATTTTTAAGAAAGGCAAAGGAAGGGGTAGACATCTGACTAAGGCTTCAAAGCCTCCAGATGAAAGAGAAGAAAGCAAATTCCGAAATTCCAGCAGTTTGGCAAGGCAGGTGGGGCAGACTGATGGGGGGTTATTGGGAGCAGGAGCCTGGGGAAAAGTAAATGGAAGGTGGATCTGGAGGGCAGAAGGAGCTTGAGATGGCTTCTCACTGGAGATGAGGCTTGAAGTCATCCTTTAAAGGAGGCGTGAGATTTCGTTTTTAGTGGAGAGCCTATCTTCCAGGCTTGAGGCTCAGCATGAGCCAAACTATGGAGGGAAAGCAAAGCATAACCACAGCGACGCCTTGCAGGAAAGCTCATTTGATCCTTGTACCAAAGGGCATGGGGGCGTGTCATCTTCTCCCTCCTAGGGGAAGACAGCAGGTCCACCGCAGAGGGGGTATAGGAAGCCAGCTGTCTGGGTGCCAAGTCCGGACCCCCTCTCCACCAAAGGAACATGTTTAAGCATACCTCACTCTTCCTGCAGGTTTGTCCCTTTTAACATTTATGCCTCATTGGTTCAAGCAGTGTGTTATTTTTATGCTTTAACATCTGGATGATTTCCTAGGTTTACAAAATATGAAATCGTACAGGAGTCTCTCCACTCTGCACATTCCCATGGACCTACCCTTTGTTGTCAGTGCAGTTTTGCAGCACTGCAGTGCTGTATGCTATGCATGGCACCTAGAAAGAGACAAGAATGGGACGGTCTGGGTCTTGGTTTTGCCTCTGCTTTAAATCACACCCCCAGAGGTGAGGAGAAGCTGAGCAATGTGCAGAATGCAAAACATCCGTGGAGAGTACACGCCTCTGTTTGGGGAGTGTGCCCGAGGTGAGAGAACCCGTGGGGACGGCAACAGATTTGAGTCAGCTTGACCCCTGGGTTTGAATTGCAGGCATGGAGCTTCCAGGCTCTGTGACCTTGGATGGCTTCCTTAACCTCCACATGGTGACTTTGGATAGTGTGTTCAACCATTCTTGGTCTTGTGAGAACCAGTGGGGATAAAGTCTTTGCACAGGCACTGCCACATAGCAAGGGCTCAGTGACAGCAGATTCCTTTCCTAGGCCCACGGTCCTTCTGGGCCAAGAGAAGCATCCCTGACTTTTTCTTTCTGTGGAGTTACTGGGAGAGCTGATGCTGCCAGGAAGATTCCTGGAGCGTGACTCACCTTCGTGTGTGAAATAGATTAGGTTCATCTTCAAGGAACCTTTGGTTCTAGTCCCCAACCACCACTGGCCCAGCTCTCCTAACCCTCACCTCCCCACCCTGCTGCCCAAGGACTCCTGTAATGTGTCATGCCAGCCGGGGCGGCTTCTCTGGGCAGGGTGCTGGGCCCCTGCATTGCTTCTCCCTGTGTGTCAACACTTGCCCCCTGCTCCCTAGGTTAACAGAGCCTGGCTCTCTGCTTTACCTCCAGTCTGATAAGCCTTCCTTAATGTAGGGTAAAGATAAGCCTTTGATTCTCTGCCCCTAGTGTTTGGCTTCTTATCAAGAGCTCTCTGAAATGACCTCTAAGGATGCGGATTCCAGGCTGGAGTGGGGATCTCTGAGAGGGAGGCTCTGTGGGACCCTTAGACCAAAGTTTCCCAGAACGGGAGGCCCAGGGTTCTAGGTGGTCCTCATCTGGTGTCCTTCCTTCTTTGCTCTGTAGTGGTTCTTACGCCCACCCTGCTGAGTGCCCAGTTCATGAACTGCCACCAGAATGGGTTTAATTATGGTAGAGCTAAGTTGCCTTTGTTTGACTGGTCACCACGTAGCCTAGAAACTGAAAGTCAGAATGATTCTCTGTTTTAAGCATCTGCTTTCTTTAATTCATGCATGCCTAAGGTACTAGCAGAGAGGGATATTCTCCATTTTTCTCCTTCCTTCTCCTTCTGCCCACCTTCCAGCCTTTCCTCTATCAGTCGGTACCTTTATTGCAAAGCTGTGGGAGCCCACTGGAGTGCGGGGTAGGGGTGAGAGGCTACCCTGCCTTCAGGAGCTGAGGAGACCGTGTGACATTAGGGGAAATGAAAAAGTGCCACACTGCCTGAGGGGGACGTCAAGGGAGCAAAGTCTTCCCAGTAGGCTGGCATGGTCAGAGAAGGCTTCTGGGAGGAAAGTGGGCCTGGGGGGAGGAGGGCAGCTTTGGCCAGAATCCCTGCTGTGTAGCATTGGCCTGGGAGATGTTGCAGGAGAGGTGTCTTTAGGTGGAAACTAAGTGTGTTCCCCATGCCTCAGTCCGATGGCCGCTGGCCCAGCAAAAGGAAGGAAGTTGCCCGTCTAGTGTCTGTACTCGGTTACGGTGGTGTTGGCCTGGAGAGATAACGGCTTGATAGAACCAGGTTATATTTCACCCATGCCTCATCTCAGCTTCCACTCCATAGCCCCAAAGACCAACATCTGAAAGGCAGATGGAAAGTGATCCTTTAGGGCTGAAGTTGTGGGGGAGGATGGGTATCAATGGAGAACCACTGAGCTTGTAAAACGCAAAAGCTAAATAAGAAGGAAACCAAGGGGTATTTATCGGGAACATGCTATGCGTCAGGCATTGCAAGGACCGTGGGCGGCTAAGCTTGTGAGGGCAGCTTCTAGGTCCCATCTGACCCTATGCTGCTGTGTGACATTTCCCCTCTCCGGGCTTAGTTTCCACACCTGTGAAATGGGAAGCTGGACTCTACAATCTCAAAGATTATTTCCAAACCAGAAGTTATCCCTTTTAGAAGTTTACAATCCAGCTGGTAAAAGTAGCTGTAAAATTAAGCAGCCAAAAGGGTAAATTTTAGGCTGTTTCATTCCAGCACAGCAAGAGGGATTTGTAGTCTCTGTTAAACAAAGCCCTGAAACCCGTGAGGGAAACTAAGGCAGGTAGATCTTGTTTTGCAAGATTCAAGGATAGTAAATAAAGCCCATGGGTAGTCAGGCCTTCTTCAAGTCCCTAAGAGTTCAAGGTCAGACCTCATAGGTCAGGGGCATGAGCTTCTTATTCACATGGTGGCCTTGTCCAGGATGAGGACGTGGGCAAAGGGACACCCCTACATCCCTGCAAGAAAGGAGTTTCAATGTCAGGTTACACTTGGGAAAAACCATGCCATGTTCACCCTGGGAGCCATAGCCAGGCTTATTGGATCAAAGGTACAGGCCTGATTCAGGGGACCGCAGGCCATTGGCTAGACCTGGACGTGAGTGGCCCAGGCTCCAGGGGATAAGCTGAGCCAATCAGGTTCCCTCTTTCAGGACTCTGCAAGAAGGGGCTAAAAGACATTTGCTCATTGGTGACTGCTCCTCATCATTGGTTGGGTGCCCCTCTTTTCCCACCTGTGGCCTTGCTGGGCCAGGTGCAAGAGGAGTCAGCTGGGATTGGTGGAGTGGGGAAAAGGAACACAGATGTCCAGCATAACCTCAGTTCCTGATTTTCTGATTCTCAATCCCCTGTACCTCTCTCAGATTCCTGATACCTCTGTATCCTTATAGTAGTAATTCCCTTTCGTTTGTGCTAGGTTGGGTGGTTTTCTGATCTTGATAATCAAAAGACCCACATCTAGAACAGCTTCAGAGGCAGAAAATGCAGAGAGAGAGGAATTAGAGCCATTAAGATCTCTGTAACTGGGAATTCCCCCTCCTGAAGATGCCTTTCCCTTTTCTATCCTAGATGTCTCCCTTTTCCACTGCCTTGTAATTCCTGTCTCCTAAATCTTATTCTGAAAGGTCTGCAGAATAATTTGGCCATGAACCTTCCACAGTCTCTAACTCCCCCTTTTTCAAAAAACAGTTAGCCAATATATTAATCGAGGACTTACTATTTGCCGGGCAGCAAGAAACATTTCACCGTATTTCTTCAACATAACAACTTTTATAGTAGAAGGAGCAGAGGAGGGGTGATATAACATGCCCATGGGCACACAGCCAGCAGGGTAGGTGATGGTCCAGGCAGGGCTGTGGACCTCAGAGCCCAGGAGCTTAACCACACCCCTTCATCCCTAACAGGAGGCTCCATCTTCTCTAAGTCCCCAGGGATCCCCTCTCCTCCCGTTGTAGGACACATTGTTCTTCCTCATTAGTGCATTTATAATGAGGTGTATTTTTCTTTTAAACTGAGCCTTCGAGATGTGTATGTGTTTGTTTGTATAAATCTGATGCCCCAAATGATTCTATGCTATAGAAGTAGGATCTCCGTTCATATATCTCATCAGTCAAGAACTACTTTTGGATCTATAATATATGTTTGCCAGTTATCTAGCTAGCTAGCTATTCTATTTGCCAGAATAGACACTTTAAGTGATGCTCTAAAGATGAAATAAATATTTTTTAACATTCTATAAGTTTAATGTGTACAGTGTGATTATTTTTTAATTAAGTTTTTAATTTTAATTCCAAATAGTTATCATAGAGAGTTAGATTAGTTTCAGGAGTACAATATAGTGATTCAGCAATTCTGCCCATTACTCAGTGCTCGTCATGAGAACCGTACCCTTAATCCCCTTCACCTAGTTCACCCCCCTCCACCCATTTCCCCATAAAGACAAAATAAATATTTTTATGTAATTTGAAAATTTTTATCAATTAATGATTCAAAAGTCTGAGATTATTTTTTGTCTTTATTTATTTATCTAAAAAATTTACTTATTTTTTGAAGAAAGAGAGAGCACAGGTGTGCAAGTGGGAAGAGGGGCAGAAAAAGAGAAAATGTTAAGCAGATTCCCCACAGAGCAGGGAGCACATTCTGGGCTCCATCTCACGACCCTGAGATCATGACCTGAGCCAAAACCCAGCGTTGGACTCTCAACCGACTGAGCCCTCTAGGAGCCCCATTTTTTGCCCATATTTAATATAAAAGTGAATATCAATAAATGTCACAGTACTTTCTTCTGGCACCCCAGTGGCTCATTTTGGGACTCATACCGTATCTTGGATTTTGAATGTCTGTCACGTTTCCCAATTTGTTAGTAATAAAATGATTGCGGGAAATAATGAAAATGCAGTCAACTAAATCTAAATGCCTCCTTCGACTTATTTATTACCCCAATAGGTTTTTTTTTTAAAATACGGTATTTTAATTTTTTAAAAAAGATTTTATTTATTTATTTATTTGACAGAGAGAGAAAGAGAGAGAGAGTGGGAGTGCACCCAAGCAGGCAGAGTGGCAGGCAGAGGGAGAAGAAGAAGCAGAGGCCCACGGGTGAGCAGGGAGTCCCACGCGGGGCTCTATCCCAGGATCCCAGGATCATGACCTGGGCTGAAGGCAGAGGCTTAAGCCAATGAGCCACTCAGGTGCCCCGAGACAGACACATTTTAAAGAGAAATGGGAGTATAATTGTAAAACCTGAGACATGCCAGATATATGATCCTGGTAGAGTGACCCGTCCAGGGAAAGGGGTGTCTTGAGGGCCAGAGTGTCCCGGGAGGCTTTATAAATGCGGGACCTGAGTCAGACTTTGAGGCCTGAGTGTTCTGTGCATGGGAAGGGCATGAGAAGGCTTGGGGCTCCTATATGGAAATCAGCCAGGGCAGGGTGGAAGTCAGCAAAGGGAAGGAGGAGGCAGAAGGTCCAGAAATTTGGGAATGCAGAGCTGGTTTGAGCCTGGCCTCCGGGGGCCGACAGACCAGGGTTTGCATCTTGTGGCCACCTTTTATAAACGGGTGACAGCGGTAGACAACTCCGAGCTTCCGTGTCCTCTATAAAACGAGGAAATAATAGTGCCTGTCTCCATGCCTTGTTAGGGGGATTAGGTGAGATCATGTGTATGAACACTCTGCCCATCGTAAGGGCTCAATGAAGTTCAGGTTTTATTTTTTGGTTATTATTGGTATTTCTGTTGCTATCCTGGGGATAGGCTCTGTGGAACTTGCGAGGAAAATCTGACTCATTTGGACTTTATTCTGTGGCCCCCAGGAGTACCCTTAGATTTGTTGTTTGAGCAGAGTGTGGCCCAGACTCAGGGATTCATTCTGGCTTGAGCCACCACCACAGTAATCCTCCTCTTCCCTGTTAGCAGAGCCTGGGGAATACAGAGCAGCCTTCCAAATGCTCTAGAAGCCAAGGTTCTGTTCTTCTTTCCCCCATGTGGAGACACAGATCCACAAGCCCCACCTCTTTTTCTGTTTTGACAATATTGATTATCGAATTTGTTTAGATGCCACTCTTTCCAGAAAGGATTCGAGACAGCTTTTTAAGATCTAAAATATACCTAATATATGGAAATAGGAGTTTACACAAGAGGCACTTTATGAGATGATTATCCCTTTTACAAAAGGAGTAACTGTAGTTTCTTTAAATAGAAGCTCCTCTGGTGCACTCAACATCAGATCTCATTGACGAGTTGTGCTTTGCCAGAAACTTCTCTGGAATGCATCCGTGGTTATTAGTATGGTTCACAACATTGTTGCCTATGACCACCTTCCCAGGAGTTAACTAATTTAAATCAAATTTGATACTTGGATAAAGAATATAAGAAACGCTTGAATTGATTTTGTTCCATTTTAAGCCAGTATAGGGGCTCTGCTGACTTCTTTGAAGAATTTCTGTAAAGTCTAAAATGAGCAGAGCTCACCAATGGCTTTGAATCTGGTGTGGAGAGCACTGGACTGCCAGGGCATCAGGGAAGCCTGCTTGGAGGAAGTGGCAGAGGGGGTTTCAAAAAAAACAAGGAATGATACCATTTGACTGACATTGAATCGGAGACCATCCCAGGGGGAGGGAGCTATATGGCGAGATGTTGGAGCTGCCCTTCTCCCTCAGGAGATGGGCCTCAGATGGGCTACAGAAGAGAGAGTAGCAGGCTGTAGACTGCAGAGTTGGCCTGTCTCCATCTTAGAAAACAATTTTGGTCTAATACAGAGATAAGAAGTGAAATGTTCCCTTTCTGCTATACTTTATTTCAGGCCTTATCAAACATACCCTTTCAGCGGGCATGTTGCCATGACAACCTTATAGTCACTGAGGGCATCTGTAATTGGTAGAAAATGGCATTAATTTAGTTTAGGGTTTTTTTTGTTTTGTTTTGTTTTTTTGTTTTTTTTTTTTTTTTACTGGGAGGAGTTTGAGTTTTAGGCTACTTGAAGTACTCAGATGTAATCTTTTTGCCTGGGCAGACTAATAATCACCTTGTAATTTAATTACTAAGCCAGCACCAGTGAGCTCTTTTTTTTTTTTTTTTTTTTTTTAGATTTTTATTTATTTATTTGACAGAGAGAGACACAGCAAGGGAGGGGAAACAAGCAGGGGGAGTGGGAGAGGGAGAAGGGCAGCCTCCCCGCTGAGCAGAGAGCCCGCTGCAGGGTTCGATCCCAGAACCCTGGGATCATGGCCTGAGCCGAAGACAGATGCTTAAAGAATGAGCCCCCCCCCCCAAGTGCCCCACTAGTGAACTCTTCTTTTGTTCTCTATTGGGTTGTAATTTTCAAGTCCCAGCTTCCTGGGGTGGGCCTACCTCTGGAAGCTGTCGTTATGACAAGCAGGTCCTAAGCTATGCTGTGCTTCCTGAGGCCACTGGGCTAGAGAAGGAGCTTCTAGGATACTTGCTAAAGGCAAGCAGGCTCTGAGGGGTCCACCTGTCAACGATGGCATCCATTCACTTCCACCAAAGAACATTCCAGGTTTTCCTCCCCTTGGCTTCTCCACTCCCTCCTTTCTCCTTCCACTTGGTATATTCCCTTTTCCTAGGTATATAAAACCCCTAGTTATGGAATGACAGGGTTTTTTCTTCTGTTTTAAAAAAAATTTTTTTTAATTGTGGTAAAATGCATATAACACAAAATTAACCATCTTAACTATTTCTATATTAAAATTCAGTGGCACTAAGTACTTTCACATTGTTGTATTATAACTCTCCATCCACAAATTCTTCATTTTGCAAAAAGGAAACTCCATAGCCATTAAATAAAAACACATTCCCCTTCCCCCAGCCTGTGGTAGCCACCATTCTGCTTTCTGTCTCCACGAATTTAGCCACTCCAGAGGACTCATATACATGGAATCATACAGCATTTGTCCTTTTATAACTGGCTTATTTCACTTAGCATGACATCCTCAAGGTTCATTCCTGTAGTAGTCCATGCAGACTTTTCTTCTGTTTAAAAGCTGAATACTATTCCATTGTGTGTATATATTACATTTTGCTTATCCATTGTTGATGGACAGTCGGATTGCTTCCACCTTTCGGCTAATGCATGTGATACTGCAATGCACACGGGTGTGCAAATATCTTCTTTGAGTCCTTGCTTTCAATTTTTTGGTGGGGGGGGAATACATCCAGTATACCCCAGTAATGGGATTGCTGGATCTTATGGCCATGCTATTTTTAGTTTTCTTGGGGGAAACTCCATATTGTTTTTATGACAGTTGTACCGTTTTACTTTCTTATCAACAGTGCTCAAGGGTTCTGATTTGTCCACATTCTTGCTGACATTTATAATTTTTCTGTTTTTTGTTTTTTTTTTTTTTTTGGTAGTGGCCATCCTGATGGGTGTCTGTGGTCATAATTACCTTTTGAAGAAGAGGGCCTGTCTAACCCCACCATTTAATAACACATCTGCTAATAGCAATTATCATAGCTGACATTAATTGAACATATTAGCATGGGCTAGACACTCGTATCTTGTGTTAGGGGCTCTCCAGAGAAACAGAACCAATAGGATGTATGTGTGTGTGTGTGTGTGTGTGTGTGTGTGTGTACACATGAGGATGTATACATACATATATACATACATATGTATACATAAGTATGTATATATCTATAGACACACATGAGGATGATTTTTACTCAGTCTACTGAATCAAATGCTACTCTTTTCTGCGGACACCCTCCATAGCTGAATTGAGTTGTCACATAAAATTAACCCTCATCACAGTCTATGTTAGTTACCTCATTTGATTTTTTTTTATTTTTAAAGATTTCACTTACTCATTTGACAGACAGAGATCACAAGTAGGCAGAGAGGCAGGCAGAGAGAGAGGAGGAAGCAGGCTCCCTGGTCAGCAGAGAGCCCGATGTGGGGCTTGATCCCAGGACCCTGGGATCATGACCCAAGCCAAACGCAGAGGCTTCAACCCACTGAGCCACCCAGGCGCCCCTCCTT
This sequence comes from Mustela lutreola, assembly GCF_030435805.1. NCBI lineage: Eukaryota > Metazoa > Chordata > Mammalia > Carnivora > Mustelidae > Mustela > Mustela lutreola. The sequence goes on from NC_081300.1 coordinate 25,360,391, forward strand.
GTTTGATTCTTTAACTAGCTCTGTCATTCCCATTTTACTGATGAAGAGACTGAGATACACAGAGTTTATATAGTTGGTGATTTGTTCAAGGCCACATAAACAAGTCATTATTATATACCACTGAACATGGACACTGAAGGAGGCTGTAGGATTCCTCAACACAGAACAAGGTCTGCTTCCGGATGAGCAGGACAACTGCTAGTAATGCAATTCTTTTCTAATGTTCCTAAAATTTAGTGCCATTTCTGGTGATGACAACAAATGACAATGAAGACAATAATGATAATAAATGTGAAAGAGAGAAAAGGAATACAAGCAAGTGTTCATCTATAATCTCCATAGATTAAAAAAAACCCTCAATATATGAACATTTCATATTCATAGAGAACTAAATTAGAGGGTGATTATTCATATAATGGAATTATTGGCTTTATAGAAGGATTCACTGAATTATCCTCTTTCGTGATGACTTTCCCCATTCACTTAAAACAGGAATTCATTTATAACAGTGTGATGTATATATAGCTCTCCCAGTACACATCTACTGCCCAGCATGAAACCAAATCAAATTGCTAAAATGATTTTGATTACGGGATAAAGATAGTCGGGAATATTTGCTCACTACAGCGTTTGAGGATTCCAACTACAAAAGGATTTGTAGACTCAACTGTTAAACCACTATCCTTAATCTTGGTGAAATTATGAAGGACCAGAGAAATGCCAGAAGACATGTGGAACGAATTATTAAGCAAACAGTTTGCAAGCACCCACCAGAAGAAGAAATCACTTGAAGAGTCCTTAGCAAGACGTAAATAACAAGCCAAGACAAACTGAAATTTTTTCTTGGATTGCCGGTGCTAATAGAGAACTGGAACAGGAGAGAGCCATGGGTTTGTTATGCGTTTGGCAATCTCTCCCGACCTTCTCATGAAAAAGAAGCAGAAATGTCCATGGAAAATCACACGTGGCTTGAAGAGCAGTAACTACTGGTTTTTGGCTGAGATGACGTGTTGTGTGTTGGTAGAAGATTTCTGTCCAGGTCGTCAGCACTCGGCAGGTGTCTCCCCACGATCTCACTCAGGCTTTGCATTCAGTGGTGAATAACAGAGACCCAAGTTACAGTGGCTTCAGAAATGAGAGGGATTTTCTCTCACATTTAAAAAAATTTTTTTTGGTACAGCCACTTTGGAAGACAATTTGGCAGCTTCCTCCAGAACTAAACATACCCTTCCCATGTGATCCAGCAGTCACGTTCCTTGGTATTTACCCAAACGAACTGAAAACTTATGTCCACACGAGAACCCGCACATGGATGTTTATAGCAGCTTTATTCATAATTGGGAAAACTTGGAAGCCACCAAGATGTCCTTCAGTAGGTGAATGCGTAAATAAACTGTGGTCCATCCAGGCAATGGTGAGTGTTTGGCACCAAAATGAAATGAGCTCTCAGACCACAGAAATATATGGAGAAATCTTAAATATATATCACTACTTGAAAAAAAGCCAATCAGATAAAGCTGGATGAGTCCAGCTATATGACCTTCTGGAAGAGGCAAAACTATATCAAAAGACTGGAAAGGTCAGTGTTTGCTAAGCATTCTAGGGGAGGGAAGGAGGGATGAGTAGAGGTATGATGGGAGGCTTCTGGGGCAGTGAAACCACTCTGTATGGTAAGTGCCATGGTGGGTACAAGTCATTATACGAATGTCAAAACCTGCAGAATGTTCAACATCAAGAGTGAATTCTAATGTAAACTGTGGATTTTAGATCATAATAATATATCAATATCATCTCATCCCCTGTAATAAATGTATCCCATTAGTGCAAGACGTTAATTGTAAGGGAAACTGTGGGGGAGGAGGAGGGCAGATATGGGAACGTTGTACTCGCTGTTCAATTTTTCTGTAAACCCCAAACTGCTTTCAAAAAGGAAAGTCCATGCATTCATAAAAAGAAAAAAGCAACATAGAGAAACCGAAAAACATCCAGAATGGGGCAGTCTGACGTTGGAGTGGTAGCTCCACGTTTCCCGGAGCACCAGCTCTGCCTGCCTCTCCACTCCGCCTTCCCCCAAGCATGGCTTCCATCTCAAAGTTGACTCATGGTCACAGAATGGTGACTTGAGCTCTAGCCACCTGGGTATCACCTAACAGCAGAGGAATGGGACACAGGGCAAAGGGACACTTTGATTCTCTGCCAAATCTGTCTCCTAAAAAAGATGTCCCAAAGAAGTTCAGATTGCATATTAGATACTATTAGGGAATTATTATTGATTTTATTAGGTATGATATTAGTATTGTGGTTATGTTAAAAAAGGAAGTATTTCTTGGAAAGATAGATATACTGAAGTATTTATGTGTGGAAAGAATATAACCTTTGGGCTTTGCTTTAAATAATCTAGGGGCTCTGGGTGGCCCAGTCGGTTAAGCATCCGACTCTTGATTTCAGCTAAAGGTCACAATCTCGGGGTTGTGAGAGCAAGCCCTGCTTCAGGCTTCATGCTGAGCATGGAGCCTGCTTGAGATTCTCTCCCTCCCTCTCCCTCTGTCCTCCCCACCCCACTCCTCTGCTCGGGTGCTCACTCTCTCTAAAAAAATAAATAAATAAACTTTAAAAAGATCTAGGAAAAGAAAAAAGACATGAGAATTAGAAGGATTGATGAAATGAGAGTAGTGAAATTTATTTTGTTTTGTTTGAAGATTGTATTTATTTATTTGACAGAGGGAAAGACAGCGAGAGAGGGAACACAAGCAGAGGTAGTGGGAGAAGGAAAAGCAGGTCTCCCGCTGAGCAAGGAGCTGAGCAAGAATCCTGGGATCATGACCTGAGCTACAGGCAGATGCTTAATGACTGAGCCACCCAGGTGCCCCAGAATAGTGAAATGTTGATAGCTATAACCCATGATCAGGGTACATGGCAGTTCTTATACAATTTCTCTGCTTTGGGAGATGTTTGTATTTGTTATTATGAAAAGTAAGAAAAGTATATATTTCTGCTTACATTTCATTGGCTACCCTGATTTGCAAGAGAGACTGGGAAATGGATTTTTACCTGGGCATTTGTCACACTCAACATACGGAGTCCTGCTGGTGAGGGAGAAGGGAAGCGTGGATACTTGGTCGGCGACCAGCACGTTCTGCCACATTTGCTAATGGTAAGCTATTGAAAACCATGATTCTGGCAGAGCCTTCCAATCAGATGGCTCCCCGGTCACCACGCCACATTTTCCTCCCGTCATTGCCAGGCTAGCCTGTGGGTTAGACTCGCCAGTAATCTTAATCATGTCCTCGTTCTTATCACCTGGAATGTTCCTCCTTGAGCCATTGCTGATTTTTTTTTTTTTCCTTCCCTCCACCCATTCACAGTTTCTACTTCTCATCCTTTAGGACTCAACTCATGAGTCGTATCCTGAAGATGCCTTTAGCAGACTGCCTCTCCCCACCGCCTCCAAAAGTGGGTTAAATGCCCTTCTGGGTTCCCACATCTCCATGCTTACCTCTGCTGTTGAACCCACACCCTGACCTGTGACCTAAAATCTTATTTGTCTCCTTCCGCCATTAAACTAGACGCTAAACATAGGACATATACCATGTCTTATTTGCTTTAAGATCATCAGCTATCAAAGCATCTGCTACATAGTACGGCATGAAACTCCTGAGCCAGATTACAGCAGCTAGCCTCGCGATGGCGGTATCACCAATTGTAACCACTAACCTTTCTTGAACACTTAATATGCAGCAGACTTACTCCGTGCATGATTTCCATTAACGGTCACGGGATCCTTCTGAGGTGGGGGTGTCAGTCCCATTTTATAAAGGAGGAAAGTAAGGCTTGGAGAGGTTATATTAACTTTTGAGGTTTCCAAGAGGTGGAGCCTGGGTTCAAGCTGCACTGTCTGCCTCTAGAGGTGAGCACAGAACCTTCCTCTTGCAGGGCGGCCGTGCCGTTCATTCCTGCAGCCTCTGCAGGCATGCAGGGCCTCTCGGGAGTGATGCCACGAAGTGCAAGATCGCAGGCCTGAGTCGGTTAGTCTGTTGGTTCTTCCTCCTCCCTTAGGCACCTGCTTCCTGAAGGAAAGGAGACGGAAACCGAGGAGGCATGCGTCCTGTGCATCTCTCACTCTGAGGCACCTGTGTTGGACAGCACCAGCAATGGGGAAAAAAGACAAAGGTGGCTAGCCCGTTTCACGTTGTCTTGCTTTTTCCCGTCTTCGGCCCGATAGGCTGTTTCTTGCCCCTACTTCTTGTGCTCCGGCTCACGTGGTTTCCTCTGCCTGCTGTGCCATCCCCACTCCACTTCCAGCCCTTCTGCTCATCTTTCACTTAGCTGTCATCCTCCAGGAAGTCTGGGTGGTTTCCTTGCGCTGGGCTCAAATACCCTGTTCATACCTGTTTTGCGGTTGTAACACTGCTGTTTACTGATCTCCTCTGGTCCTCCTCCCAACCCCACGTTACAAGTCTTAAGCCATTCATTTGCTTTATTCTCCTTTGTAGGCCTAGCCCCCTGCATCATGATGCCTAGAAGGTATGTAGCTGCTCAATAAATGATGACATTTCTTTTTTTTTTTTTTAAAGATTTATTACTATTAGAGAGAGAGCACGAGTGGGTGGGGCAGAGAGAGATGGAGAGAATCCCAAGGAAACTCCCTGCTGAGTGGGGAACACATCACGGGCCTCCATCTCACCACCCTGATATCATGACTTGAGCCGAAACCAAGAGTCAGATCCTTAACCGACCACGGCACCCAGGAGCCCGGTATGAATGATGGTATTTCACTTTTATCTACCACTTACCAGGTGGCAGGCAGCACGTTGAGAGCGTTGCTTGCATTATGTCATTTAATTTTCACAACTCAAGGACCAAGGCACCAATATCGAGTCCGTTTTACAGACGAGGAAACTGAGCCTTGAGAAAGTTAAATTATTTGCCCAAAGTAACCCTGATAGTAAGTTCTAGAAGTAGGATTTAACCTCCAGGCATGAGGACTCCATACTCTGTAACACTACAGGATACTCCCTCCTCCAAATACTTGTGGAATTTAAGAATAAACGCTTTTCATGAGCTCTATGTGCGTTTTCAAAAATTAAACATTTTCCCGTGGCGGAAATAAAAAGAGCGAAACGAAGCCCAGAGGTTCAGACTTGGAAACAAGGAAATGTCTTCTCTTTCGATCCAGAAATATTCATCGCCCCGGATTTATGGTGAGCTCGGTACTGTATTAATAGCCACGGGGAAGCAAAGCTAAACGAGCGGAGGATGTGTTTCTGGCTCTGAGGGCCTTGCCAGTGCGGCTGGAGATACACGGCAGAGAGAACAGCCTGAGCAGGCCGAGTCCGGGGAACGGAGCGGGCAGTCCCAGATGCTGAGAAAAGACCCCAGGAGGCCTGGGGTGGGAGGTGGCCAGAAGAGGGACCACAGAGCACAGTGACCTTGGACAAGAGAAAGCCCTCCTGGACTTTTCTCTGGGTCTTGTCCAAAACCCCCACAGGGCTGGCCCGGAGGGCGCCTCCCGTGTCATACGGAGAGTCTGTATCAGTGGCCTCCATCTTTGTTTCTCTAGCTAAGAATAGAAGTTGGGGTTCCCCCGACGGCACCAGGGCAGGAAGAGAGGCTATTCTCCAAGCCCCAAAGAAGCACTTCTGTTGCCCCGCGTCCCCGTGACCTTCAGTGGCGTTTGGAGAATGGCGGTTATGTGAGTGTCCCCATAATAGAGCCCTGAGGGCTGCTGGCTTTTGAAAACCCACACCTCTCCATTCTCTCCCTGGGGAAGCCAGGGGATAATTGGGTATTCTGTGCAGCCTCTAAGATACAGGGCCCTTTCAGTAGGATTGTCTCCTGGGAGTGGCTGCATTTGTATCGACTGCAATTTTCCCCGGGGGCAGGTGAAAGGAGCTGGTCAGGCCCAGCGCTGCCTTTTCAGAGCTGGGAATTGTGCCTGGGTCTGGGGACTGTGGTAACATTCACAGCGATGCAAAGCCGGTAACTGTGGATGCCGTGACAATGACCACAGAGTGTCATCTTAGCACTACACTACGTTCTTCTTCCTTCGGGGGCGGCTGTGCACAGAGCTAACGCGGCTGCCTCTTGGCATGGCCTTCTCCTCTTGACCGTGGCTTCTCCCCGCTGCTTCCTGGCTCCTCTCCTCCTTCCGCCAGACTTCTGGCTCCCCTGGTCTTTCACTCATCCCTCCTCAGAAGCTCCACTGGGGAGAAGTGGGGTCACTAGTGTGTATAGCCACGGGTAGAGGAAAGAGTTCTGAGAAGGAATCGAGAGGCCGAGGTTCTTAGGCTGGCTTGACTACCATCTGGCCCTTGACCTTGGGCAAGTCATATGCCCCCTCTCTGGTTCCGCTCCTTCATGAATAAGGCCATGGGGTGAAGGCTGCGAGGGTCCAGATCCATGGTTCTCCACCCCGGTTATACACGGGAGTCACCTACGGCTGCTTTTTGAAAATATGGGTGGCCAGGGGCCACCACACATCAATGTATTTGGGGTAGAGCCACGGCATTCATGTATTTTAAAAGTTCCCAGGTGCAGTTCATAAAGTAAGGCCAGGCTGGAGAACCTCTGATGTGATGACTTCTAAGATTGTGATTGTAAATGATTTTTATAGATCCCTGGATTAGCCTGATAAGTGATATTGGCATTTGATGTCTTATTCCTACTGGAAGAGTGAAAATACTGATTTCTTTTGTACGTGTAGAGAAAGGTCGTATCGTTTCTGTGATGGGGCTTTCCAGACATCCGGGAAGCGTTATATTCTCAGAATGGCCCCTTCAGAGTGCCTCTGACGACCACCTGACTCAAAATTCCCAGTCGGGCATCCTGGGGGAGGAGAAGGGCACTCAGGGTGCTCCCCAAGAGCCAGTGTTCTCCAGGCACAGGGGGATGAAGCCTAACCCCACGCAAAGGGAACCCTCGTGCAGACATCTGCAGTCACTTGGTGTTAATCAGCAGGTGATTCATACCATTTGACAAGAAGGAGAGCAGGTAGGTGTTGCTGGTGAACGTGGAGTGGTGGGACACAGGTTCAGGGTGTAATTCATTGTCCTGGGCAAGCAGGCCATGGGATGCGCTGGTGTAGCAGCTCTGAGCAGCTGGAGAGAAAGTCCGCATACCTCAAAACTGCAAAATCCAGAAGGTTCTGGAAGGTGTATTAGGATGGCACCAAAGACACCTTCTGTGTATTTGTTTCTGTAATGTCTGGCTCTGGGTCGAGGCTCCCATCAAATAACCGCTGATTTTTGTGGTTATTGTTTTCTAATTTAGTAGACACCTAGGGAACTTGTACCTCAGCCTGCGGGTTAAGCTGTGAAGGGCGCGCGGATAGGTACCCTGAAGCCTAAGTCACAGGGTTTCACTCTCAGACTTCCATCGTATCTGGCCCTTTGATTGTTTTCTGTGGGTTTCTCTCTTCCCCTGGTGGGATCATTAGCTCTGAGAGGGCGTGAATCTTATCTCTTGCCTTGCATTCCTCATCAGTGCCAAGTCCAAGAGTGGACACACGGGGATGTTTGTTACATGCTTCTTCGTGGGACTTCACGATAGCTCCCAAATGCAAGTCCGCATTATGGGCAGGATCATCTGAAGCTCCTAATATGAGTGTTCTTTCATTCCGCAAATATGTATTGAGTCCTTAATATGGGTTGGGCACTTGCTATGGGCTGAATGTCTATGTCCATACCCCACCTCGCCCTCCCTGAATTCATACACTGATGCCCTAAGCTTTACTGTAATGTTATGTGAAGATGGGTCCTTTAGGAGGTAAATAGGGTTCGGTGAGGGAAGGTCCCTCATAATGGGACTGGTGCCCAAGTAAGAAGAGACGCCAGGGAGCCAGAACCTTCTCTCTCTGTCTCCCTCTCCTCTGTCTTCTCTCTCTCTGTCCTCCCCACCACCTCCCTGCAGAAAGTTCACAGAGAGGAGCTCGTGTGAATACACGATGAGACAACGGCCTCCGACAAGCCAAGAGAAGAGGTCTCAGAATGAAAACTACCGGGCAGGCACCTTGGCCTTGGACTCCCAGCCCCCAGAACTGTAAGAATATAGCTTTCTGTCATTCAAGTCCTCGGTCTCGGGTGTTTATTTTGCTAGGGCAGCCAGAGCTGATGGAGAGGCCACCCTACAGCGTTTAGGGAAAGGGATGGACTCTTGGTTGCTTCCTTCAGCCGAGCAGTCAGATAAGCCAGGCTTCTTGTGCTCTGGGATGGTGTGGTATAATCCTTGTCTTCTCCATGAAGCCTAGTGTTGCTTGGCGTAGAAGAGGCAGGCCCTCAGCAAACAGTTCTGAATGACAGGTGGAATAAATTTAAGTGTTTCCCGAGAGCTTATTTCTAAATCCCCAGCCTTGTGCCAAATGCTTTGGCGGAGAGGAAAAAGAGCAGACGAGGTCCTTAGGGAGTTTGACCCCTCAGGGGGCTTCCAGCAGGCTCTCCCAGACCCTGGAGAGGTGGCTGAGGCCTGGCTGCCTCCTCCTCAAGCCATTGCTGTAGTGACTGCTTCTAAAGGGTTCCGATCAGCCTGCTATGGCACCACTCCTGCAGTGCGTGGCCTTGTCACCTGCCCGCACCTGATACCGGCCCTGGATCCAGGCAAGCTTCAGGGTTGGCCCATCCCTGCTTGGTCCTTCCGCGAAGCTTCTGTAGTACTCCTAAACCTGGACTGCCGCCCGCGTGGGGTTGGGGCCCTATTTCTCCCATAGGATGTTACATGTACACACACGTTCACATGCACACACACCCCCACACTCATACACACATCGACACACACTCACACAGAAACACACTCATATAGAAACACACACAGATAAACATAACATACTCACACATAAATACATATGCACTCTCACATACACACATTACACATATATAAGACATATACACACACACTCGTAATACTAATGCACACACTCACATATAAACATACACTCACCCATAAATACACATATGTACACACTGCCACACATACTCACATACACACCCACATACACTCACACACACATCCACGCATTCACATCTATACATACCCACTCACACTTTAAACACCCACTCACACACTCATAGACACTCATACATAAGTGCACACTCACACATAAATGTGAAAGCACACACACACACACACCATGTAAGGGGTCAACTAGCTGTCCCAGGCTCTGGGATTCAAGCCTATGGGCCCATCTCTGGCTGGTTCCAACTAGGCAGTCCTCTAGGATGACCCTTCCTATGTCCTCCAAAGACTTCCCAGATCCTTGCTCTCAATGACAGTGCGCCCATCTGACGGAGTGGTGACCTCATGCCCTCCAGGTTAAGCCCAAGGCCTTGTTGAAGGAGGGATGGACACGCCTTGTGGAGTCTGTTCCGCTCTCTTCAGTCTCTCCATAGGCTTCCCACGTTCCTCCTTTTGATGGCAGGGAATGGGTGGCTCAACATATAGATTACACTCTGGGATGCAGCAAGTAGAGGCTTAGGGGTTCAGGGAGGGCATGGTTGGAAGACATGATGTTCTGTTTATATCATGAAAGTTAGAGGGACACACTGAACATGCATGTCCAGGAAATGAATTTACATCGGCCTTTTCCTGCATACCCTGAATAAGATGTAAATCTGTGGTCATCTCAGTGAAGCCCTTTAACAACCTTCAAGAGAGTCATTAGAAGCCAGTACTCAGGGGTGGCATCACAGGTGAGGCATCATTATGAATAATGATGGGACCAGCATTAAATACATGGTATTAGGCCACCACGGAGGCAAGAAGCTCTGTATTGTTTCAATGCAAACAGGTTCCAAAAGGAGTCGTGCCATGATGAGTAATAACAGTGTTGCTACAATTTTTCCTACAATTATGATTAGTGAGGACTGAACAGGAAGGACAGTTCATGGTCCTGAACAGGAAGGGGGGTGGTGACTGGACACAACAAAAAAACTTCACTCTCATGGATAGGACAACAAACAAACAAACAAACACACAAGTACCTATTCTCTGTCCATTATTCTAAATTCTCATTAACAAATCGCTATTTCTCTTAGGCCTGTGAAATTTGGAATAGATTTTTCTAATCAAATTGTCTACGTAGTTGGAGCCCTGACAAAAATACATCCAAGGCACTGTATATCCTTAGGATAGCTCTAGTCATACCTCTCATTTCTTTCTTTCTTTTATTTTTAAAAAGATTTTTTTAAAATTTATTTGAGAGGAAGAGAGAGAAAAAATGAGTGGGAGAGAGAGGGAGAGAGAATCTGAAGCAGACTGAGCGCAGAGCCCAACGGAGGGCTCGATCCCATGACTACGAGTTGGGGACCTGAGCCGAAACCAGGAGTCAGACACTCAACTGACTGAACCACCCAAATGCCCCCAAACCTCTCATTTCTTGTTCTAAGACTGCTCGGACATAGCCATGTGGGGCTCGTGGGAATCCACCCAGTGACTGTGCATGGAGTGCGTACAGAGCTGGGAAGCACAGGCAAGTCAGCGTCCACCCCATGGAACCATAATGACCAATGGTAGCTGGGAACTGGTAGATAAATGCTGTCCTCTTTCTTTACCCAGAGGGATGATTCCAGGCATATTTCATGTGGCTTCCAAAATGGACTTGTGAGGCCAGGCAACTCATCACCCACAGTAGTGAGCAAAGCCAGAATGCAGCTTTCTGTTGACTTTCTCTTGCTCTGCTTTTCTCCCTGACCCCACACTTTTACTTCCTGGGACCCCATTCACTAATAAGATACTTGTATATAAACCCTTGTCTCAGGCTCTGCCTCCTGGGAATCCAGACTGAAACAGGAAGATGAAATTTATACACCTAAACAAATAGAACAGAAGATAAAGAAGCATATCGCAAGTACTTAACTGTTTGTTTTAAACTATGTTACAAAGACTTTCAACTTGGAGGTAGTGAATCAGCTGCATCCAGGGTGCTGTGGTGAAGCACGGCTTGCCCTCCTCCCACATGTGATTCAGGCCTCGTAGTGGGAATCACTGTGATAGGGAGCTGTCCTTTCTGTGCAAGTGTGTGAGATGACACTTTCTGGAGCAGGTTTCCAGTAGAATGGGGACATTTTCCTTCTTTCTGTCTGTTTCTTTTCTTTTCTTTCTTTTTTTTTTTTTTAAAGGTTTATTTATTTTAGAGAGAGAGAAAGAGAGCAAGCAGGGATGGGGAGAAGATGGAGAGGGAGAGAGAGAGAGAGAGAGAGAATCCTCAAGCAGACTCCCCACTAAGCTCAGAGTCTGGACACTGAGACCATGACCCGAGCTGAAACCAAGAGTCTACCACTTAACCAAGCCACCCAGGTGCCCCAGAATAGGGGGGCATTTTCTGATGTGGGGGAATCATTTCTATGAAAGTGTGCCAAGAAAAAATTTAGGGACTGCTGCTATGTAATACAGGGTTTTAGAAAACATAGAGATTTGTCATAATGATAACCACACTTTGGGATATAAAAAATAAAACTTTTATACAAGAGATAGCACTCCTATCAGTGCTCTCATGCTGTCATAGCAAGAGATCACAGACTGAATGGCTTAAACAAGGGAAATTTATTTCCTTGCCGTTCTGGAGGCTGGAAGTCCAAGGTCAGGGTGTTGGCAGAGTTTATTTCTTCTGAGGTCTCTGCCTTTGGCTTGGAGATGGTCACCTTCTTCCTATGTCTTCCCTCTGTGTGTGTATCTGTCCTTATCTCCTTTTGAGGACACCAGATGGAGGGGATCCACCCTAATGGCCTCATTTTAGCTTAATCACCTCCTTAAAGACCCTTTCTCCAAATACAGTCACATTCTAAGGTCCTGAAGGGTTAGGACCACAACATATGAGTGGAGTGGGGGAGAGGGGGACACATTACAGCCTATAACAGGGTTTGAGAGGCCTTGAAAGGTGACTGCACCGTGGGTTTCCAGTTGTCCTCCAGGAGATTAAACTTCTTTTTCTTTCTTCTTCTTCTGTGAAAAAAGAGCGGAGAATCATCCTGATCGACCTTAGGAGAATGAGTCACTTCTGAGACAAAGCAAGTGCCCCATGTCCCCAGTTAGATCTTTCTGTTGTGACTCATCTGGACCCCTTTTGAGGTATTCACACACTATTTCTCAAGTGTGTATAAACTATACTTATATGCATAAGATTCCAGAGGAGAGCGGGTGAGTGGCATGCCCCCCCACCCCTGCCAGGACCGTCCCACTAGTGTGCCTGGGGACGTCATCACCACCTGACTCTACAAAGTTGAATTGCACTGAGGTCCTAGAACACATAAAAGGAAGGAAGAACGATGGGGTGGAGAGAGCTCAGAACCAAGCTGGGAGAAGTATCTGGAAGAGATGATCCAGTCTTGCCATTTACCACTCCACGCGGGGTCAGGAGGGGAGCTGCCTCTCAGTATTCCCCTGGGAGCTCTGGGGTAGGCGGCTAGGGCTTGAGCTCTGTTCTCTGGACACCTCCTGGGGCAAGCTGGTATACCTAGGACTGCAGGGAAGCAGGAAGCCAGCGCGCTGGTGCCAAGGCCAACATGGCCACGTGTCCCCATTCTCCCACCTTAACAGCAACGATCGCATCCTCACGGGGGCATAGGCCCTCTGGCCCTCCTACCCCCCTCCTCCTTCCCCCTTGTCCCAGTCAACCTCCTCATCACAGCCAAAGCCTGCCACACGACAGGACAAATTTTCAGAGGTGGTTTCCAGGAAGAATGGAGGCGTTTTCATCTGCGAGGGAGATGTCTCGCTCTGCTGCAAAGAAGCATTGCCTTCGCATCAGACCCAGCTCTGACAGCCTTTTGTCTGCTGCTTACGCTTCTGCCAAGCTTTCGCTGCGTCCTGCCGGGCCTGGTGAACGAATCTGGGCCCACTTGACTCTTTCTGACCAATAGAGAATGAGCTGATTGCCGGCAAGGAGGGTGATGGCTCCTTGTCAATGGTGGGAGTGACAGCGGCAGAAAATTCTCCAGCCGGGCCGTTTGGACTGGTGCACGGCATCACACTGGGCCCACGGCAGGTGCTGCAGATGGCCAGCCCCGGGTCTGTTCGTCTCCATTGCCAGCTTTTGTTTCTGTCCCACAGCCAGTACTCTCCCCACAGCGTTCATGCTGAGTGCGCAGGCTCTCCTGGGAATGCCACAGAAGGCTTCTTGGTGGAGGTGGCATTTTAAGACACGTTTCACGTAAAAAGGAGATCAAATGGAACAACTTTACTGGTGAAAGTATTGCAGGCCAAAGGGAATTACACGATACGATGTCTGTTGACAGCATTTGAGTATGTCAGTTAGGACCCCAATGTTCTAGGAAGTAAGAATGTATATACAGCAGCAAGCTGTTTGAAATGAAGCCTCACCCAGAAAATCTAGATTGTGTGGAACTCTAGGAACTCCTAGAAATCACTAGTTTGTTAAAATGTCAAGTGCCACGTGATTTCATTTACACCAAGTTCAAGAATAAGCAGGACTAACTGCAGTGAGGAAAGTCAGAAATAGCAGTTACCTATGGGAGAAGTTGACCGGGAGGGGTGGGAAGGAACCTTCGGAAACCCAACATCTTGACTTGGGTGGTGGTTACATATGTGAAAATTCTTTGATGTATATATATGATAGCTGTATCTTCATATATATATTTTATACAATATATATAATATATACACATGCTCTGAAGAGTAGTGCACTCAGGGATGTGCACACTCATGTATGTGTAATAAACCTCAATACAAAAGTTAAAAATCTTTTTCAGTGCCTACTCTATGCTGGGTCCCGCTCTAGGCACTCAGGATACATATGCTTGTAATGGAGACAGACAACCAGGCAATTAGAACACGGTGTACTAAGAGCGGTTGCTCCTCCACATTCTTTTTTTTCCTCCTTCGGGAGTAACAGAATCCCGATGTTTCGCTGGAAACAATGCTACCCGGGAGAGAAGTTACACCTCCCAGGCTTCTTTACCCAGGTGCGGGCCCCAGATGAGATTCTGGCCGATGTGACATGAGTGGAAATGCTGTGTGGGGTAGCCAGGACCTTGGTCCGTTCTGGTGTCTGCAGTGTGGACCCAAAGGCTGCATTTCTAGCTGCCATTTTGGACAGGTGGTGACCTTGAGGGTGAAAATCACGCAGGAAGGATGTTGGAGTCGAAAGGGGAGGGAATGAAGGCGTCGTTTCCTGGAGTTGCCATGCCAGCCCCAGACGCCTGCCCTCAGACGGTTTTCTCTGTGAGTAAACGTGTGTAGGTTTACTACACACTCTGTAGGCAGAGTCACTGTGTCTCAAGTCTCTGTGACTCACAACCCACCTAATCACAAGGGAAGATCAAGGTAAACACAGGGTGCCGCTGGAGACATGTAAGACTCACGCTGAACACGGATGGTAGGCTGTCATTGGAGACGCTATCTTCGACAAGGTGCCACTTGAGCAGAGCTGAGAGGTATAATCAGTCTTTGAAAATGCTTCCGAGGGAGCCCCATCCGGGGAGAGAAATCTCCCCAGGGTTGCTCAAATCCAGTTAAAGAGACCCTTTCCTGCTTTCAAGGAGCTGGTAATCTGCTTTGCCTGTTGAATAAGTGGTAACTAGCAGTGTCTCATTTTTAGTGGTTATTTGGATATTTTTTGATACAACAAATAAGGGAAACTTTATTTTTGATTTGATTTGGACTATATCCCCAACTACAGTGAAAGCTTTATTTTATGCTCTAAGGTCATTTTTCTTGTTTTTTTTTTTTTTTTTGTAAACTCAAAACTTTATGATGAAAGACACGCAAGACCTCTATTCTAGAAAGTTTAAAACATTGCTGAGCTTTATTAAAGGAAACCTAAATAAATACATTGATCTGCACTTTGTTGTTAAGATATCTAATTCCCTCAAATTGAGACATTTGTTCATCTTCTAATGTGACCATCTCATTCTATAATTTTCCTCTAAGTGGTACTTTAGGGGCGCTCCACAAATTGGTAGGTTTTGTTTTCATTTTCATTCCACTTAAATTCTTTTTTTAATTTTTATTATTTTATTTTATTTTTTTAAAGATTTTATTTATTTATTTGACAGACAGAGATCAAGTAGGCAGAGAGGCAGGCAGAGAGAGAGGAAGAAGCAGGTTCCCCGCCAAGCAGAGAGTCCGATGTGAGGCTCGATTGCAGAGGCTTTGACCCACTGAGCCACCCAGCTTCCCTAAATTCTTTCTTTAAAAGATATATTTATTTATTTGAGAGGGAACGAGAGAGAGAGAGAGAGCAGAAGGGGCAGAGGAAGAGGCTGAGAGGGGGACAATCCCAGCAGACTCCGAACTAGGCATGGAACCTGACATTGGGCTTGATCTTGTGAACCTGAGATCATGACCTGAGTTGAAAGCAAGAGTCAGATGCTTAACCAACTGAGCTACCCAGGTGCCTCTTCATTCCACTCAAAATCTTTCCTAATTCTCACATGACTTCTTTGACTCCTCAGTTACTTGAACATGGGATATGCAATATATACACATTTGGGGCTTGTCCAGATATCTTTCTGTTTGTCTGCTTCTAGTATAATCCCATCATGGTCTGAGATCATACTTCCTATGATTTCAATTCTTTTAAATTAGTTGAAGTTTGTTTTATGGAATATCTTGGTAAATATCCATGTGTACTTGTAAAGAATGTGTATTTAGATGTCATCTTTTGGAATGTTCTAGAAACTCAATTAGGTCAAGATGGTTGATAGTGCTACACAGGTCAGCTCAATATTTACTGATTCTCTTTTTATGTGTTCTATTGGTGAGCAACACCATGTGCTAAGGGATGGGGCTGGGATACCAGAAAGATTTTTCTGTACCTTTTCTCTACCCTCAGTTTTCCAGTGTGCCTGCTCCACAGAGGGAAGCTCTTCCTTCCCATTGTCTTGCCATGCCCCCAGTGCAGACTGCTATTGCTTGTTCCGTGATGCTTGCCAGCCTGGGGGTGGGTGTGGAAGGGCAGGAGTAGGGTCCTCTCGTGTCTGGACTCAGCCCCAGCCTTGGGAAGACTCTGGTCTCTGTCTTGGAAGTGGGGCTTTTCCTAGTAATCCTGACCTTCCTCTAGTAGCATGAGACCTCATGCTAGGCCCAGGACTGTATCCTTTCCCTCCTCTGGGAGTTGAAACTTTGGCCTTTTCCTTTACTCCAGTTGCATTATATCTTCATTCATGCTCTACAAGCCATAGGGCCATTGCCCTTCCCCCTCTCTTTGCCAGAAAGATGGGGGTGTGGTCTCATGCCTTTTCCTAAAGCCAAGTCTACTCCTTTCTTCCAGTCCTGAACTGTGGAGGAAGGTTTTCTCTGGTCTCCTATCTTGTCCCTAATCTTTCTGAGTGCCTGGTGGAGGTTTCCAGAGAAGAACTTCTGAGTGGTGTGGTAGGTCCCTGATGTCTGCAGCTCCCGGGCATCTGTGGTCTTGTGCTAACTAGCCACACTTGGCCTTCGTGATTCTTCCATCTTTTTAGCTGGATGCTTCTTCTTGACTTGTAGGTTGGCCTGGTCTTCCTCTCTCACTCTGTTACAGGAGTGCCAGTGCTCATGTCCTGTCTAACCTTGGAGGAGCCTGTCTTTCCCTAGATTTCATGTTAATTATGTGGTCCTGTGGCATGAGTTTTTTCCGACGGGCTCAAGAAAAGTCATGATTTTGTAGATTTTCTGGGTTTTGTTTTCCTTGTTGTTAGGAAGAGGGAACACTCTTTTAGTTTTCTACATTCTAAGTGGAAGCCAGAAGTCAAAATAAATTTTTAGATGATCACTTCAGTACCTTTTCAAAGGTTCTTCACTTCAGGTTCTTTTCAAAGACCGTATTTATATTCAAAGACCGTATTTTTTAAAAGACCATATTTATCCTCCATGGGTGAAAACTTTCTACCATCAAAATGATTCTCAAAGGGGGGCTCAGGATCTGTGGGACATTCTCAATGCACAATTCCAAACACAGGTTCCGTAATGAGTACCAGGTGATCACTGCATCCTTTCTCAAGATGAGTGTTCCCAGCGAGGACACTCCTTTGAATCCTCCAGTTCTTTTTTTTTTTTTTTTCTTTTTTCAGTTTTTATTCATTCATTTAAGTAGTCTCTACACCCAACGTGAGGCTCAAACTCACTACCCAGAGATCAGGAGTCACAAGCTTTTCCCACTGAGCCAACCGGACACCCAGAATGCTCTAGTTCTAATGGTTCCTTACAGTCTCATTACTGCCTGGTTATAGGAGACCTGAAACATCTCTTCCCCTCAAGCTCAGGAAAATTAACTTCTCCAAACCTCAGTTTCCTCGTCTGTGAAAAATGGAGATAATCATTGTTTCTCTGTCACAGGATGTCAGTGAGTATATGAAGAACGGAGCACAGTCTAATAAGACGTGCCGAGCAAATATTACATTGGTTGTTACGACGCTAAAAATAAGTATTTATCGTTTTACTTAAGAGAGAATGACCATACATTATGTTGCCCTTGTGAAATCATTAATAACACCCCCTCTTCCAAAGCATCCTGGTCGGGACAATAAATTGCATATCACCCTCCCGAGATCACACAGCTGTTAAGTTGGGTGGTCAGGATTTGAGCACAGGTCACTCGGAGTCAGGACTGTGGGAGCCACAAGGTTAAAAGTGAGAAGAGTCTCTAGGGCAGAAGCCAGGCATTCTCTTTCTTTCTCCAGCCTTCTGCACAGGCTCCATTCCAGGATGTTCCCTGGACCAGGAATAAAGCATCCAGTATATTCCGCATGCAGAAGGCCTCCCTCTCTCCTTACCGGCTTCCTGGCCTATCCTGTGTTGTTTGGGTTTGTTTTTTGTTCCGTGCACTTTCTAATCTGCATAGCTCTTCTTTCAGCCCTTTTACAATATCCTTATTATAGGATTTTGCAATTGGCATTTAAAGGCGATTTTGCTTCAGTTCAGAGAAGCTCCCTTGGACTTTCTAACATTAACAACAACAACAACAACAAACAACCACAACAAAAAACAGTTAAGATCTTGTTAGTGCATTTTAGCCTAGAAACTTCAGATCAATGTACAGGGTCCAGGAAACTGGGCAGGTGTTCCTCTGTAGGAATGACAAAAGGTGGGTGATTGACATCTCTGGTGTGGGTTTCTCAGTGTTTTCTCCCCTTTGTCTTGGGAACAGAGCAGGGATCTTACCCTCCAAAGGCAAGTCCCTCCTCTTTCGGGAATAGAGCTGTGACTCAGACCTGGTCTACCAGTGACCACAGGAGCTATGGGAAGGCCTGGGGACATCACCTGAGCCAGTGGAATTCATTCGAGGGCTTTCCTTAGGGTGCTGGGTTGGAGACATTCTTTTTCAAGTCAGGATGGGCGGGGAGAGTGGAAGCTTGGATCTGCTGGCGTTGTCTTTGCTACTTCATGGAGATTAGGGAGCCAGATGCCATCATGGAGGAAATGAGAGCTGACAGGGGAGGGAGATTCCTGATGAGGTATGGTCCTGCCAGCTTGTCACTGGAAGAGTCCAGATGACTACAAGGCATTCTCTGGGGAACTTCGTGACAGTAGAGTAATAACGACATAACAATGTCTGATGGGCATTGTCAAAATAGATCTCATAGTAACACCACCTGCTGTTTCTCGAACACCTGTTGGGAGTGACTGATTGCTTTGTGAATAACCTCCCCACGTTGTGCCCTCTGAGTGTGCCTTTTGCAGCACCTGCTAGCAATCTTTCCCCACTTCTCAAATCCGGGCTGGCTTGTGACGTACAGAAGTAGGGGATGGAAGGGGGCCAGTTCCAAGCCTAGGTCAGTGCCAGGGGAACAAGCCCAGGCTGGCCTGCTGGACGATGAGAGACTGTATAGAAGAGGACTGTGGCAGTCCCACCACAGCTAGTCAACGCGTGTGGGCAGAGACACCTAGCCACCATGTCACTGACCACAGATGCACGAGGGAGCCTGGCAGAAGCCCGAAGAACCACACGATTGAGCATCGCCTAAATTACTGGCCTGCAGAATTTTGGACTAAATAAATGGTGGTTGTCTTAAGCCACTAACTTTTGGGGTGATCTGTTTGCTAGCAGTTAGTTAACCGATACTTTTACTATGACTGAGGTATTCTATAAACATTAATCAAGCCCGCTGGCTTTGGAGACAGACAAGTCTGATTTTGAGTCATGGCTCTACAGTCTCCCAACTGGGTGAACTTGGGCAAGGTTTTTAACTGCCTCTGTTCAGATTTCTCATCTGTAAAATGGGTACAATACTAGTTACGGAATTTTGTTAAAGTAAAGGAGGTCATGCTTGTGATGTACTTAGCACAGTGCCTGTGGCTCGTGATAAATCCTTAAACTCGTGATATACCCCAGGAGCTAGCAGCTGTTATGCCCATTTTCTAGATGAGGAGGCAGAGGCTCAGAAGGCTAACTAGATAATAGGGACCAAATATGGAGGATCCACTGTGGCCTGAAATGGCCGTAAGCTACCTCTTCTAGAATCAGAGCCAGAACAAGCCAGGTGAGCCCAGGTGAACAGAGAGTCTGCTTGGAGTCAGGGTGGGGAGAAGAGCCCACGCTCTCACCTCCTGGGGAGGGCACAACGATTGGGCCTTCAGAGCTTCCAGGCCAGTGTTCTCTCAGGAAGGAGTTAAGCTTGGGAACCAGAGAGCCATGAGAAGTTCTAGAAGATTCCAGGAAGGTGCCACTTCATTCTCATCTCAATGTTCAGGGAGTGCTGACAGGGAAGGGGCCATGACAGGGGCCATTCCCCAGTCACTCACATTCTGCTTCCCACAATTGGGTCATCCGCTGCTGAGCCCCACGGGACACCTTGTCTAGACTCTCTCCCCACCCCTGTCCAGACAAAGCCAGAACAGTGAATCATAGAATAAATAGGTCTTGGACTCTATGTTCTTCCAAACTCCAAAACAATTCCATCCCAAATCTTACCAGCAAAATTATCCTTACACACATGCACTTCTATGGTACTTCTACCTCTTATCCCGTTTCCCCTTCCCTCTCCCTGCTTTCTCCACACATGTTCCATCTCATCACATGTGCATACACACACTGTCTTCTATCAGAGTAGTATTTAGACTTAGGGTTTTCATCATATATTTTATTTTTCTCTATATTGTTTCTACTGCATGACATAGTTTCTATTTGTTGCTTTATTTATTTTTATTTTTTTAAAAAGGTTTTATTTATTTGATAGACAGAGATCACAAGTAGGCAGAGAAGCAGGCAGAGAGAGACAGAGAGGGAAGCAGGCTCCCCACTGAGCAGAGAGCCCAATGCGGGGCTTGATCCCAGGGCACTCGACTGAAGGCAAAGGCTTTAACCCACTGAGCCACCCAGGTGCCCCTATTTGTTGATTTATTATCTATCTTCTCACATTATGGTATAAGCTGCAAGAACGATGTTTTGTTCCTGATATACCCTCAGTGCCCAGAACAGTCCCTAACACAGGGTGGGTACTAAAAAAATACTCATTGCATGAATGAACAAATGAGTGAATGAATGAATGAAGTATGTGGGGTGTTAGAGTGGGATTCGCTGTTTCGGGCATGAATGGCTGATGATTGGAGAGTCAACAACATCTTGTGCTTTCAAGGCACCTTTAACTTTTCAAATCACGCCATGGATGGTAATCTCATGGGATGCTCACAGCCGCTCAAGAAGTACTCAGGCTGTGAAATTGTTCCCACATCACCGATGAAGAAACTGAGACCCAGGCAGGTCAAGGGTCTAAAGAGTCTAGGATCTGTTAGTGGAGAGCTAAGACTAATTTCCATATTCTCCTGGTGTGGAGATGAAGAGCCAGAGCATATAGATGGAAAGTGAAGGTGAAAACAGAAGCAGTCGACAAATGTACCGCCATTTTGATCTTGTTGGTCATTTTTGTCCTGATCCCTCTCTCACAGGCACATACCAAGCCCCAGACTAACGAGCTCACAAACCAAAGGTGGTCCCTGTTGCCTTAAATGTTTTTTTTTTGCACGAGATTGGATAGAAGATTGTCTTCTGTCTGTGCTGTCATGCAAATCAAAATGATGTGCTTTGCTTCCAATAAACTATTGGAATAATGACAACACCAGATTTCTATTTAATTTCTCATATTCGAACAACTTGGAATGAAGTTTCTTGACTTGAGCTATTTTTAGAAACACAATGAGAATGTTCTTTCCTCCTCTCCTTGCCTTTGTTGTTAAACCAAACTTCTTCCCTCTACTTTCTTCATTAAGGATCAGTTTCAGTCTCCACCTAAGTATTCATGGGAGCCTCAGCAGGAGCTGGGGAGTTGTGTTCTGACAATGTGAGGCCGGAGCACGCAGCTGACCGGGGCCTCTGCAAAGCAGTCATGGGCCCAATAACTTTTTTTTTAAAAGATTTTATTTATTCACTTGACAGAGAGAATGAGAGAGCACAAGCAGGCAGGGCAGCAGAGGGAGAGGGAGAAGCAGGCTCCCCGCTGAGCAGGGAGCCTGATGTGGGGCTCGATCCCAGCACTCTGGGATCATGACTCGAGCCGAAGGCAGTCGCTTAACAAACTGAGGCTCCCAGGCGCTCCTTAAGAACTTTTTAAAGAAAACATACAGACTGACATACTGTGTTCCCTTCAGCTGACGATGTGCTAACATCTGTGGGTTCTTTAGGAACTGGGATGTGGGAACTTTCTCGTTGTCCTTAGTGACATCGCACATCTATCTCTCCGATCCAAGGCTTGATGGTCTACCTCGAAAGCAGTGTGGCTTATCATGACGCTTGTATTCAATTCAAGTCAGTTCCTGTTGATTGGGAAAAATGTAAAGGAACTCTTCAGTTTGGCCAAGGAATAAGTTAATTAGAACCATTAAATAACAAAACAATGTGGTCTCTACCCCTTTGCCCTCAGTAATAATTCTCAATGCCTGACTTAGGTATGCTAGGGGCTTGATGAATTTTTGTTGACTGAATGAGGGAATTGCTCAAGGTCAAGGGGCAGTGCCCCAGTTCAGGCCTCCCTGATGTGTCCCTGGGTCACCACAATATTTTCCCAATGGTGTCCCAGACTCTCCTCCTCTCCCACCCTTGTCTGTTCTCCGCCTTACTTCCACGATAACCTTTATGAACCGAAAGTGTCCTTGTGCCATGACCAAGCCTAAAACAAGCTTTATGACAAGTGTAAACTACTTCGGGGTTCCTCCATGGCTCTTTAGTGCCGTCAAGATAAAGTTCATTATGTCATTCACTTATTCACTGAACTGAAGGTCTCCCAAGGCTGTTTTTTTTTTTTAATTAAAAAAAATTTTTTTTAAGATTTTATTTATTTATTTGACAGAGAGATCACAAGGAGGCAGAGAGGCAGGCAGAGAGAGAGAGAGAGAGAAGGAAGCAGGCTCCCTGCTGAGCAGAGAGCCTGACATGGGACTCGATCTCAGGACCCTGAAATCATGACCTGAGCCGAAGGCAGGGGCTTAACCCACTGAGCCACCCAGGTGCCCCTCCCAAGGCTGTTTTATGAACTGCTTGAGTATCTCTAGGGACGGGGATCTTACCATGCACTCATCACGTGTTTAGGTAATTCTGTGGATGAAAGAGCCAAAACTGGACACTAGAACTCCTGTGTATTAGTCAGACATCTCCAGAGAAACAGAACTCATAGGTACATGGATAGATAGAGAAGAGAGGGAGAGAGAGAGAGAGATTTATTAAAGGAACTGGTCATGTAGTATGGAGACAAAGAAGTCCTACAATGTCCTCTCTGTAAGCCAGAGAACCAGGAAAGTCAGTGGTAAACAGCCCGAGTATACCAAGGACTGGAAGTATCAATGTCTGAGGGCAGGAAGAGAAGGATGTCTCCGCTCAGGCAGAGAAAACAGATTCACCCTTCTTGTTCTAGTCTGGCTCTCAGTGTATTCGATAATGCCCACTCACATGCAGGAGGGCCATCTGCTTTACTCAGTTCACCAACTCAAATGCAAATCTCTTCCAGAAACACCCTCACAGGCACACCCAGAAATAAAGCTTCACCAGCTCTCTAGGCATCCCTTAGCCCCGTCAAGTCGACAACAAAATTAACTAGCATGTCCTGGATCTCTTTCTAGTACTATAGCCTTTCTGTCAGGCTGCTGCTCAGTTCTTTTGAGGAACGCCAAGTGGCTGCTGAGGAGTGAAAGGAATTTACTTTCCTGGGGAAAGAGGCTGGGGGAAGGAACACTCAGGAGGTGCAGAGGGAGATCTTCAGGGTCAGAGTGGAGAGACCCTCGTAATCTCTGATTCAGCTGGGACTCGGTTTTCCCAAGGGAGGCAAGAGAGAAGGGAAGGGAGGAAAAAGAATTTAGAGCGGAAACCCCATGTAAATAATTCCTTTACTAATAGTGCTTTAGCATGTAAGGAAGGACACGGTTTTAGTACTCTCTTAGGGAACTGTTTTGGGTGGTACTTCTGAACTAGGCTGAGAGAGAAACCCCAAAGTCTGAGGTTCTCAGAAGGGAATATTGCAACTTTTTGTCCTATAGTTATGGGGGAAAAATCATCAAATAGACATTCATTGGGTGAACAATGAGCCCAGACTCTGTTAATTTTTTAAAAAGATTTTATTTATTTATTTGACAGACAGATCACAAGTAGGCAGAGAGGCAGGTGGAAAGAGAGGGGGAAGCAGACTCCCGGCTGAGCAGAGCCCAATGTGGGGCCGATCCCAGGACCCTAGGATCATGACCTGAGCCGAAGGCAGAAGTTTTAACCCACTGAGCCATCCAGGCGCCCCAGGCTCTGTGCTAATTTGAATAAACATTCTCTCAGTGCATCTGCCTTACTTTTTACAATAACTGTGTGATGTGAGGACAATGATTCCCTCTTTATAGATGGAGAAACTAGACTGAATCTAAGTACTTTCTTTGCTTAAGCTTTCACAGTAAGTGACTGGGGAAGAAATAAGTCCAGACCCCAAGACTCAATGAAAATTAAAGAGCTTTTCCTATTCAGAGTCTCCTTTGCATGGATGTCTGCAGAAAACACAGACTTGGGCTCCCATGACCTTTTTAAGGCATTCCTGGAATCAGCATGGGGTCTGGCGAACTGCTGGAGAGTCAGAAAAGGGAGAGTCAGGGTGTCTGTGTGGCTCAGTTGGTTAAGCAACTGCCTTTGGCTTAGGTCATGATCTTGGAGTCCCAGGAGCGTGTCTCGCATTGGGCTCCCAGCTCCACAGGGAGTCTACCTCTCTGTCTGGGACATTCTGCCCTCTCATGTTCTCTCTCACTCTCTCTCACAAATAAATAAATAATTTTTTTAAAAGGGAGAGTCATTTTCTTAATTACTTAATCTTTGCCATTGTAATGGTATAGAAATGTGTGGTAGGCTGAAAGGAAAATGCTTGTGAACTGAACAGGACTGGAGAGCTATGGAGAGGAGGAGGAGGGAGGGAGGCTGCCAGAACTCTGTGGAGGAAGCCTCTTCCGTTTTCTAGAGTAGGATGATAGGAAAGGTCCTTAGGCACACCCCTCCATCATGGCCAGGGCCAGTTGGGGACACAGCCTTGTTTCCTGGTGGCAGAAGAGAGCCAGAACTTTTTGTTCACCTGGAAAGGAGGAGAAATCTGTTCTTGCCGTGTCCACTTTCATTTATTCATTTGCTTGTTCATGCAACAAGTGTTTGTTGAACATCTATTATGTGATGTATACTTGTCTTTCCTCTTTAGTGTACAGTAATTTGTTGTTTTCCTTTATCAAACTAAAACTGGTAGCACCCATTCTTTTCTGGGTCTCTGGAATCCTACAGTAGAAGTTGTCTGGTTATCTCTTGGTGTAACAAAATATTCTAAAACGTAGTGGCTTAAAACAAATGTTTATTGTTATCACTCATAGTTTTGTGAGTTGACTATGCCTAGCTGGGTCATTCTCATTTAGAGTCTCTTAGGAATTTGCAGTCAAGTGGCAACTGGGCCTGGAGTCATCTGAAGACTTGAATGAGCTACCATCCAAGATGGCTCTTTGCATGACTGACAGTAGTTGCTGTGGGCTGGGAGCTCACATGAGACTGTGGACTGTAGAGTCTACATGTGTCCTTTGTCTTAGACTTCTTACAATATAGTGGTGGCAGGCTTCCCAGGGGAATCATCCCAAGAGCAAGAATTAAAAGAATTCCAGGAGGAATCTGAAAGTCTTCTTATAACCTAGCTCAGAAGTCCCAGAACATCAGGCCTGCTGTATTCTCTTGTCGAGGATCACTAAAGATGGCCGCTTTTCAAGGGGTGGGAACCAAACTCTGCCTCTTCCTTTGAGGCACAGTATGATAGTAAAAGGAGGGCAGAATTGTTTGGGGCTATCATTTAAGACTAACTACCACAGTTTGCTTTCGGGCTGCAACAATTCATGTCCTTGCCATATGCATGGTACATGCATATGGCAATGTACTCCAATGACTCCCTCCAATGACTCAAAAGTTTTATCCCATTTCAGCATTAGCTCCATTTGTTATCTAAATCAGGCCCCAGGTGTAAATTAAGCTCCTCAGTTGTTATCAGACCATATTGACCTGGAGGAGGGGAGATACCCACTTCCGGCCTATTCTGGACATCCTGTCTCTCTTCGGGGGGAGAAAAAAACCTGAGAGATGCTTTTGGAGCTCATAGTCCAGAGGCACAGACTCACTAAAATACCAAAACCTAATTATAAGACTGGAGAATGCTTCTCCCCACCCTCCCTACCTCACCACAATGCTACTAAATGCATTTTATCCAGTACGTCATGTGTGGTTATTAGGAAAACTTTGCAAGGCATACTAAAAAGCAAAAAACACAATTTGAAGAGACATGGCAAGTATCAGAACAATATATGACTGGGATGTTGGAATGCAAAACAGCTATGATGAATACACTAAGGTCTCTAATGGATGAAGTAGATGGCATGCAAGAACAGATGGGTGATACAAGCAGAGAGATGGAGATCCTGAGAAAGAACCAAAAGAAACACCAGAGATCAAAAACACTGTAATAGATGGGGCACCTGGCCTGTTCACTCAGAAGAGCATGTGACTTCGTACACCCCAAAGTTTATAGCAGCAATGTCCACAATGGCCAAACTATGGAAGGAGACTCGATGTCCATCAACAGATGAGTGGATAAAGAAGATGTGGTATATATATATGATGGAATCTTAGGCAGCCATCAAAAAACCAAAATCTTTACATTTGCAACAACGTGGATGGAGCTAGAGGGTATTATGCTAAGTCAGTCAGAGAAAGACAATTATCATATGATTTCACTGATATGAGGGATTTGAGAAACAAGACAGAGGATCAAAGGGGAAGGAAGGGAAAAATAAAACAAGATAAAACCAGAGAGGGAGACATACTATAAGAGACTCTTAATCTCAGGGAAAAAACTGAGCATTGCTGGAGGGGAAGGGGATGGGAAGGATAGGGTGGCTGGGTCATGGACACTGGGGAAGGTATTGCTGTGGTGAACACTGTGAATTGTGTAAGACTGATGAGTCACAGACCTGTACCCCTGAAACAAATAATACATTATATGTTAATGAAAAAAAAGAGGAGCATGTGACTCTTGATCTCAGGATTGTGAGTTCAAGCCCCGTGTTGGGTATAGAGATTATTTAAATAAATAAATAAACTTAAAAAAACCCCCACTGTAATAGAAATGATGAATATTTGATGAGCTTAGTAATAGACTAGACATGACTGAGGAAAGAATCTTTGAGCATGAGGGCATGTCAAGAGAATTTCTCAAACTGAAAAGCAAAGGGTACAAAGACAAAAAAAAAATCCAAGATTGTGGGACAATTGCAAAAGCATAAGCATCATGGGAATGCCACAAGGAGAAGAAAGAGAGAAAGGAAGAGAAGAAATAGTTGGAACAATAATGATTGGGAATTTTCCCAAGATAATGTCAGGAACCAAACCACAGATCCATGAAACTCAGGGAACACCAAGCAGAGGAAATGCCATGAAACTACGTCTAGGCATATCACTGTCAAACTACAGAAAGTCAAAGAAAAAATCCCGAAAGGAGTTAAAGGGAAAAACCACTCTAATGACAATGACATCTGACCTCTCAGAAATGATGCAAACAAGAAGAGAGAGGAGTGAAATATTTAAAGCGGTGGGAGGGAAAAACCCCACCAATCTAGAATTCTGTACCCTGCAAAGTTATTCCTCAAAAGTGAAAAAGAGATAAATTTTCTCATACAAACAAAAGTTAAGGGGATTTGTTGCCAACAGACCCTCCTGGCAAGAAATGTTATAAGAAGTTCTTTAGAGAGAAAGAAAGTGATATAGGTTAGAAACTTGGATCTGAAAAGAAGGAAGAGCAAAGAAGGAATAGTGAAGGTAAAATAAAAACTTCATTTTTTCAGGCGCCATGGTGCCTCAGCTGGTTAAACGTCTGCCTTTGGCTCAGGTCATGGGTCCTGGAATCGAGCCCCACATCTGGCTTCCTGCTCAGAGGGGAGTCTGCTTCTCCCTTTTCTTCTCAAACTGCCTGCCATCCTCCTTGCTTGTGGTTGCACATGTGGGCTTTCTCTTTCTCTCTCTCTGTGTCAAATAAATAAATAAAATTTTTTAAGAAAACTTAAATTTTTCTTATTCTTAATTGATCTAACACATAACAGTTTGCTCAAAATAATAACAGTAGTAATGCATGTGATTATGTATACTTTGTGTGTGTATATATACACACACATACACAAATAAATATACATAAGAGAATATAAACAAATAAGTGTACACAACATGTATATATGTATATATACATATATATATGTAGTAAGTGAAATGAATGACAGCAATGATACAAGGGATGAGAGGGAGGAATTGGGATTATTTTGTTATTATAAGGTAGATTTGAATTAGTCATAAGTCATACTTTGAATATAAAAGTAGATTTGAATTAGTCACAAATGTATGTTGCAAACTCTAGGACAACTACTAAAAAACTAAATACAAAAAGCATAACTGATATGCTAAGAAATGAGAGAAAATGGAATCATACAAATGCTCAATTCACATGTTAAAAAAATTAATTTAAACACAGACCTTATGCCTGTCACAAAAATTAACTAAAGAGGATACATAGACTGGAATGTAAAATGCAAAGCTGTATAGTCTCTTGAAGAGAACACAGGAGAAAACCTAGAGGACCTTGGGTTTGGCAATAATTTTTTAGATACAACACCAAACACAATCCATTACAAAAAGAATTGATCAAACGGACTTCACTAATATCAAAAACTTCTGCTCTGCAAAAGACAGTGTCAAGAGAATGAGCATATAAGCCACAGACAGGGAGAAAATATTTGCAAAAACCATGTCTGATCAAGGATTCTGATCCAAAATATGCAAAGAACTCTTAAAACCACAATTAAAAGATAAAGGAACCTGATTCCAAAATGGGCCAAAGATCTTAACAGACACCTCATCAAAAAAGATACAGATGGCAAATAAGCCCATGGAAAGATATTCCACATCATATGTCATCAGGGAAATGCAAATGAAAACAATGAGCTCTATTAGAGCTCATTGCCTATTAGAATGGCCCGCATCCAGAACACTGAGAACACCAAATACTGGCGAGAATGTCCAGCAAGGGAGACTCTCCTTTATTGCTGGTGAGGGTGAAAAATGGCATAGTCACTTTGGAAAACAGTCTGGCACTTTCTTGCACAACTAAACCCACTCTTAGCAGGAGATCCAGCTGTCTTGCTTCTTACTGTTTACCCAGAGGCGTTGAAAACTTGGGTCTACACAAGACCTGTACCATGGTGTTCATAGCAGGTTTATTCATAATTACCAAAACTTGGAGGCAGCCAAGATGTCCTTCAGTGGGTGATTGGATAAGTAAACTGGCACGTCCACACAAAGGAACATTATGCAGTGCTAAAAAAAAAAAAAAAAGAAAAAAAAAGTGAGCTGTCAAGCCTTGGAAAGATATGGAGAAATCTTTTTAATTAAGAGAAGCCAATCCGAAAGGCTACAGACTATATGATACCGACTCTATGACATCTGGGAAAGGCCAAATCATAGACATTAAAACAGTAGAAAGCTCAGTGGTTGCCCAGAGTTGGGGGCAGGGAATGAATCCATGGAACGCAGAGGAATTTTAGGGCAGGTGAACTGTTCTGCAGGATACTGTAGTCGCGGAGACGTGTCACAATACATTTGTTAAAACCCATAGCACGTACCTAGAGCGAACCCTCGTGTAAGCAATAGACTTGGGTCACAGTGATGCGTCGATGTGGGTTCCTTATTGTAACAATTGTCCCATCCTGAGGGGGGTGTTGATAGTGGGGGAGGCTGTGTATATTGGGGGCAGAGATCCAGGGGAACTCTCTGTGTTCCTAACACTGTGCTAAAAATTAAAGTTTTAAAAAGAGTTTCTTTTTAGTTCATTTTTCTCTTTGCTCTCTCTGTTGATACCTTGTCAAAAGCTGGGTCTTGCCACCTGCAGCCGGGAAACCTTCATAGTCGAGCCCAGCAGTTCATGAAGTACGATTCCCACAAAGTGTCACTAAAGCTCCCAGCGTCGCCGACTTCCCACCCCTGTCTGAGAGCAGAAGAGCTCCTTCTCTGTGCTCTTCCCCACTGTCTGTCAAGCCTTCACAGACAGATTCCTCTGAGCCTTTTCGGCTTCTGCCTTTTCCCTTGTGCCAAGGCCAATGCCAGTTTGAGATGAAACCTTTAGATTAAGAAAAGAGCACATTAACACCCCACTTCTGGCACCAAGGTCTATTTATTTAATGAGGGCAGCATAACAAACCACTCCCAAAACGGGGTGGCTGAAGCAACTTCCTCTCTTGTCTCCTGACTTGCCTGGTGGACTGGCTCAGCAGGATGGTTCTCACTCAGGATTTCTGCTGTGGTTGCATTCCCATGGTGCCCCAGGCTGAAGGCTTCACGGGGCTGGATGTTCAAGATGACTGACCCACATGGGGCCCAGTTGGCTTCGAGCTCTGTGGGGGCTGGTGAGTTGATGACTCACATGACTTCCTATGGCTTGGGCTTCTGGGGTACAGTGGTGGGTTCCAGAAGTGAGTGTCTCAGGAGACCGAGGCTTGTTAGAACCTAACCTTGGCTGTCCCAGAATATCATTCCTACCTCACTCTATGGGCTGAGAAGATTGCTAAAATCATCCCGATTTAAGATCAGGAAAATTACACTTTATCTTTTGATCTGAGGTAGAATATATATGAAACAGGGGACTGGAATTATTTGGGACCATCTTTGGAAATTAACCAACACAGATTTTTTTTCTTCCTTCTTCCCCCCTCCCCTCAGTGAAGCTCCAGGTTTCCCCAAGTCCTGGTTGTGGGCAAATTCACACTAAGGTGTTAATGTCTGACTACTAGATTAATGGGCCTTGGGGGTGTATCAGTCAGGATGGACTCGCTTATACCATCTGTACAAAACACGCCCAAATCTTGGGGGCTAATATCACAGAGGTGTTTTCTTTCTTTCTTTCTTTCTTTCTTTCTTTCTTTCTTTCTTTCTTTCAGAGAGGGAGAGAGGGCAGAAGGAGAGGGAGCGGGAGAGGGGGAGAAAGAATCTTAAGCAGGCTCCATGCCCTGCATGGAGCCCGATGAGGGCTCAAACTCACAACCCTGGGATCATGAGCTGAGCCTAAATCAAGAGTTGGTCGCTGAACAAAGTGAGCCACCCAGGTGCCCCCTGACAGAGGTATTTCTCATTCATACCTGTGTCCACAGAGGTTGACATCTTTCCCCTGGGGACCCAGGCAGCTAGACCTGACCCCGTCTGGAGCAGCGCTGGTCCCTGTAGCCAGTAGAAGGAGAGAGCATCCAGGACAGCGCGAGGCTGGCCGGCTTCCCACTGGAACCGAGGCACACCACACTCACTCCCATTTCATTGTCCTCAGTGAGTCATGTAGAGTCCCAACTCCATGGGGACCTGGTGTGCCATTCTACCACAGGCCTGGGTGGGAATGTACGGAGAACAGTGCTGAGACTCTCCTGGGCGGTATCTGTATTTAACAAAGGCCAATCCCCTCAACTAAATAAATCCATCTCTAAAGGGGAGATTTCAGGCAGCAGCTCATAGCTGGGTAAGAGGGACAATCTTGAGGCTCCTTGTAGATCCTCTCACATATCCCTTATAGTGCCCTTTGCTGATCCCAACAAGAGCCACCCCCAGGAGGCAGTGCGCCCT
The DNA here is from genome assembly GCF_030435805.1 of Mustela lutreola. Taxonomy (NCBI): domain Eukaryota; kingdom Metazoa; phylum Chordata; class Mammalia; order Carnivora; family Mustelidae; genus Mustela; species Mustela lutreola. The sequence goes on from NC_081300.1 coordinate 25,391,436, forward strand.
CATCCTTGGGGCAGGGGGCAGATGCTCTCTGTCCATACCCAGACAAGCGGTTGGCACACAAGGTGACAGACTCTGTTGTTCCTCTGTTTCCTTTGAAGCAAATCCTGAAATAGCGCAGAGCAGCTCAGCCTTGCCAAAGCGAAGGGTGGCAGCCCCGTCCTCAGTGCTGACCGCAGGCCCGTGTAGGGGACGCATGTGGGGCCAAGGACCTGAGACCTTCCCTGTGACCCAGTCTTCTCTCCTTCTCAGGGAAGACGCCAGGTCTTCTACTTTGTCCTGAGTCAAAGAGACCTAGGTTTGAAATCAGCTTCTGCCACTGTTGAGCTGGGGAATGTGGGCTTCTTGGGGTTTTGGAGCCTGGTGTCCTCATCTGTAAAAGGGGGAGGGCAGCACGTACCGGAGAGGGTTGCCCTGAGGATCCAAATGATCCAAAGGACCGCTTCCTGGCTCTGTGACCTTGGGTCAGTTACTTAACCTCTCTGTGCTTCTGTACTTATCTCCTGGGTCGTCGTGAGGCCTCAGTGAGTGAATGTTTGTAAGGAGCGCCCAGCAGGGCCTTGGACAGACCGAGTATCACTTGGGCGCTGGCTGTCACTACCATGGCAGACATCCAGAAGGCCTCTAATACATGCGAATCCTCTGCTCTCCTCCGTCGAGCCCACAGCTTCGGCATGAGGAGTCTGTTTTCTGTGAAAACCACGGAATTCCAGGCAGCCCACTTAGCTGGTTTTGAATAGTTGAAGGGACCTTGTTTCACCTTCGGGCACCAGAAAAATAAAGTGACAGCGACACCTAGTGGGAGCTGGTGGCAAAGGCTCCAGCAAGAGAGCCTGTGGCTGAAGACGGGCTGGGCCTGGTGGGCAGTATTCCCCCCCTCCTCCCCCCCACCCCGGGGCCCTGCCCCACCCTGGAGACCACAGAGTGCGGGGGCCAGGCCGGTCCAGCCTTTGGCATTTGAAAACCCTGATTCCCACCCTGTGGTAGGCCTTGTCACCAGGGTTCAGCTCCCTCAGAACAACTGTGCCTGCAAACTGGCCACCAAGCCAGTTTCCGCTGTTGGTCCCCATCTCAGGTGGCAGTGAGGGATGGGGGAGGAAAGAATTTGGGGGAGCTGGCAGAAAACAGATCGACTCAGCACTTTTTCGCTACATGATCTTGAACGAGTCATTTTTTAAAAAAGATTTTATATATTTATTGCAGGGAGAGAGAGAGAATGAGCAAGGGACGGGCAAAGGAAGAAGGAGGTAGCCTGATGTGGGGCTCGATCCCATGAACTGAGCCAAAGGCAGATGCTTCCCCCACTGAGCCACCCAGGTGCCCCTTGAATGTGTCACTTAGCATCTTTGAGATCCAGGTCCCTGGTTTGTGAACGGAGTTTGTAATGCTCTTGGGGTCGCTGGGGGGTGATTTCGAACAATGGCTGCAGAAAGTCAAGCGCCGGGTTGGCACACAGAGAGCTCGAGAAGCCATTAGGCATTGCTCTTGCTGTCGTGGTATCGTAGAGGAGAGTACATGACGTAATTTGCGAATATATCTACACAACATCGGAGCAGGTGGAAGCCCGCAGAGCTCAGAGCAGCCCAGAGAAGCTCTGCGGAGAACTGCAGTGGTTAGCGAGGCTTTGGGGAGGAGACAGAATCCCTTCCCAGCCTTTGGTGGCAGTAACAAGATCGTTCTCCCACTGGCTGAAAAACTTCAAGCTTTTATGGGCTCAAATAACTCAAAAAAACTTGCTCCAGCAGCTTGATGGTTTCACCAAGGACTGGTCTCTTTTTGTAAAAAAAAAATTAAAAAAAAATTATGGTGATATAAAACATACTAAAAGATCGAGAAAACAACATTCATCTTAGGAAATGAAATAATAAATATAGTCGAAGCTTCCTGGCCCTTTCCAACTACGTTTCCCTTCACACTCTACCACGCGAAGGGAACGACGATCCTAAATTTGGTGTTTATCCTTCCCATGCATGCATTTACATGATTACTATATACGTATGTATTCCTAAACAACATATGGTAGAACTGCATAGTTTAAAATTTATATAAATATATCAGAGACTGTGTATCCTTCTGAAACTCGTGTATTTTTATCCTGTAATGTTAGCTTTTTGAGATGTTCCTGCTGATATGTGTAGAACGAGTGCATTTTCACTGCTGTATAATATTTCGATGTAAAAATGTACCACGATGAGTCCATCCGTCCTCCTCTTGGAATTTCTGGTTACTATAAACAAAACATGCATGAATGTGTTTGAGATCTTAAATGACTAAGCCACCCAGGTGCCCCATTCTGTTGGATATTCTGTTGGACATCATCTGAAGATAATTATAGTTTTGTTTCCTCCCTTCTAGTACTCACACCTGTGGTCATTTATTTTTCCTTTCTGAAGTGAATAAAAGTGGTACTAGTAGGATCCTTGTCATGCTCCTGATCCTAAAGGGAAAGCTCCTAATGTTTTGTAATTAAAGATCTTTGTTGCAGGGCACCTGGGAGGCTCAGCCGGTTGAGTATCCACCTTCGGCTTGAGTCCCAGGGTCCTGGGATCAAGCTCCACATCAGACTCCTTGCTCAGTGGGGAGCCTGCTTCTCCATCTCCCTCTGCCTGTTGCTCCCCCTGCTCGTGCTCTCTCCCTCTCATTTTCTGTGTCAAATAAATAAAATCTTTAAAAAAAATCTTTGGTGCAGATTTTTGCTGGATGCTTTTAAAAAATTCATGTTAAGGAAGTCTCCTCTTACACTGATCTTGCTATGAAATTTAATTTTTTTTTTTCTTGGTCAGAAGTCTGGATGTGTATGGCTCAGTTTGGTCCTCTGCTTAAGGTCTTTCTAGGGTAGCAATTAAGGTACCACTGGACCAGGCTCACCTAGACAAGCATCCACTGCCCCATCTGCGTGGTTGGGAGTGGCATTCAGTGACTTACAGCTATGGTTTGGCAGCTGGATTCTTCCAAGTCAGCAAGGGGAGAGAGAGAGAACCTGCCAGCAAGATGGAGCCTTATGTAATGTGAGTAATCATAGGATAACATCCCATCACTTTTGCCATCTTCAGTTGGTTAGAGCCAAGTTACAGACAGCACCTGCACTCAAGGATGGGGAACCACACAAAGGTGAAAACACGAGGAACCTCGTCAGGGTATGTTTGCCATCCTGTCGCCAATGGTTCTCTTTCTCCTTGTGGACAAAATGTCTTCACTCCCCCACCAAGGTCCTTCAGGCCTTTTCCCATTATAAGGTAAGCCCCAAGTCCAAGATGTCATTATCCTAATTGGGTTCATATGTAAATGAGGCTGGGTGAGGGTCTTGGGCTGTGGTTTGGTAAGTACACCTTCTGTGGACGTGTGAACTGAAGACACCAACTGCCTGCTCTCAGCCCACCTAGTATACACTGGTAGGATAGGCAAGTGGTATAAATATCGACATATTTATTCCAAAAGAGCAAAAATGGAATATATACAGGAATGACTAGTCTATAGCAGGTCTGAAATCCAGATGCTTCACTATGTGTGGTGATGTTATGACCCCGATGGGTACTAGAATATTTGCTCATGTGTTCTTGTGTTTCCTAGAATATTCTAAGTAAGTAGGAGTGGGGTTTATGTAATGCATTTTATTTTATTATATATTTTTCTATATTATATAATATGTATATAATATATATATAAAGAATATATATAAAGAAATATGTATCATATTTCTTTATTAATTTTATAGAGAGTCTGTGTGTGTGTGTGTGCACATGAGTTGGGGGCAGAGAGAGAGAGAAACTTTCAAGCAGACTTCCCACTGAGTGCAGAGCCTGACTCAGGTCTCATCCCACAACCCATGAGATCATGACCTGAGTCAAGATCATGAGTCAGTTGCTAAATGGACTGAGCCACCCAGGCACCCCATATAATGCATTTTTATAAATTAACTCTGTTCTCAGGAGTCTACTTCTTTCATACCTGCCTTTGTTTATACCTGCCATAATCCTGTGATTTCATTTTGTATAATAAATTACCATTCTGAAGTCTCAAAGTTTTCTTCGTATCTTACAGAAACACAAGAAGGAGGTGTTGTTTTGCAATATGTTTAAACTTCTCTAAATTTTTAAATGCCAAATAACACAGTGATTTTTCTGTAAGTTAATTCTATTTTCTTCTAAAATCAAAGACAATGTGCTTGCAATGTATTTTCCTATAATTGAGAATGGATCATTGGCTTAAAAACAGGGATTAGCAGACTTCCCTTCTTTCTTTTCCTTCCTTCCTTCCCTCCCTCCCTTCCTTCCGTTTTCTTTTCTAGAAAACATCCCTTTTTAATTCACAGCTGTACTGTCTGCCTTGAAAGAAGCTGAAAAAGATGAATCTGATATCAGAGAATCCTCTGACTCATGCAAGAGAGGAATATACTCCAAAAAAACTAGATGAAGGGGCACCTGGGTGGCTCAGTGGGTGAAAGCCTCTGCTTTCGGCTCAGGTCATGATCCCAGAGTCCTGGGATCGAGCCTCACATCAGGCTCTCTCCTCAGCGGGGAGCCTGCTTCCTCCTCTCTCTCTGCCTGCCTCTCTGCCTGCTTGTGATCTCTGTCTGTCAAATAAATAAATAAATATATAAATAAATAAAATGTTAAAAATAAAAAAAGATGAAATTGTAAATAAAAAATGAAAATGGGAAAACTATCGTTCCTTTACCTTTATCAATATTTATCATTTACTGTGTCTTATGCAACAAAACAAAACATTTTTGAATGCTATGATGGCATCAGGCAACTTGGGGCACAACTTCAAGACTCACCCTTCAGGGGCGCCTGGGTGGCTCAGAGGGTTAAGCCTCTGCCTTCAGCTCAGATCATGGCCTCAGGGTCCTGGGATCAAGCCCCGCATCAGGCTCTCTGCTTGGCAGGAAGCCTGCTTCCCCCTTTCTCTCTGCCTGCTGCTCTGCCTACTTGTGATCTCTCTGTGTCAAATAAGTGAATAAAATCTTTAAAAAAAAAAAAAAAAGACTCACCCTTCAGAGTTTAAGGAAAACAAAATGGGCCATTTCAAATGTAGACACAATAAAGTTTTGAAAGGCCAGAACGTGTTTGTTACAGCTTTTCAGAGTAGGTTTGGAAGAACCACTGAAGCATCTTACAGGGTCGGTCGTCAGGTGGGCTGGATGAAGAAATGGTGGACGAAAGGCTAACAGAGCTCTGTATTGTTGAGGTTCTTGAATGCTGCTATACGGCCAGTCAGTGGGAGAGAAATCATGGCAGTGTTATTTTCCAGCAAAACGGTAACTTGCCAAATCCGGCACTTAGCTGTAAGCAGGAAGTCTGAGTTAATACCTGTTTGTAGTTTCCAGCGGGAACTAGAGCAGGAAGTTCTTCAGCAAGCCCAGGAAGCAGTACGCCTGGTTCCCCACTTGGCCTTATGATCCGACAGATACATGACACCGTGGCAAAGAGGGCTGCTCTTCGGAGTCTCTGGAAACTACCAGTAGAAGATTCACCACACAGACCTCTAAGATTTTTGAGCGAGTCTATGTACTTCTGCAGATTCTTGCTTTGAGAAAGAGCCTCTGGTTTGCTGTTTGGCCTTGGCAGAGACTAAATGCTTAACAAAGAGACAACCATCGGTTATCATACAGAAATGGTACACAAGCTCTCAGGCTCAGACGGGCCCAGAAGATACAAGTGGTAGCGCGAGCACATAGCTCAGCCATCTTCAATTTGGTCACCTTGTTTCCTCTCCCTCAGTAGACGATTAAGGCCTCATGGGCAGTTCCTTATAGTCAACGGAAGAGGAAGAAAAAGCTCGGCCCCGTTTGCTAAGGCTCTACAGTCATTAGGGCCCCACTTACGGATAACAGTGAAGGACAGCAGTGAAGGGACAAATCCTCCCAGGGGGAAGAACTCTGAGTCTTTGGGGAAGATATGGCCAGAGATATGGATCTATGGCTGCAACTGATTCCATCAGATGATCGGGGACTTGGAAAGAACAGGATTGAAGACCAGTGACAAGAAAATCTGAGAAGGTTGTTTGGATAGGCCTCTCACAATGGGCATAGATTGTAAACATGTTTGTCTCCCAGGTGACTGCTTATCGAAAAACATTTTTTTTTTTTTAAAGATTTCATTTATTTATTTATTTGTCAGAGAGAGAGAGAGAGAGAGCGTGCACAAGCAGGTAGAGTGGCAGGCAGAGGCAGAGAGTGAAGCAGGCTCCCTGCTGAGCAAGGAACCTGATGTGGGGCTTGATCCCAGGAGGCTGGGATGATGACCTGAGCTGCAGGCAGTGGCTTAACCGACTGAGCCATGCAGGCGTCCCTGAAAAACATCTTTTGCAAAGATTTTCAATAATCAGGTGGGCCAAATGAAATGTTTTATGAACATCTGTCAACCTCTCTCTCCGGTTGCACAATGGACTAATGAATAAAGTGGTGAAGGCGTCAGGGCTGGAGGCTTGACAGGGGCCCAATGATACGGATTTCTCCTTACTAAGGCTGACTTAGTTATGGTTATTGCTGAATGCTTTGCCAACAGCAACGAACAGCAGAAACCAACCCCAACTCCCAATATGATACCATTCCCAGGAGACTAGACAGCTACCTAGTGGCACACTAACATCGGACCTCTCCTGTCATGGAATAGGGCAGGGATATTTCCTCATGGGAATAGATACATATTCTGGAAGTAGATCTGCCTTCCCTGCTTATGGTGTTTCGGCCTGCCTCACTATGTGTGGGCCCACAGAATGCCTTATCTGTTGTCAAGGTGTTCTGATCAAGGAATGTATTTCTCTGCATAGAAAGTACAGATATATGTATGTATGTATATATATGGAATTGGCTTGTGAGATTATGGATGCTGAGAAGTCCCAAGATCTGATATTAGCAAACTGTGGACCCAGGAGAGCAAATGGCATAGTTCAAGTCCAAGTCCAAAGACCTGAGAACCAGGATCTCTGATGGTGTGAGCTCTAGTCCAAAGCCGTCTCATGACCCAAGAAGAGCCAATGTTTTAACTTGAGTCTGAAGCCAGAAAAAGAATTCTGCCCAACCCAAGTAGACAGGCAGGCAGAGTTCCCTCTTATTCAGGCTTTTAGTTGCTTTTGTCTTCAGTTGATTGGACGAGGCCCAACGACATTGGAAAGGGTAACTTGCTTTACTCAATCTACTGATTCACATGCTAATCTCATCCAGAAACAGCCTCCCAGATACTCCCAGAATAATATTTGACCAGATGTCTGGACCCCTGGTGGCACAGTCAAGGTGACACAGACCATGAACCATCGTGTCCCTTATGTTCCTTCATCCGGGTGCTCCCTCAGCCCCACGTCTCCAAGGCCTGCTCTCAAGCAGGGCCCCCCGGTTCTGTGGGTGCAGATTAGCCAGCTCTTGTAAGGTTTAGACGTGCATGTTCACTTAGTTCTGGGATAGAGGAGATTGCATTTCCCTTGCCAGGCAGCCATGCAGCCTGATTCATGGGCAGACCTTGGGCATGGGGCATGGGGCCATGGGCAGACCTTGGGCATGACACACGTCATCTCATGAAGCAATTGTTTCAGATTATATCTCTGAATAGAGAGTCAGGGCCTGGGAAGGCTGCTGTCCTTCAGAAAGAGGAGAGGAACCCTTAGGCCAACCCAGAAGGTGCAGGAGAATCTAGAGGCTGGAGGCTGTCAGGAGCCTTTCCTATCAGGGTCACAATTTTAGCAAACCAGACCTTGCTCAGGCTCCTTTGTTGCTTGGTCACCATTACCACTAAATCTGGGCCTTTGAGATGTCCGTCCACGGGCTGCATAGTGTGTGGGTCTCTCCCAATAGTGCCATGGAGACATCTTGCTCTGACAGTGTGCTCTTAGTTGAAACGAGGCCCAACGGAACCTGCCATTGTGTTTCTTCAAGGTGTACAAAGCAGCGTACCAAGCGATAACAAAGCTAGTTGCCTCCACAGTCCTTGGAGTTAGCCATGCCCCACACTAGCCAAGTCCAGGGTCGGCCACATGGCTTGCTGATTGTTTCAGGTGCACTCTTGAGGTGACGGGACACGAGGGGTCCCAGCCAGCCTGTTCACCAGCAGTGTGCTGTCCCGCTAAGGGCTCAGCTCCACTGTCCAATCCCAAAAGTCCCCCCACTCCCATTTTATTTTATTTTATTTTATTTTATTTTATTTTATTTTATGTCTGCCAGAGAGAGAGAGAAAGAGAAAGTGAGCGAGTGAGCACACATGCGCGGGGGGGGGGGGGGGCGGGTACAGGGAGAAGCAGGCTCCCCGCTGAGCAAGGAGTCCAATGCAGGGAGCAAGGAGTCCAATCCAGGGGTCCTGGTTCATCCCAGGACCCCTGGATCATGACTTGAGCCAAAGGCAAACCCTTAACCGACTGAATCACCCAGGTGTCCCTCCCTCTCTCTCTTTAACCACAAAATCATTTATTTGGACAAGACAAAAATGTCCCCATATTGTTTCATTTTATGCCGAGTAGAACATTTCAAATATAATAGTTTTTCTGCTTTTTCGAGAGAATTCCTTTCATTTTGGTGCTAGGAACTGTTCCTCACTTTAGGATTCACATTTTGCAGCACGTAGGCACCAGTGACAGCCAGCAGAGCGCCCTGGGTTCTGGAGAGTCACTCATTTCTGTGGTGACCGCCCTGATGTGCAGCCAAGCCCTCTGCCTCTTCCTGCCACATCCTTCTTTCCAAGTCCCTTCTACCCTGTCTGTACAAGCCTCTATCCGCAGCTTCCTTGTTTTCTCCTCGAGTCAGAAATCTGCTGTCCCTGTCATCGTTTTCGTGAACTTTGATTACTCTGTGAACAACTGGAATGACTTGTCCTTGGACTTTTAAAAACAACAGTTTTACCAGCTCGAATGGCTTTTCCTGGAAATTTGTCCGGTTCTCTCTTCGGGGACCACATCCCATATTAACTGGCCTGAAACAGACTTGCTGGGGGGTGGATATTTGCAGGAGGACCTCAGGAGCTGGAAGGAGGGATTTGGGATAGTGGGACAGGGAGGGAAAAAGGACCAAAGGAGGTTGCGCCATCAAGCTACGGGCACGGGGGTTGGGGCGCCTGGGTGGCTCAGTGGGTTAAAGCCTCTGCCTTCGGCTCAGGTCAAGATCTCAGGGTCCTGGGATGGAGCCCCGCATCGGGCTCTCTGCTCCGCAGGGAGCCTGCTTCCTCCTCTCTCTCTGCCTGCCTCTCTGCCTACTTGTGATCTCTGTCAAATAAATAAATAAAATATTAAAAAAATAAAAAAGCTATGGGCAGTGGGGGGTGTCTGGGTGGCTCAGACCTTAAGCTTCTGCCTTTGGCTCAGGTCATGATCTCAGGGTCCTGGGAGCAAGCCCTGTGTCGGGCTCCCTGCTTAGTGGGAAGCCTGTTTCTCCCTCTCCTACTTCCCCTGCCTGTGTTCTCTCTCTTGCTGTGTCTCTCAATCTCTCTCACACATGAATAAACAAAATATTTTAAAAAAATATATGGGCAATGGGGACTTGCTGTGCTAGGATCTCTGCCAGGGGACAGAGGGCTGAAGGATAAGGATGCTGGCCTCTTCCTTTGCTTGAGGGATGCCCCTGGGGGTGTCAGCTTCTCTGTGCTTCTGGGTGGCTTGTACCTCTGAGCTGAGAGGAACTGGAAAGACCCCCAGGTGGAGAACACAGAAGAAGCCAGGAGCCCCGTGTGGAGGAGGCCTCTGGGATGGGCTGGTTAGGGGCTTGCAGGGATCTGTCCTTGGTCCCTTGGACTGACACTGGGTGGCCAAGAGCCCAGCACCTCAGGTGCTGCTTGTTTCGTGTTCATCTTTGTGAAGGTGACTTGGTGTAGAGTTGGGCTGGATTTGCCTTTTCCCCCAGGTTAAAGCTGCTGCCTTCCCTGGGCCTGCAGGAGGTGGAGGTTCAGCTGGGAGTGAGTAGGGGGTCTGCAAGGAGATGGGCTAAGGCATTTTTCCCAGCTCGAGGCTCAGCTCAGTTCTGTCTCCGCAGCCCCTTGTTGGTCTCAGCCACCAGTCCCAGGCCAGGAGATTTCCTGTTCCAGTCCTCACCTGCCCTTCCGGGCCCTAGAGCAGGCCACGCTCTCCAGCCTTCTCTCTGCTCCACCTGCTGCCTGTCCGTGTTTTCGGAGTCCCACTTCCTCTAGGTTCTTCTCGCCAGGCGAGCTTTCTCTTTCACTTAGACTCTTCTGCCCTGCTCCACTTGGTTTCTGTTTCCAGTAATTTCCCTCAAAGCTACGCTCCTTCCTGCTGGAATGAATGAATTGTTTGCTGGTCTTTTATGAGATTCCCCTTATGCGGACCCCATCTCCCTGCCCAGACCCACTCTTCCTGCTGCTGTCCCCTCCAAGCGCCAGGCTGGGGACGTCTCTTCCCCATGCGCGCAGATCTGGTGGCCTGGTTTCTGCTCAGGATGGCGTCTTCCTCTTGTGGGGTTGAGCATTTTTTTGGGGGGTAGCAGATTTTCGTTTTTGTGGCCTTGTCCTGTTGTGGCTGGTTTGATGCATTTGTCTATATCCCAGAGTTTGATAGATTTCCGGTCTCCTAGTTGGGTCGAAGAGGTTATATGTAGGCTGTTTGCTATTTGTTTGGTTCTGTTTAGAGAAAAGGAGAATAGTGGATTCCCTGAGGAGTTCACATTTTCTTAATTTATGGAAATTTCATGACTGTTGTGGAATTGATGAAGGGCCTCCATGAAGCCCCAAGTTCTCCTGAACAATCTGGAAGCCACAGATGTCTCTAAACTCACTTTACAGACGAGGAAATGGAACCCCCCAAAATGAAAGGAGCATGCACCAATGCACACACACAGAACGGAAGATCTGAGGGGAAGTTCTCCTATCTTGGCACCTAAAATAGTACCCTTTTCTATCATAAGGACCTGCGCTTTGGACTTTAACCAGAATGTGCTCACCAGTTGTTTAAAAAAGTGCTTCCCAAGTGCTTTCAAGATGCTATTTGAAAAGTAGGTTACAGTGCTCAAGTCATTTTGTAAACAGCAGCCTCTAATTTCCTCCAGCCGACTCTCATAGCCATGTTAGTATACTTAAGGCTCTGAGAAGTCCCGCGGTGTAGAAAACTGCTTATCTTTGCTAAATCCAGATTTTCCTAATTTTTAAAAATCTACTTTTCCTAGATCTACTTATATTCTGCTTTGAAGCCCAGAAAAGGCTTCTTTTAAGGAATGAACTCTACAGACAGATGGGGAATGGGGTGGAGAGGATGGAGGTGTTATCCCAATAGGCTCAAGGCTTTAGGTGTCTTCACCTGAGCCACTTCCTTCGCGAAGAAGGAGGTTGGCCAGCCTCTCCGGTCGGTGCAGGGATGAAGCATGAAGGAGACAGAAAAGGGATAGGAGCATGGTAGCAGTGGACGGTGCTGACTGCAGACCGCCCAGTGGAATTCTGTACTTTTTGTACTTTCTGGGGATGGAGAAGCCTGCCGTAACCCGGATGTGGCCCATGGTCTGGAACCAGGAGAAATTTCCTAGCTTATTTTCTCATCATTTTGCCTCCTTCCTCTCATCTGAGTCCACTTCCAAATCCTGTGGTTTTCCCCGTTGATTGATTGTTTCTCTCCACTCCCGCGGACCCCTCTTTTCACCTTCCTCATGTGCCTCTGGGCAGAATTTCCCTGACACAGACTCTGCCCTCGGGCCACACCCACCTCAACTGGGTCTTCCTTAAAGTGCGTGCGTGCGTGTGTGCGTGCATGTGTGTGTGTGTCTGTCTGTGACTACCTACATCTTTCTCAGGAGGACGTTCTGGCGTTCCATCCATCCATTTCATCTTGCCCCTAATGTCTAGGAGTCAACAGACCTGATTTCGTTCACAACCACCAGAGGGTGCAGCGACTACAGAAGTTGAAAGAACACAAAAACAACTCCCCTTTGTGGCCGGCTCACTGGGCTTAGAAAGAGGCAACGTGTGAATCTGAGAAGGGCAGAGTGGGAATACGGTGGCTTCGGTCACCATTTCTGACCCTTCATCCGCTTCGTTCCAAATGCAGTCAAATTCTGTTCTAACAAAACTCAGGGTCACGTGATTTCGGTTTTGCCTGGATCTGACGCCAGCCCTTCAAATATGTGCAGGCAGAGTGTGTTCTGGAAAGGTTTTCAGAAATGTGCCTTCTGGTCCGGGGGTGGGGGTGGGTGGGAGGGGTTCCTTTATAATGACAAGATGGCCATTTGGCCGCAGCCCAGCTGGAGAAAACTGGTTGAGCACCAGGACTGCCCTGGGCTGGTTTCTTGAACGTGGGGCTCTGCCCCTGGCTCGGATGTTAGTTACCATGTGAATCCATGATGTTGCAATAAAGAGAGTGGTGGGTCCATGGGGCACCTCCAATGCCAGCAAATGTGCCTGGCATGTGGTAAATATTATCTCCCATCCTCGTGATCAACTTGCAAGACAGGTGTTTTCATTCGCAGATATAAAAGTCGATGCACAGTGATGGGGAACGACCTGCCCAGTTACACAGCCTGCAAGGGGCCGGGTCATGAGTCCATCTCCAGGTGTGCTGAGCTCTAAGCCAGGTGTTGTCCGTTACTTGTACTTTTCTTACTATTTGAGTTTCTGTCTCTGTCCATTTTCCATATGCTTCCAGTTTTCAAAGATGCATCCACAGGCTTGGGGACCCATATCCACAGATCTCCTCCACATGTCGCTTCCCCAGATTTCCTTGTCTCTGATCCCCTACTCTGTTCCTTCTAGGTCCTTGACAACTGGCCAAGCTATCCAAATACTGCAAAGAAGGCAACACACAGCTAAGCCTCAGGTCTCTCCTCTCTCCTCCTAAAGTGGGGGACCAGCGCCCCCCTGGTTCCAGCTAGCTTCACCGGAAAAATCAGTTTTTACTATCACCTTTAAGGGCCTCCCTTGATTTGGGCAACAATGAAGCCCCAGTCCTACTCCATGAACCAAGCCTGAGTTCAGCGAGGTGGAGGGCACCTGGAAGAGGCTGTAGGTGTGGATCGCGGGAGAGTCAGCCATGCAGCAGAAACAAGACAAGTGAGAGTCCGAGTAGCTCTTTATAGAATTTACTAAATCTTTCCGGATCTGCTAAAGGCTGTATCCAAATATACCACTTCTATTGCATGATAGGTTGCTGGTGTGGATGTCCAAACTTATGTCTTTGCAGGTTACATAACAAGCCAGCTCACAATGGGAAACAGATTGCTGAGGAATGGGGTGTCCCGTGGTGAGCTGCTGAGTCTCAGTCAGGGTCCAGTATCATGCCAGGAGCTGCTTTTCAAGCAGTATGGATCTCTACCAGGTGCATGGCCTTGTTCTAGAATCTGCCGGCTCCATGCTCTGACCTTTCTACCGAGGACTGCACATTCTTACCCAGCGCAGATATGCCTAAAGCTCCTTTTGATCTGTTGGTCACGTGGCCCAAGAAACAGAGTACTTGGAACCACCACTTGTACTTGTTGCCTATTCAAAACTTGAGGTTTTCTGAGTCATCAGAGAAAGGGAAGAGACGTTTAGGCTGTTGCCTTAAAATCCAGAGCAACTCCTAGGCATTATGCCTCTAGCCTAGTGATGTAAGATGCAAGGTGCAGTGGCTTGTTCTCTACCTTTGGGGGGATGTCCCCACATATCCCTGACAAGTAGAACGCTATGACATTCACCCATGTGGCCTGCATCTGCATCTGCATCTTTATGGAGCCGATCGCCCACTTTCTCCCGTGCACATGTCTCAGTGCACTTGGGGGCTTGTCGTCAGTTCCTGTTCGGTTCCAAATAGCATGACGTCACCAATATAGTGGATCAGGGTGGCGTTCTGCTGTGTCATGACAGCAAGAGAGTTCACAGAGCCTCAGGGCAAGGCAGTGAGTGTGCACTGCTGTCCTTGTTAATTAAAGGTAAACTTCCTCTGATTCATGCGGCGAATAGATGCCAGGCTCCATGTTGATCTGCCCCAGTAAAGATCTGTATTCAGACCAGCAGCTGAAAATGAAGTTCATCTTACAGTAGTCCGCTGTCGGGGCTGAAGAAAATAAAAATATACTACACATTCCTCATCTTTCAAATCTTTGATGGTGGTGCTGCTGCCTGAAATTCTTCCAGAAATGTCATATTGCTTCTGATTCATCTTGAGGGCTGCTGTGGGAGAGAAGGAATTTTCAGGGCTTCCACTTGGCCCTTCCTACCATGGTGACCCTTACCCCACAAATCAGGCCAATACTATGAGGGGTCTATCAGTGCTAACCACATGCTAAGTATATCTGTCTTAAGTGTATTCTTGGGAACTGGACAAAAAAAAAAAAAAAAAGAAAAAAGAAAAAAGAAAAAAACACAGGGTGGATTTGCAGATGCATTGGGTCCTCTGTGAGGGTGACTTTGGTCATTGGTCCTGGACTCAGGATCCTGGACTTCCCTTCCCAACGGGGTCTGTGTCTGTGAATTGGCCAAGAGATGAGGATTACCATTTGGCCTTCGGTGGTTAATGTCTTTCTATTTGACAAATCTAGGTATTTTTCTTCATATATAAATACACAATTCTAATGGCTGTCCATCTATCTTGCCCTAGGACACCATCATCTATGAAGTACTGCCATGGATATATAGGCCAAGAAACCCTGACCGCCAGTCCAATGTGCTGCCTGTTAAGTAATTATGTTCACTGTGCTTCTGAAAGCCATGAACGAACTTCTTCAAGATGCTCATATCTTCCTCAGTAATGTGACTTTTACTGCCATAGTGAAGCCCATGTCCTCTGAATGGTAGGTTCTGGGGCCATATATGACATATATGATAGATCCATGTTTCATGTTCCCTATGTCTTCCGATCTCTTCTTTACCATGAAGCCAAGGTAATTCTGGCAGCCCATTTTTTTCATTCATTTATGGAGCCTAGGCTTCAAGTAGCCATCCCAGCAAACTATGCAGGTGTCCTTGACATAAAGTGAAGTGTGAATCATAAATGAATTACTCTGTGTCAGTCAATTCCCCTCTATCCAGCTCTGAATACTGCCACCCTGGGGCTAGCACCCTTGATACTCACTTCCATTTATGTTCCCAAGTCCTCATTAGTTTTGTAATTTCTTACCTATCCGGATGATTCCTTCCTGAAACAGGGATTTTGCTCCTCTGTCTACTTCTTGCTGAGAACCAACTTTGGCTGTCCATCTGGAGACAATGAAGGTTGGTGGATGTTAGCTTGTCTTCAGGAGGACAGGCATCATCCAGTGAAGAAACTGCTTTAAGTGAAAGCATTGCCTATTCTCTAGGCAAGTAGAGGCTAGTGTTCTCTGGTGAAGGTCAAGGTGCTGCCTCTTTGGGAAGGACGTTAGAAGGGGATTCGGAGTTTTGAGGTGTTCAGTTTCCTTCACCGCAGTGTCTCCGTCACGGTACTCAGAGTCCCCAACTTTCCCTGCTAGGGCTCTGACTTGATGTAGGATATTTGCTGAGGCTCTACATTTCGTCTTCATGGCAGCTCTGGATGGCCTAGAATCAGATCCTTGCCCTGATTTTCAGCACGTTTTTTTCCCGAGGCTGCAGGAAATAAAGATTTCCTTGAGTATTGCCTTAGAGGGCATCTGAATGCTAGATCATGCCTTAAATTGACTTCCCTGAGCTGTTATTTATTTGAGTATCTTTAATGCTGTAACAAGGATCTATCCTAGCCCACAATCCTTGTAATTAGCATTGTTTCTATATTGATTGAATGCCATGACCCCCTGTGCTCCCAGAGCCTTGACCTTCCTCCATCTGCACTCAATCCCTGTTAACCACAATGAAAGTTGAAGAAATCATGAGTCTACCAAATGCCAGGGGATTATTACCACTCCCTGTACCTCTAACAGTAGAGTACCTATGACTTTCAGACGGGTGGCCCGTTCACCTCCCTAATTCCATCTTGAAGATTGTTTTCTAGAACCACTCTTGGACAATTGTTTTACCTGGGTCTTCTAGGAAACAGAGCTTTGGGGTACTTGGGTGCCTCAGTCATTAAGCGTCTGCCTTCAGCTTAGGTCATGATCCCAGGGTCCTGGTATCAAGCCCCAAATCCAGCTCCCTTCTTGGTGGGAAGCCTGCTTTCCCTCTCCCACTCCCCCTGCTTGTGTTTCTGTTCTCGCTGTCTCTCTCTTTCTGTCAAATAAATAAACAAAATCTTAAAAAAAAAAAATAGAAAAGCAGAGCTTTAGTTGAGGATTCAAGTGCCGATGTGATATTTGCAAAGTGCAAGACCTGTGAGAGGAGGGTGAAGAAGAAAGGAGAGTGAGTCAAGGGAACGTGGGAAGCTATGCGCTTTGTCACTACGTCGGCCATTGCTCCACAACAAGCCACAAAACCCCACGCAACTCAATTGGTGGGCATGGTCATGGGGCACATCGGATTTTCTGCAGCAGTTCAAGGAGAAACGAGCCCTCAGAATGGTCCACAGAAGGGAGAAATTGATCATGCTGCTACCTCCACCTTTCATTTCCTAGGAGCTGCTCAGCCCCCTGTGTTACCTGATCTGCCTCCACAGCTGTGGCTCTGAGGGTCAGACACCAAGCTCTGACTGTGGCATGGTATCTACGTCTAGACCTCAGTATGGTACACAGTACCAGTTGGCCATGTGGCCTGGGACCTTAGCCTGGGTTCCTGCCCCCTTCGGGAAGGTTGTTAAAAGCAGTGGCAGGGGGACGCCTGGGTGGCTCAGTTGGTTGAGCAGCTGCCTTCGGCTCGGCTCGGGTCATGATCCCGGCGTCCTGGGATTGAGTCCCACATCGGGCTTCTTGCTCAGTAGGGAGCCTGCTTCTCCCTCTGCCTCTGCCTGCCATTCTGTCTGCCTGTGCTCGCTCTCTCCCCCCCCCTCTCTGAAAAATAAATAAAATCTTAAAAAAAAAAAAAAAAAAAAAAAAGCAGTGGCAGGAACGTGGTTCCGGAGACAGAACCTTGGGCAGGAAGCCAGGAAGGAAATCCCGGGAGGCACCAGGTCTGTGTCAGCTATGCTGTGCTTCTGGAAAAGAGAGACAAATCAGGTGCATGTCACTCAAGAATTCTTACCTTGGAGAATTCTCACAATTTCATCAGATACAATTGTGTTACTTTCAAGGACTCTGCACCTTATAAATGAAAACTTAGTGTGTGAACATTGTCTGAGAAAGCATCTAGGTGTGCCGAGTTTCATGCCATAGCTCTTCATGCCTTAAAAAAGGCAGAACTCTGGGTTTCAGGGAGCCTGGTGGGTAACCCTTCTGTAATGTGGGAATTCCTTCGTGGATGGGAGTGATTATGTTCTAATTGGCAGCGGGAAGAGTTCAGTTTCAGCAAAAGATGTGTTTTTAAAGGTTCATGTTTCCAGTGTTGTTATCTTGAACTCAAAAACCTAATTTATTGTTTAGTCAGGCCAGATGGAGTTTTTACTCAATAAATATAAAGCCAGTGGCTTCCAAATGCTGCATGTGCTCAAGCAAAGTTGAAAGGCTTTGCATTTTTTTCTCAGGAGATGGCTCCTGGCTAGCTGTTGTGGGCTGGGCTCTAGGGAGGCAGGACAGTGAAGGAAAACCAGACTGGAGGTGTCACTAATTTTTGATGACCTCAGTACATGGCCAATGACAAGACGGTGACGAATTAAGCTGATTTTGCTCAAGAGTTCCAATTTTAGGGTTTAATGGGGGAAGATAATTGTTGTAGTGACAGGTTCATATTTCCGCAGTAGAAAAATCACACTTTTCGCTGTGCAAATATTGAGATGCTTTCTCTCTCTTCCTTAGATTCATTTCTTCACGGAGGGAGTTATACCATGGATCTGATTGACAGCCACAGGTGAACAGTGTGATATTAACTTTAAATACTCTCAGAACCATGTTGCTTTAATAAGAGTCGTGTATTGCTCTCTGAGCACCTGCTAGCACACTGAGGTCTATTTCAGACTCAAGGCCCACTTCTACCTATATATAACTGAAGATTTGCAAGGACCCCTCTTTTCTACCCTGGCTGTGCCTTATCAATGAGTCTTCTGTCTTCCCTGTGTTGACTCTTTGCCTGGATCTATGGCTTCCCGAGTCTCACTTGCTAGATCTGAGAAGCTGTCCCAATGGCTCTCAAACTCAACTGTGAACCAAAACAATCCCAGGAGCTTTAAGAAAATATAGATACCTAGGACTAGCTCCTCACTGGTTCAGAATCTTTAGGGATGGAGCCTGAGGATCATCTGTAATTCTGAGAACACCTTACATAATTCTCAAGCTCCTGTGCCATCCTCAGGCTATGGTTAGGATGGCCTATTTTTATCTGGGCTGATCATTTTCAGTTACTTTCTGGGTTCAGTTTGTGTGTGTGTGTGTGTGTGTGTGTGTGGCCACTTCTGAATCTCTCCTTGGTAAATGTGGAATCTTTGTGGGTTAAATAGAGAAAGGAACATTTATCCATATGTTCATCTATGTATGTATGTATGTATGTATGTATTTATGTATCTATCCATCTTTCCAACTACAGGAATAATATTTATTTACTTTTGGTGCCTGCTGCAGGGATGACTGATAGTTGAAATCCAGAGGGTTCCTTGAGCCCTAACTTGTGGGATGCTGTATCAGTTACTGGGTCTCTGTTAGTCTGTGATTTCTTTGGAGGTAGGAACCACATCTCTCCACATGGTTATGTCTTAACTCTGTAGTGTCAGAATTGTAGAAAGTGCTTGACATGTTTTATTATTGAAATAGAATGAAAATAGAGTTACAAATTCATGTTCTCTATCTGTTCCAGCATAGAAATAACACAGAAGTACTGGACGTCTCCAAAGGCCCATTTTTTTTACAGGCGTGGGCCTTCAATAAGCTTTAATCTGTTAATGTGAAGTCGGAAGGTCAGGGTAAGCCACAGTGGATTCCTGGGAGACACTAGAGTGCTAGATGTTCGCAGGAGGAACGACTGAGAGTGGGAACTTTAATTGAGGTGGACTGGGATATATTTTAACCTAGAGGGACAGCCTTTCCTCTTGTATAGCCAGTATGCTCTCTAAATGCTGTAGAGTTTTGGAATGATGAACGCCTGAGCAGCCCTGCAGTGCCGCATGGGCTTGGTCTGGCTTTCTGATGGAGGATAGAGGGCAGAAGAGAGGGCGCAGTCTGATTCGGAGTGTGTAGAAGAGGGCTCTACAGAAATGCAAGAAGTTCTACATCTGGGTACTTCATCTTTTAGGGCCCTTAGCATATTAATCAGAGCTGTTTTAAATTACTGGTTTCATAATTTCGACATCCCTGCCATATCTGAGTCTAGTCCATGTAAGCAGAAGGATGGAAATTCTAAGAAAGAATAAAAAAAAATGCTAAAGATCAAAACTACTGTAACAAGAATGAAGAATGTCTTTGATGGCCACATTAGTAGACTGGACATGGCCAAGAAAAGAATTGATGACCCTGAGGATATGTCAATAGCAACTTCCAAAACAGAAAAGCAAGCAGAAAAAAAAAAAAAAAAGGTGGGGGGAGGCATCTGGGTGGCCCAGTTGGTTAAGCATCTGACTCTTGGTTTTGGTTCAGGTTGTGATCTTAGGGTTGTGAGGTCGAGCCCTATGTAATGCTTCATGCTCAGCATGGAGTCTGCTTGAGATTCTCTCCCTCTGCCTCTGCTCCTGCCCCCTCTCTAAGATAAATAAAAGTAAATCTAAAAAAAAAAAAAAGAATATCCCAGAACTGTGGGACAACTATAAAAGGTATAACATACATGTAATAGATTGACCAGAAAGAGAAGAATGAGAGAAAAGGACAGAAGTAATAGTTGAAGCAATAGTGAGCAAGAATTTCCCCCAAATCAATGTTGGACACCAAATCACACATCCAGGAAGCTTAAAGAACATCATCAGTATAAATGCCAAAAAGCAAAACAAAACAAACTACACCTATACCTAGGCATATAACATTCAGACTGTTGAAAGTCAAAGAGAAAGGAAGAAATCCTATAAGAAAGAAGCAGGAGTCGGGAGGGATGACAAACACCATGCCTGTAGAGAAGCAAAGATAAAAATTAATTAAACTTCTCAGAGATCATGCAAGCAAGAAGAGAGTGGAATGGTGTATTTAATATGTTGAGAGGATAAAAGCTACCTATTTAGAATTCTTCACCCTGCAAAATTAGCATTCAAAACTGAAGAAGAAATAAAGACTTTGGACAAAAAAAAAAAAAAAGAAAGAAAGAAGGAATTCATTGTTATTAGACCTGCCTTGCAAGAAATGTTAAAAGTTCTGCAGAAAGAAAAGAAATTATGGGTCAGAAACTCAGAAGTACATTAAAAAAGGAAAAGCATTGGAAAAGGTACAAATGAACACAAACATGTTTATTTTTCCAATCCTTAATTGCTCTAAGAGATTCAGCTAACAGCTATTCAAAATAATAGTAGCAACAAAACAATGCATTTGACTGTATACATAGGCTTCTGTACAAGTGAAATTAATGATAACAATGTTGCAAGTGTAAAGAGGAAGGAATCAGGATTATATTGTTATTATAAGGTTCTTGCACTGCCTGTGAAATAATTTAGTGTTATTTGAAAATGGACCTTGATTGTTTGTAAATGTATACTGTATATTCTAGGGCAACCACTTAAAAAAGTTTTAAAAAGAAGTATAACATGTATATTAATGAAGGAGAGAAAATGGAATAATAGAAAATGTTCAATTAAAACCACAAAAGACAGAAAAAGAGAGGAAGACAAAGAAGGAATTAAGGACAACCAATAGAAAACAGTAAAAAATAAAATAGACATTAATCTAAGTATATAAATAATCACTTTAAATATCAATGGTTTAAATGCACCAATTAGAAGATAAAAGACTGTTAAAATGGATTAAAAAACAAGACTCAAACGTATGTTGTCTACATGATACCCACTTTAAATATAAATATACTATAAAAAAATAAAGGGATGGAGAACACTAACACTAATTTGGAATTAAGAGAGGTATTACATAATGATAAAAAAAAAAAAAAAAAGCCCGTTCCCTGAGAAGACACAGCACTCTTTTTTTTTTTTTTTAAAGATTTTATTTATTTGACAGAGATTACAAGTAGGCAGAGAGGCAGGCAGAGAGAAGAGGAAGGCAAGCTCTCTGCTGAGCAGAGAGCCCAGTGCAGGGTTTGATCCCAGGATCCTGGGATCATGACCCAAGCTGAAGGCAGAGGCTTAACCCACTGAGCCACCTAGGTGCCCCGACACAGCACTCTTTAATGTGTATGAGCCTAACAAAAGAGTGCCAAAGTGTGGGAAGTAAAACTGGTAGGGCTTCAAGGAGAAATCCAGAAGCTCAGAAAACACTAGCAGGAATGCCAAAAAAAGATGAAACATTCATCAGGATAGATCACATTCTGGGTCAAAACCAGAATTTAACACATTTAAAAGAATAGAAATCATCTGTCTGCTCTCAGACCACAGTCGAATTAAACTCGAAATTAGTAACAGAAAGATAGCTGGGGAGTTCCAAAATAATGGAGATTAAACAACAGATCTGTCAAAGATGAAATCCCAAAAGAAATTTGAGAAAATTTTGAACTAAGTGAAAATCCAAATACAACTTAGCAAATTTGTGAGATACTGTAAAAAAAGTGTTTACTAGGAAATTTTAGAAATACTATAATATACTATAGTATTTATGGTACTGAAGAAAGATCTAAAATGAATAATCTAAGCTTTCACCTTAGGAAACTAGAAAAAGAAGAGCAAATTAAATCCAAAGTAAATAGAAGAGTATAAATAATAAGAAGTAGACCAGACATCATGAAATTGAAAACAAGAATTCAATAGAGAAAATCAATGAAACCAAAGCTATTTCTTTGAAAAGATCAATAAAACTGATAAACTACTAGCTAGACTAAGAAAAAAAGAGAAGACACAAAAACTAATATAAGAAATAAAAGGAGACATCACTACAGATCTCATGGACATTAAAAAGATAATAAAGGAATACTGTGAATAACTCCATGTTTACAGACTTGATAGCCTAGTTGAAATGGACTAATTTTTTGAAAGACACAACCTGCCAAAACTCGCACAATATATCTGAATCAACAATTAATTGATAAAAATTGAGTCAATAATTAATAAGCTTCCAAAAAGAATGTACAAGGCCCAGATGGGTTCATTGGTGAATTCTTCCAAAGCTTAAGGAAGAAATTATACCAACATTCTATAATCTTTTCCAGAAGATAGAAGCAGAAGGAATTCTCCTTAACTCATTCTATGAGGTCAGCATTACCTTAATACCAAAAGCAGATGAAGACATTACAAGAAAAACAAAACTAAACTAAACTATAAACCAATGTATCTCAGGAACATAGTTGCAAAAAAATCTCAAAAATATTAGCAGAAATCTAACAATTTCTAAAAACCATTATACACCATGACCAACTGGGATTTATCACAGGGATATTTTACAATCCATGAAATAAGCAATTGCTAAGCTGGACTTCATTAATATTAAATACTCTGGTTCTATGAAAAATACTTTCAGAAGAATGAGAAGACAACCACAGACTGGGAGAAAATACTTGCAAAGACATATCTGATAAGGGATCCAGATATTCAAGAAACTTAAAACTCAACAATAAGAAACCCAAATTAATTAATCCAAGCCCAATTAAGAAGTAGGCAACAGATCTTACCAGATACCTCACCAAAGAAGATACACTGATGGCAAATAAGCATATGAAAATAAGTTCCACATCATATGTCATTAGGGAAATTAAAATTAAATGAGATATCCCTACACACCTATTAGAATGGCCAAAATCCAGGACACAGACAATACCAAGTGTTGCCCAGATGTGGTACATCAGATGTGGAGCAACAGGAACGCTCATTTTTTGCTGGTGGGAATTCTAATGGCATGGCCATTTAGGAAGACCGTTGGGTAGGTTTCTCACAAAACTAAACATATTCATGCCGTATGACCCAGCAATAGCACCACTTGGTATTTAGCCAAAAGAATGGACAACTATGTCCACACGAACATTTGCACACAGGTGTTTAGGGCAATTTCATTCATAACTGCCCAAACTCAGAAGCAACCAAGATGTCCTTCAGTAGGTGGATGGACAAATAAACCGTGGTCCATCCAGACAATGGAATATTATTGAGCACTAAGAATAAATGAATTTGTCAACTCATGAAAAGACATGAAGGAACCTGAAATACATATTACTGAGGGTCACACACCGTATGATTCCAATCATAGGATATTTTGGAAAATCAAAAATTATGGAAAGAGTTAAAATATCAGTTGCTAGGGGTTGAGGGGGAGAGAGGGATGAATAAATGGAACACGGGAGATTTTTAGGGCAGCACAACTATTGTATACGATGTCATAATGGTGGATACACGCCATGATACACAGAATGTACAGCACCAAGAGTGAACCCTAATGTAGGCTATGGACTTTGGGTGATAGTGACGTGTCATTGTAGGTTCATCAGTTGTGACAAATACTCTCCCGTGGTGGGGGATGTTGACACTGGGGGAGATTGTGCATGTGTGGGGACAGCAGGTATATGGAACTCTCTAATTTCTGTGTGGTTTTGTTGTGCCCCTTAAAGTACTTTTAAAAAATCAAGTATTTGAAAAAGAAAGGAAATAATCTGGAATTTTCACATCCTCCATGATCCTCAGCAACTATAAAAAAAACAAAAATCCTCATGCTTGGACCCCTCACTGCCACGTCTTGGTGAACCCCAATGGAGTGGCACTTTAATTACGTGGTAGTTGTCATTTTGTTGCCTTGATTTCTATAACATTCAAAGTACGTGTACCAGATTACATCCAGTGAAGTTCTCTGAAAGTTCTGATCCTGAGGCATTGAAATAGAAAGCCTCTCTCATTCTCTGTCCTCTCTTACTGTCCTTCACTTATGGAACTTAGCACACATAGTAGGAGAAAAAAAAAAAATAGAAAGAGAGAAAGGATGAGGGGGGGAGGGAAGGAAGGGAAGGGGTGGGAAGGAAGGAAAAAAGAAATCTAATTGCATCTGCCACAGCGCAAGGCATAGGCATAAAGCATGGTGTAGAACCTTCTTTTATTAAGCTCTGCCTCCTAAACCCCCTCTGACCAGCCCTTCTCACTGGTGAGGCACTTAACAACACTATTATCATTGGTGCATCCCACCAGACCATTTACAAAGCACAATCATATATACATGATCTCATTTAAACTTCAAAACTGGGGCACCTGGGTGGCTCAGTGGGTTAAGCCTCTGCCTTTGGCTCAGGTCATGATCTCAGGGTCCTGGGATCAAGCCCCGCATCGGGCTCTCTGCTCAGCGGGGAGCCTGCTTCCTCCTCTGTCTCTGCCTGCCTCTCTGCCTACTTGTGATCTCTGTCTGTCAAAACAAAACAAAACAATTTCAGAACTAAGAGAAAACCGTAGTATCATCGCCCCAACATACTAAAGAAGAAATGGATTCATTCATTTCCAAGGGGCCATCCAGGGGGTCAATGGAGGGAGGCCTCCAGCCAGCCCTACCTGCCTCCTCTCCAAGGCTGCACAGTCTCCTCTGTCCTCATGCTCGGAAGAGGCTGACTTCGGAAGGTTCACCTTTTCTTTGGAAAACAAACAAACAAACAAACAAACAAAAAACTATTTTAAAACCTTTCCCTGCAAAGCTTTATCCTGAAAAAACACAAGCTTACAGAGCAGGGGCAAGAAATACACCGTGAGTCCTTGCAAACCCCCGCCCCGGAGGATTCGTTGGTTAACACGATTTTCTCTCTGCTCCTATTTCTGTCTCTGTCTCTTTGTCTCTGTGTCTCTGCAGACATACATTTGTGCCTGTATTTATTTATTCCTCTCCCCCTGCTGGACTATTTTCAGCTCTTAGTGGCAGATATCATGACACTTTAGCCTTAACACGTGGGCATGAAGTATGTCCGAAGAACAAAGACGTCCTCGAACACACCCACAATCAGTTCTCACATTCAGGGAAAATCGACTTCGGGAGGATGCTCTTACGTAATATCCAGTTGATATTCTAATTTCCCAAGCTGTCCCAACCCTCAAAATGTTCTTTAGGGTCTTTTTTCTCTTCCAGGGTCCAGTCCAGATGACAGCTGTCATGTGTCCCCCCCCCCCCATTTTGTCTCTCACCAGCCAGACGCTGCCGAGTTGTCCTTGCTGGGCACAACTGTCCGAGTTGCGTCTGGCAGCTCATGGCGCTGGGGGTGGGCGGGGACTCAGAGCCTGACTCGCTTCTGCGTGGGGGTCTGGGGTTTAGACAAGACAGGGAGGGGCCCTTGGGGCTACAGAAGTCCTTGAGCAACGCTCCTGGGACAAGGAGGAGGGGCCACAGAGGGGACAGTGCCGCCCCGGGGTCCACTCTCATCCCACCTCTTGTCTCTGCCTCCTGAACGCTCACTCAGTGCAGCCGCAGAGACTCGTTCACTGCGTAGACACTACCAGGCCTCTGCCAGACATGGCTTCTCCTCCCTCACATCTGGGCTCAGGCTTCTCTGCCTCCTTTCACACCGAACATTCCTACCTGTCCCCTGGAGGAGAAGCAGGATTGGGGCTCCTTTCCTTGTGTCCCCAGAGTGGCTGGGGTGCTGGATGGTGCCTTGTGTCTTCTGGCTCCAAAACATCAGGTTTGAGGATTGTCTTGGGAATTCATCTTCGCTCTACAAACATCTTTACTCCTCCCCAGATTGGATTCTTTGCCAGCAAAGCTCCTCTGGCCTGTATTAGTCCTAGGAAATACAGACCAGATCTTCCTGGCAGTGGCAAGGCTCTGGGTGACTGGCAAGATCCCGGGGATGTCTCTGCCCTCAGACCTTCTAGCCCATATATTCATTCCTTCTTTCATTGCTTCATCATGGGTTTGGGTCTGCTGGGAACCAGACAGGCAGAGACGGTCTCTGGACTCCCTCTTCCAATCTCTTCCCATGTGTGACTATGAGCTTGGCCACAGTGGTCACCTGGGTGACCTTGTGAAAGTCCCCTAATCTATCTGGGTCTCAGGTAACCCTTTGTCTTATTTCCCAGAGCAAGGGAAGAAATGTATGTCAAGGGCTCATCAAAATGCTAGGCGCATGGCACTGTCTAGGACCGCTTCCCTGCCTTCTGTTTATCGTAAACTCAGGTCTGGGTCTCGGTGGTAAGAGACATGACCTACCCAGTGTCAGCTCTGTGCCAGGCATGGTGCTCTGTGTGCAGGAGCAGAGCCCTTTTCGTGGGGACCACCGGGTGAATGTTTCTATGGGTATTTCAGAGAGCATAATGACGGGCTCCAAATCATTGGCCTTCAGGGCTCCAAAGTTCTCTTTCTGTGCTGCTCTTTGGGGTCTTAGATCCTCTCCAAGGCCCCTGTTGGCTGGAGCCTTCCCTCTGTGCCGAGGGAAGGCACAAGGCTGCTGGACGCGGGGAGAAGGGTGCAGGCTTGCCTGGTGGAATTAATGGTATCTCTGGGATTCTCCTCATAGAGAAAGAGGTTTCCAGCAGCAACAGTGAAAGCCAGTGAGGTTTCCGATATCCAGAAAATACAATTTACCAGCTAATTCCAACCCCTGGGCACGGTAATTATAGTAGGGGTTTTGCTCAAAGTCTGTTTTGCATGGTCCGGCGGGGGTGGGGGTGGGGGTGGGGGTGGAAATCTGACTTGTCTGGATTGTCACTGTGGCTAGAGTCCAGTCCTTCCGTCTCAGAAGGCTGCGGGGACAAGCTAGTCTGATTCCTTCTGCCTCTCCCCCGGTCAGGAAGCCAGGACATCCCTCTCCCTGGGGAGTGACTATCAGTTTCTGCAGGTGTGTGTGTGCGCACTGGGGATAGGGAGCTGGCAGCTGAAGGAAGGGACCAGGCTGCAGGGTCTGTGCCTTGGGGAGTCACCTGAATGCTGCCTCAGTTTCCTCTGCTGTAAAATGAGAGTAGACATGGGACCTATGTCATAGACTTGCAGGGAGTCAGGGAGTGAATAGAGAACATTTAGAAGATGCCAGCCAAATAAGTGCTATATAAACTCAAGTTTCCATGATGCTAAGTCCAAGAAATAGGAAGAAATGTTGCTCCCCTAAAACGCATCTAGAATCTTGTGAATCTGGAGCTGTAAGTGACCTGGTCCGACCCCCAAGTCGGTGAGAAACTGTGCCAGAATTAAACTCTGTATTCCTATCATAGGATTTGCTCTATGGAGACTTCATCTTTTGAAACCCAAGTTCAGAGCTCACACGGGGTCACATTCTCCCTAAAACTCCTCGGTGCAGCATTGCATCTGGCGGCTGCTCTTTGAGAGAAAGAAGAGTTCCTGTGTGAGTCATGCCTGTGAGGCTTTCTGGGTAGACCAGAAGCCTGACCTCCGGGGAGGGATCCCCCAGGTGAGTGGAGATGGCCCCCTCCTGCTTCCTGCCTCTCCCCTGGGCAGGGCGCCCTCAATAGACTCTTTGTTCTCAGGATTTGTCCCAGCCCCGCCCAGTGTTTAACTGTCCCACAATCTGGGCTCAGAGCTTTACTTAAACCACCAAGCCCTTGAATCAAACCACAAGAAGAAAACCACATGCCTTTTGAGTTGGGCTGTTTTTTCTTATTTTGTTTTGTCCTTCCTTTCTTCTTGTCTCCCTCTTCCCTTCCCTCCCCACCCCACCCCAACACACACACACACACACACACACACACACACCATTTTTCTCTACAGCAGCTTTCCCATCAGGAAGCTGTCTCCTGGTGTCACGAAACAAGGCTGCTCAAGATTTGGTCCAAGAAGATGTAAGCAAAAGGTGCCCATAGCCCTTAGGACACCCAGCAGATCAGCTAGGCCCTGTCTCGGACCTGGAGGCCTCACATCTGCTGCTACTGGCACTGTCTTAAGGCTCGGCAGAGCCGGCATGGGAGCTGCCTTGGGTTAGGGCTCCTAGGGCCAAATGGCAGTGACCCAGCCTTGCACCCAGAGGCCTTGGTCAATGCCAGTTCTGTGGCCTACGGGGTCCATCGAGGACTGTGGGATTAGTGCTGACAGCCTGGCTCCCCTCGGAGCTGCCCACACTCAGCGGAATCTGGCCTTGGGAACACAGGCTGGCCTGTCTAAGACTGTAGAGTCCTTTGCAGGGTGGGTGGGGAGAGAGGAAAAGTCGGTGGAGCAGGGGTAGGGGGAGTCCCATCAGTTCAGCCAGCTCCTTGGTCTGAATTATCACTGCAGGTGAGACGGTCACAAAATACCTTCTGAGGAAAAGAAGGCCAAATGCCTTCCGCACAGGAAGGTGTCAAGGCAACGGCCTGAAGTCAGAGCAGAGTGAGATGGGCTTTTCCGGGGCTCATAGGTTCATGCTTGCTAGGACTAGGCAGGTCATTAACTACAGAAAGAACCAGATATAAGGCACAGGATACATGGCAGGCTCGAGATCTCATAAAAACTTTTTTTTTTTTAATTTTAAATGCAATTTTTTAGCCAGATAAAACATACTTCCTGACCAGATACACTCCTGAGGCTGTGAGTTTCCAGCCCTCTTGTATACAGTCTGTACTTCTGCTATTCTGATCAGATACTGTAAGGAAAAGTATCAGAGTCCTGTGACAGCTTCTTTTTTTTTTTTTTTAATTTATTTATTTTAGGGGGAGAGGGGCGGAGGGAGAGGGAATCGTCAAGCAGACTCCGTGCTGAGCGCGGAGCCCCACGCCGGGCTTGAACTCACAACCCTGAGATCATGTCCTGAGCCAAATCAAGAGTCAGATGCCTAACTGACTGCATCACCAGGGGCCACCCCTCCTCCCAGCGAGGGCTTCTTACAACACAACACTGGATTGGGGACCTTTCTAGGTAGGAGGTTAAAAACATGGGCTTTGGTGTCCTGCTCTGAGGAATGCCCCTCAGTTGTTTCGTTGAAGCTGTATGATCAGTGGATAGGTTCCTAAAGCTGACTGCGTCTCAGTTTCCTCATCTGTCAAGTGGGACTCGTGGAAGCATCTATCCCCTAGAACGATGAACCACCACCCCCCCGTAGTGGGTGTGGCTCAATCAAAGAAGTCTAGGTCATCCTGCTCCCCCGTCTGCTAAACCCACACAAGAAGCTGAATGCCTTCTGCTGAGAAGCAGTGGTTTGGTGGACGGAGGGTTAATGTTTTCTGTGGTTCTGGTCCATAGCAAGAGGGTGAGAGTCAGGCAAGGTCAGATTTGCACAGACCATTTCCCTGTGAGCATAGAACAAATAGTCTCTTTGCAGCTGGGCTGTTAATTTTTAAATTCAGCAAAGGATGGCTGGTTGGGGCAGTTTTGCCCTGGGGTCTTGGAATTTCTCACAGACCTCTCCTGCTTCCTTCCAGCTGGGGTACCCAGCTCTTCTTAGTAAACAGTGACCCATTTGCCCTTGAGCTCAGCAGAAGAAGCGGGTCTGTCTAACTCCATGGGGTCTGGGTGGATGGAGGGACCTATCCCTCTGAGTGCCCTGGAAATATTTCAGGGAGGGGCTGAGCACGGTTTCACTCCCCCGCAGGACCGTGCATTGCCCTTGTTACTTGCAAACTCCTTGAGGGTAGAAATTTCCCGATCCACCCAGATTGCCAGAACTCCTCATAGCATTCCGGATCAAGAACAGGCTTAGGGCATGCCGAAGTAACTACACCACGGGAAGCAGGAAAATGGAGACAGATTCCTCAGTTTCCTAAAAGGAGTTTTCATTTTACAAAACATTTCTCTAAAAGAGCACTTCATTTAATTTTTTTTTTTTTTTAAGTTTTGTTCAAGTGATCTTGACACTCGCCACGAAGCTCGAACTCACGACCCGGAGATCACACGTTACGTGTTCTTCCTACTGAGCCAGCCGGGTGCCCCTGATGGGGTACTTTGAATAGAATCTGCTTTGGTTATGTAACAGGAGATTCTGAGGACCTCAACCCTAACTGGTGGGCAAGTTGATTGGCGCCGGCCTCTCGTGCCTTCTCTTTCCCTGCCGCCTCTGCAGATCCCCGCCCCACTGTCCTTCATGATAGCGAGCTCACGGTGGCTGGCTGGCTTTGCGGCAAACCACCTGCTCCATGCTGTGATGTTGTCACATTACCCGTCATAGCCGCTTCATGGCCACTGTTCTTTCCCGTACCTTATAGAGGAGAAGGTGAAGGAGTGAAGAGTCCAAAATTACTTGCTCGTTGGAGGGGCGGAGGCAAGACCCACCACCCAGACCGAGGGCTGAGCCGCTGCTCAGTACCAGCTCTTAGGACGCGTGCCAACTCCTCTGCAAAGGCCTTCCTGACCCTCAGCAGAAGGGAATGTCCCATTCTCGGCCTCTCAGCAATCTCCTCTCCTCCTACCTTGTACTGAGCCCAGGGTAGCACCTACTGGCCGCCCCCTTCTCCCCCAGCGTTCACGCAGGCCTGGAATTGCCTAGAGAACGGGGAAACTCATCCCACTCCTGCACGTGTTCCCAGCAGCGCCCCAATCCTGCAGGCCTCACCAAGTACTGAGATCCACGCCTTGTCACCTGCCCCCGAAGATGGAGCTGGGGCTCTCTAAGGGGGAGTCTAGTAGAAACTCAGGAGTGACAGGCCTCTGAGCACCTGGGCATTTCCAGGAGTGGGGAGCTCATGCTGTTCCACTTAGCTCAGGCAGCACCCTGAGGGGTCCTCTGGGGCTGCCCTAATCCTGACATAATCTGGGAGCAAGCAGGAGGCTCTAAATGGCCTTGTCCTGTAGCCACCTGCCTGGGACTCTGACATGCCCCACTGCTGGCCCTGTGATGCATCCTGAGTTTTGGCCCTTCTCCTCTTTCAGCCAGTGCTGGACCCCTGCCTGTGTCCTGGGGCTCTGTGTGCAGGTCTGCTGAGAGGGAGAACAGATCCCAGCCTGGCCCCACCCTGATCACCGCAATCTCCCTAACTTTCTCTTGTCAGTGGAGTAGAATTAATAATAATAAATTAACCTGGAGCCCTTGGTGGTTCCTCCTGGACCTCGTACCCATCATCTCCCTGGTTCACACTGTCAGTCCCTGGGCAGTAAGTGGAGGCCTTATTATTGTGCTCATTGTACATGCAAAGGAACTGAGGCACAGACTAGTTAAGGAAGGAAGAAGGGATGCAGCCTGGACATCAGAGACAGAGGCCTTGTGGCTGGGGAGAGCTTGCCCGGGCTGAGAGCCAGCAAGGTCTTGTCCCTGGGCTGGCAGGGGTATGGCTCTGCAGCAAATCTTGGCAGCCACTGGAACATTCCTGGAAGCGACAGATTCATAGGACTGGGATGAAGGTGGCCCCACCGGATGCCCTCCCCCCACCGCCCCGCAGACCCTGCCCAGGGACTCCACAATCATGTAGGGGGCACAGGAGGTGAGGGCTTTGCTCGACTCTGCTCCAGGCCCGTTGTCAGCTGCTCCCTAGGCTGCGTGAACTTGGCCACCAGTTCCCAGAAAGCATCTCATATGCCAGCAGCACCTACATCACCTGGAGAACCAGAAGGAACTTTCCTGCAGTGCCCACGGGAGGGTGGGCAGGTAGAAATTCAACTGCTATCTTTTCTCTCTCTCTCTCTCTCTCTCTCTCTCGCTCAGTCTTTCTCTGTCTCGTCTCATTTTACTAGGAAAGAGGTGTGGACAGGAGGGAAGGATCCCATTATGTCTCCATTCACAGTCTCTGCTTTGCATTGGGAATATTCCGGCTCAAACTCTCCAAGGACCAGATTCTCTGGGAGAAATGAGATTTTATAATTCTGGGTACCAGGGTGACCCACCATTCACCAAGATGGATGAGACTTGTGGTGCCTCCAGACACCTCCTCCCATACTCTGAATTATGTGCCCCCCTTCCTTTGGATGCTGTGTCCCCATCAGGCGCCACTCTGTTCATCCATCCTTGCTTGGGTCATGTGTCAAGCACGAGGGCCTGGATAGGGATCCTTGTGGCTCAGCTGTGCGGGGACAGCTCTGGCCTCTAGATCTGGTGTGTGATAGACACTTCTGAATAAACGTTGCAGCTTGTACTTGGCGAGGCGTGGTGCCTAGCTGAGATTAAGAAGCCCTTTATTTTTGTGGAATCTTAGGTTCTAGAATCTTGCCCAGCAGAAGGGGGGGTTGGATTTCCCTCTCTGCACACATTTCTCCTAAATCCAGAGTTTTAGGTATCCCAGTCCTGTGGGCTGTGGGACACTTAATGGGTTGGAGATATTCTATCCCATTCAACATATTTCCGAGGAGTCTACCATGTGCCAGGCACTGTGCTGTGCCCTAAGGATATAAGGCAAGCTCTGGGTGTGCATACAGTGGATGCCAGACCCAGAATCAAGGCAGCGAGCATCCTTTGTCTATTACACTTCTGGGTGGATTTTCTTTGCTAACCAGATCTAATAGGAGAGACCCCATCAGGGGAGTTGGGCCACAGCTGGGAGGTTGGTGGGAACTTAACCATGGCCAGTCTTTTTGGGACTTTCTGGAGTACTTCCTCCATGAAGGCCCAGTTCAAGTCCTACCTCTACTGTGAAGTTTACCTTTCATTCATTCATTCATTCATTCATTCTTTCATTCAGCAAATAGCCAACTGTGTGATAAGAACAGGAAGGAATACAAAGACTCTAGGAGCCTATTGTTGTAGGGTAGATTCCTCCATTCAGTAAATACTGACTGAGGGCCCAGCAGGGTCTGGGCACCACTTGAGGCTCAGGACACAATAGGGCTGGGAATTGGGCATACGTGGGTCCCAGTCAGGGACACAGACATGTAACTAGACAATCTCACAACACTGTGCCCAGGGGCACAGTGGAGGCAAGTCTGGGGAGCACTGGAGCACACGAATAGGCCAAGGGTGGGGGCTCACCTTGTACTCTTCCAAGTCTTCCTCGCTCCTCTTCCTAGGACACACAGCGCTGGAAGGAAATCAGTGCAGTGCATCGGGGGTGGGGACTTTTTTTTTTTTTAATTTTTAATTTATTTATTTGACAGACAGAGATCACAAGTAGGCAGAGCGGCAGGCAGAGAGAGAGGGGGGAAGCTGGCTCCCCGCAGAGCAGAGAGCCCAATGCAGGGCTCGATCCCAGGACCTGGAGACCATGACCTGAGCCAAAGGCAGAGGCTTAACCCACTGAGCCACCCAGGGACTTTTAAGTAGGTTCAGGGAAAGCAGAGCCCAGGCTCTGCCCAGGAAGGGTCTTTAAATAGAACCGAGGAACATTGTCCTCACGGCCTGTGAGAGAATTCGCTTACGCTTTCGATTATTCATTTATATTGGGAACATTAACTGCATTAAGCTTTGAATAAAAAGGACTCTATTTTCAGAACAGCCACGAGGACAATTAAAGGACAGCATCTCCCCCCAGAGATCTCCCATCGAACCACGTGGCTACATTTTGGAAGCCGTCACACGTTCGAATCATGCGGTGAGAAGCAAAAAGTAAAAGAAGGGTCCTACCTGCCCCCACCCCCCTCAGGAGATCCCAGGTGGCTGCCAGGCGCCTGCAGCTTCCCAGGTGTCCGGAGGCATCCTGGGGGGCAGGAGTGGGGATGGCGAGCTTTGATGCCGGCTCCTTTGTTGAGGCCTTTGGGACAGGACAAGCCAGGAGGCCTAAATTCAGGCTCGGGTCCTCTGGGGAGACGGGGACTGAGCTAAATGGTTTTCCAAGCTCTCCTGTTCTGGGCTTTACCAGTGAGGGGTATTGTCCCAGAGTCCGGGTCTGAAGACCTGGGCCAAGAATGTTCCTACTGTTCCTAAAATATCTTCCCACCCATCTGCTTCTATGCCTGGCATCACCTGTAAAAGAGGTTCATTCTTTTAGGTGAGGATATGTATTTCCTGGAAGTTCTTTGCAATAACACAACTGCCTCCGGCAGGCAGCGGGCATCCTTCTTCAGTGGATGCACACCTACTATGTGCCCTGCACGGGCATAAGAGCTGGGGACAGAGCAGCCACCAAACCAAGCTCCTGCTTTCTCGGCGCTTCCCTTGCAGATGGGAAGACAGACTAACCTCATACACAGTCAGTTACGGATGTCAGGCTGTTGAGAAACGTACAGCAGGGAGATGGGTAGCTTGCTCTTGACAGAAGGCCTCCCCTTTAGCTCAAAGCTCTCAGCTTTGGGCTGCAGCCCACCCTGATCCCCCCACCCCCGGGGCTCTAGAAGCCCCTCAGTTGTCTCCTAGAGTTAACACAATCGTATCTGCTGTGATCACATGCTTCGTCCCCATTTCGCTCTGTACTATTTCACATATGTGTTCCTTGCCTGTGTCTTATGTCATTAGCCCTGACTTCATTATTTAGTATTTATTACAGCATCTCTAGATGCTTGAACAGAGACTCGAGGAAGGTGAGGCCGAGCTGTTGGCTCTCAGACTAAAGGTTCCAGGCAGAGGAACTATCAAGGGTCAAGGCCCCAAGGCGAAGGATGCTGGCATCTTGGGAACCACCAAGAAGCCAGAAAGCTGGGTGTGGGCAGGGGTGGAGAGGGGGTGGTGGTAGGTGCTGAGGGCAGATTGTGGGGCCATGTAGGCTATGCCTTTGGTTTTACTCCAATGGCACAAGGAGCCTAGGAAGCCTCTGAGCAGAGGAGGGACCCATGATGCTGCCTTAGAGACACTCATTAGCCATGACCACCTTGGGTGCTGTGTGAATCTCAGCTAGAGAGAAGGGCGGCATGGCTTGGGGGCACCAAGGGCATTTCAGGCCAAGAGAGGGACCGGGGACTTTTTCATGAGGTCAGTGGGGATCCATGGAGGATTTTAGAGTAAGGGAATTAGTCTTACCCCTCATCTTCGAGTAGAGGGTGCTAGGCACAGAGAAGGGAGGTCACCTATCCCAGAACACACAGCTGGATAAAGGTGGAACTGGGCTGAAAGCCAGAGCCTCACTTTCACATTCCACTACAGTTGGAGGTTTTTCCCGACTCAGGAGAGAATACTTTTATTGAGCAGATTCTAAGAGCCACAGGCTGTTCTGATGCCAGTCCATTTAATTTTCAAAACAACCCTAACAGCTGGACATTGTGATTAGCCCCATTTTACAGACAAGAAAATGAGGCACAGGGGGGTTAAGTAACTTGTCTGAGGTTACACAGCTGGTAAGCAGTAGAGCTGGGATTTGAACCCCGGGAGCCTGGATCCAGAGGTCATAGAGTTAGACAGTGGGCTACAGGGCTTTGCAAAGGCTTGGGGAAATGTGGGGAAGGTAGGGTTGGGGGACCTGGGACCAGTTAACACGGTGCTTCCAAGGCTAAGCCAGCTCCAGACCTGCTGGGGCTCAGGTCCTGTGCCTTTGGGCTAAGCCCTATCATTAGTTAGAGGATGGACTGTCTACAGAACATGATGTTGGCTGTTGCTACATCATCCTAGATCTGACGGGGGCTGTGCTGCTGCTCTAGAGGCCGGAAAGGCCTTTGGCACTCGGCACAGAGGCTTTGTAAAGAGATGTTTCCTTAAATTACTTCACCCCTTCTGCCCTGTGCTTTTCTCTTGGCTCCACATGGCCTTCTGCATGTATTTCCTGGGTCCAGAGCTGACCAGCACAGCATTACAATGTTAGGGACAGTGCTCAGGGGGTCTCAGAGACTCCTCTCTTCCCGGGCCACCCCAACCTCTGACCCAACTGCTGGATCAAGGCCCCCAAACAGCTCAACCTGACTGTGCATAAGAACTATCTAGAGAGTTCATAGAAAGTCCTAGTGGTGGGGTCCTGCCGCCCCACCAGATACAGCCAAGTCTCGGATTGACCTCAGGCAACAAAGAATAACTTAGAAAAAGCTTCCTGGGTGATTCTAATCCACGGCCGAGTTGAGAACCACTGGCCTAGACCAATCTCCTTATTGTATGCAAAAAATGTGGTTTGTCCACAGTCCCATGGCCGTTGGTGGCAGGACGGGAATGGAAATCCAGATCTTTGACTCCTAGAACCAAGTCCTTTCCCAAAAGAAACATAGGTTGGAAAAGGCAAGTCACCCTGGGAGAGGCACTTGAATGTCAGTGTCCGTAGCTTTTTGGATGGCCATCATCCCAACATGATGGCCCAGCCAAGGACAGGCAAGGCCAGAGTCGCAGACAGCAGCAGCGTAGCTTGGAGGAGCAGGCCACAGATCCTGTCCTCTGGTTGAGAAAGAAAACATGTGGACAGCTTCCATGGAGGGTGGGGAGCAGGTGAAGTACAGCCAGAGCAACGATTCAGTTGAAACAGACATGTGACCAGAAATGGCTTTTCTAGTACCTGTCACACACAGAAGACCCTCCTTGCCCATTGAGGCCCCAGCGGCAGGAGGCAGTGAAGGAACAGGAGGGGGTGCGAGGTGGGGATGCAAAGGAGAAATGGCCCCACAAGGAAAATTTGCAGCTGCCTTTTTATCCATGGGGCCCCCAGTGCCTTTGGAAGATCTTGGGTGTCCTCTGTGTCATAAACAGTCCAGAATGCCCACATCTCTTGGGCAGTTTGATGATATGAATGACCCCAATTAAAAGAATGAAGGGGATCAGATTGGAAAGCTCTGGATGCACACCAGCATCCCTAGGGGGAGGTTTGAGTTTGTGTTGGAGAATCTTGGTAGAAATCTCTGTCCCTGATTCTTCCCACTTCCTGCCTGCCGGGTTTCCTCCTGGAATAGGTGCCAAGACTTTCCAGCGAAAGGCCACCAGAGGGCACCCAGAGACAGAGCCAGAGAGGACACTTGTGGTGGTCCAGGTCATGGCACAGCAGAGGGAAAAGCATGCACACAAGCTGAAATATACAGCTTGTGGAAGCCCGGGAAATGGGAACAGCCCCTGGCCTGTTCCATACAATGGCCGTGACTACCCAGCCTTCCTGGTGGATACCACTGTGACTTATGTAACCAAAGCAGTACCTGTGGGATCCGGCTCCTTAACAAGCTGGAATTATGTTTGTCCTTGCTTCCAAGATCAACTGGAAAAAGTCAAGTCCTCGTATGCGTGCAAAGATCATGGCTGGAAGGGATTACAGATACCACTTCATTACCGCACCATGAAGCCCCACTGACCCAGCCCCCAAATTAAGGATCTGAATCCTGGTGACAATGGCCAATAATGGTTTTAGCCCAAATCTACATATAGATGATAGATAGATAGATGGAGATAGATAAGTATTTTTCTTACACTTATCATACAGAAGGAGAATTATCTGCTTATTTACATGTCTCCAGAACCCAACAGGATTAAGCAGAAACCATGTTTTAGAGGCACCTGGGTGGCTCAGTGGGTTAAGCCGCTGCCTTCAGCTCAGGTCATGATCTCAGGGTCCTGAGATCGAGTCTCGCATGGGCTCTCTGCTCAGCAGGGAGCCTGCTTTCCCCTCCCTCTCTGCCTGCCTCTGCATCTACTTGTGATCTCTCTCTTTCAAATGAATAAATAAAATCTTTAAAAAAAAAAAAAAAAAAAAAAAAGAAACCATGTTTTATATGGGTCTCTGCTCCCAGGTGAACCAAAGTCTACGTCAAACATACATACACCATTTGGTCTATTTCTCCAGTGAGGCCTGGAAGACACAAGCAACAAGATGCCTGAGTGGATTTCAAGTGGAGAAAACTTTTCTGTTCCATGGCCTGGAACTATTTCCAAATGGGCTGGTCCAGGAGTCTAGCACAGAGGTCAGCAAACTACAAGTCCTTGAGCCAGATCTGGGCCATTGCCTATTTTTGTCAATAAAGATTTATTGGAACACAACTACGCCCATTCATTTAGGTATTGTCTGGGACTGTTTTGTACTTCTACAGCTGGGTTAAATAGTTGCAAGAGAGACCAAGCTGCCTACCAATCCTAAAGTATTTACTACTGGGCCCTTTATAGAAAATGTCTGCTGCCTTGGATTCTAGAACAAAATGGCGTGTGGGGATCTGGCTGGCAGGAGAGCTCCTCCTTGGCACCCTGAGCATAGGGAAGAAGGTGGTGCTACTGATGCCTCCAGGAGCCATGCCTCAGGTGTGCCGAATCTGCTCTGAGGCTCAGAACCTTGCTGAGTAATGTTCCTGGTGTTTGGCTACAAAGTGGAAGTCTTCTAGCATAGCCCTGGCAGAAACCAGCCATCTTAGAGCAATTCTGTCGTCTCTCTCTAAAAAGCACTTTTCCTGAGCTAGAATTCACCCACCACCCAATTCAGCCATTTAAAGGGTGCAATTCGATCCATTGGCTCTTTACCTCCTTGGCCTGCACCTTTTCCCCTCCCCACTTCCTGAGGCTACACCTGTCTTCACTCGTCCTCTGTAACTCATTCAGGGAATTCACTCACGCGTGGCTGTGAGTGAGAAGAGTGTGATCCCCTGACTTACCTCATGTCATATCCTTTTGTCTCAGTTGGCTTTTCCAGAAGTGGAGGCTGATACGGGGTTTGAGGGGCAGAGGAACATGTGGAACAGTGATGCAGACCCAGCAGAGCCTCGGGCAACCGAGCCCTGATGTGAACAGGCCCAGAAGTCCAAGCCTTTACACCCCCTCGTCTCTGTGTCTGAGCCCAGGGGACGAGGCTCCCCGAAGCTGAGGCCGACCCAGAAGAGCTGAGTCTGGAGGACGATGGCCGCGGGCCACACTCCACACAGCTGCACAGTGAGTCCTTCCTCAGAGGGACCTAGGAGCCACATCTCCGTGTATACCTCACCCTGTCACAGGATGCCATCACCCAGTGACCATCTAGCTCCTGCCTCTACTCTCCCGGGACCAAGGCTCTCACTTCCTACTGAGGCAGCCCAGGTCCGTTGCACAAGGTTCTACGTTCCCCTCTCTTGGGCTCAAAGCTAAAACAGGTGAGCACTTCTCTGGGTCCTGCCCTCTGGGGCTACACAAATTTAAAAAAAAGAAAAATCATCCCTGTGACAACTGGGAGTATCCTCCAATTTACTGCCTTTTCTGGTCTCTCTACCTGATCTATGTGAGATGCCCGTCTACGACCCCTATCTGTACCATGGTGTGGTAGACCAAGTCCCACTGAGGGATGGTTCCACCTCTGAGGGCAGCTTTCCAGGGGACATGCTTGGGGTTGGCACCCGCAGAACTGTGTCCTTATTCTGGAGGACACGGTCGATTCATGCCATTGCCTTGATTGAGGTTAACCAATGTCCTCTGTTCTTCTTACCAGTTCCTCTAATAGCCGGAGCTGTTTTGTTGGGACTGGTTTCCCAGATCCAAATATAGAAATTACCCTTGTCTTACTTTGTCCCAACTTTCAGGCTCTTCCCAAGGGAATGGCATTTTAATAAAAAAAGGTGCTCTGGTTGGATCAAAAAACAAATTTTTAGCCCTGGAAGCTCTGGTGTCTGTGAAAATGTCTGAAGACAGGTGTTTCAGCTCCAACAACTTCAGCATGAAATACTTTGCTGGAGGGTCACTTTGTTCTAAAGGGGTGTGTGTGTGTGTGTGAAAATTTCTGTTGTAAAAAACTTAGTGATAATATAGAAAAGAATGCAAAATTTACATGAAGGGAAGTAAGAGACTTCAAAGTCATTTCACACCTCCTTTGATCAGCCATTGGCCACCCCAGGCCTCCCTGGAGCCGAGGCTTATAGTCATTCTCCAGTTAGGGGGGACTTCATGTGGATCATTGTTTGTCCCCTCCAGGTAGAGATGGCCACGCAGGACCAAGACATACAGACAAGAAAACTGACCAAGTGGTAACAAAACCGACACACCATCTGTCATTCTAGTGTTTTGGAGACCAGTTAGTGTATTCCTTTGTTTTACAAACAGTGAGAGGAAATTACTTGCTCAAGGTCACTGATGGGACCAAAGTCATGGTGCCCTGATTCTGGGTGGTACTTATGGTGTTTAATAGGGGTATTGCCAGGGAAGTGGAGATTGGAGTATGAGGCTGGAATGTGAAGGTGGGAAGGAGCTTCTCAAGTTCTGTTCTCGTGATTATGGGGTAATGGGCCTCAGATGGAAACTTCCAGAACAGGAGATGCTGGGAAATCCTTGTGCATGATATGGAGATAGGTAGAAGCTCCCTGAGAGATCTGACAGCCCCCATAAAGACATGCACTGGTCATAGGGAGCCTAAGTTGTTTGGTTACAACCTTGCAGTTGATTGGCAGAAACTACCATGGAGCTATACATTTCATCTCTCTACCTAGAAAATGGTCCATTCTCATTTCTCCAGCTTGGGTTATGTGCTCTTCTTTTGATGGGATATTCAGGTTTATTAGTGTGAACATGTTAGTTATGTGTCTAAAGCACTGTCTTTTTTTTTTTTTAAGATTTTATTTATTTATTTGACAGAGAGAGATCACAAGCAGGCAGAGAGGCAGGCAGAGAGAGAGGAAGGGAAGCAGGCCCCCTGCTGAGCAGAGAGCCCGATGCGGGACTTGATTCCAGGACCCCGAGATCATGACCTGAGCCGAAGGCAGTGGCTTAACCCACTGAGCCACCCAGGCGCCCCAACACTGTCTTATAGTGTCCAAAAGAACTGTAAGCTATCCCTGCCTATAGGAGGGCTTGTAGTCTAGGTGAGACATAATATACATGTGTAGTAGCTAAAGAACATAGTATCTAACTGTGGAACACAAAAAAGAGAAATCTCCCTATGGATGGTGTTAGCCTGGGTCAGTCGTACTGGGGTTCACCCCAGATCCATTCTCTATGTATACAACTAACAGCACAGCCACCTTCCATGACTTGAAGAAGAGGTCAAACTTCTTTACCAAATCATTTCAGATGGTTGAATTTCTTCCTCCTGATCAGTTCTTACAAAAAAACAAGGAAGATTTCTCCCGAGTCCCAAATGACTGTTTTCTTTGATCCTGTCCTTGGGGTGGAGTTCATGACCCCGTCATTTGGCAAACAATGAGGAAATCCAGTGAGACTGGGGTTTCCAAAGTCTAGGGTAAAATCCCTGCCTTGGAGAAGCAGCTAGTAATCTAGCCAAGAGAAGGCTGCCATGAATTTGAGAACAGTAAAGAATGAGGTGGTGGCTCAGACTGGGCTTGGGAGAACAGTTCTTAGATAGGAAGGGTGATGGCGACGGAGGAATCAGGGAATCCTTCTGAAGTGGGGTCATTTGTGCCCCGTCTTGTGGCACCAGGATAAGAGGACTCGGCTTGGAATTTGGGGTACCTGTTCAAATGGGGGTCCCTCAAATTAATTTTGCAAAGGGACCAGTTCCTCTGCCCTCCCTGTTCCCCACCTGTGGTGTCTCCGGTGCCTAACAGCTGTGTCACTCCCTGAAGTCGGGAAAAGTCTACCCTCCCAGCATGCCTTTCCTCACACTGGCCCGGCTTTGTGGCCTTTACTGGCTCTTTGCCTACAGCTGGGAGTCTCTGTAGTTTCCCTGGGCCTCAGTTTTTCCACATAGAGAACAGACAGGAGGTTTATTCCCCTGCCCCTTTCTAAGAAGGTTGGGAAGATAAATGGCATAACGAGGCAGACCAATCTGACACAGGCCCCGTGAATTATTATGCAGGAAAACTTCATTCAGGCCTTTCCTCGTCTGTCAAGCGTGGCCATAAAGACTGTTGGAAAAAGAATTCCCGACAAGCTTTTTTCCGCATTCATCCCACAAAAATGAACATTTTTGAGTCCAACGAACAGGGGAAGGACAGCGCGAGGCAAGTGTACAAGTGGGAGTCCCTGTCGCCTTTCCTGAGTGGAGGAGCCCTCGGGCGTGGGGGGTGGGGTCGGTGGAGGACGTGGCACTTAGACTGGCTCAGGGGCTCAACGGCTCGGGCGAACCACAACCAAACCGGCAAATGCTTTTTCCAGACGCTGCAAACCAGCCTTTCTGGGCTGGAGAGAGCAAGACAAGCTGGAGGAGGGTCAGGAATCATCTGAAGACTGATGTCCCCTTTCCAAAGAAGAGGCCAAAACACTTCCAGGACAAGAGCCTAGAAGGAGCTGGGCTTTGGGAAAGTTGGCATGAGCTCTCCCTCTTGCCCCCGGGCCTGGATCTGAACAGGGTCCTGGAGTCTTGGCAGGAGACAGTGTTTCAATTGGCACGCTCCAGCGTGGAGGAGGAGGCCAAGCGGGCCCGGACGTCCTGCGCCGGTTTGGGAGGGCTGGGACTCCTGCTTTCAGAGAAGTCCCGACCCCTGAGCACACACAGTCCCGTCGCTTTTATCCAGCACAAAGGATTCTGTCCCATTCTCTCGTTCTTTCTTTTTACTTTACTGTTGCTTGGGAGAGAGTGGGATTTCGAGAGGGAGCAGAAGTGGGAGCATTGGATCAATCCACTTTTTTTTTTTTTAACCTTTAGTCTTCTGTTTCTTCCCTGATTTTTCCTTAATACATTTTCTATCTTACATGGTATACTACTGTTACGTGTCTTCCTAATAATCTTTCTTATCCCTTCACTTGTTCCAATGCATTTTAGGATCAGGTCATTAAGTCACATACAACAACAACAATAAAATGAAAAATAACCTTGGAATTTTTAGAGAAATTTAAAAAATTGTACACTACTTTGGGGAGAATTAGTATCTTTTATAATTTTGTATCTTCTCATGTATTTGAATAAGGTACAACTCCTTATTTTGATTCATCTCTCTCTCTTTTTTTTTTTTTTTTTTGAGAGAGAGAGAGAGAGAACAAGAGTGTATGAGCAGGGAGGTGCACAGGGGGAGAGAGAATCTTAAGCAGGCTCCATGCTCAGTGTGGAGCAGGAAGCGGGGCTCAGTCTCA
This sequence comes from Mustela lutreola, assembly GCF_030435805.1. Taxonomy (NCBI): domain Eukaryota; kingdom Metazoa; phylum Chordata; class Mammalia; order Carnivora; family Mustelidae; genus Mustela; species Mustela lutreola. The sequence continues at coordinate 25,433,846 of NC_081300.1, forward strand.
TGACCCTGAGATCATGACCTGAGCTGAAATCAAGAGTTGGATGCTTAACCGACTGAGCCACCCAGGGGCCCCTCAATTCATCTCTAATGATCAATAAGAATTTGTGGTCGACTTCTTGCAAAGGTGTTCATAGGACTTGTTTGTATTCAAAGATGCACAACCCTTTGCAATGTGACTTTGCCAGTCCCTTCTCCCTTCCATCTGGGCTGGACTTAAAGTTTGCTTTGATCAGGGAAATGCAGAGGAAATGCTGTCATGGTCTTCAATGCCTGTTTCTCCCTCAAGAAGGCTTGCAGCTCCTGCCTTTCCCAGAGAGGAAATGTTGTCATGGTCTTCAATGCCTGTTCCTCCCTCAAGAAGGCTTGCAGCTCCTGCCTTTCCCCTTTGGGAACTCTACACTGCTGTGTGGCTGCAGAAAGGGGGCCCCGCCCACCCCAGTTCCAACCACCGGATGCGTGAGGGTAGCCACTGTATAGTGTGCAGCCCACGGAGACCCAGCTGTCCGTGGCTGCGGCAGTGATCCCAGGTACCACCAGCAAAAGAACTGGCCCAGCTAAGCCTGGAGCAGATTACGGACCTGCAGGATCACGAGCAAAGAGAACAGGGGTTGTTTTAGACTCCCTGGTTTAGGATGGTTTTTTCCACAGTGACGGGTCCCCACTGAGATCTGTGAACTTCTCTGTGAAGCTCTTATTTACACATTGTTCTTCTGCAAATGCAGTTGTATGTTCCTCCTACATTTTATTGCACTAACGCATGAGCCCTCTTTCTCTCCTACATTTTCTAATTGACCGTAACTGATTTATAGAAATGCATTAATTTTTATATGTAACATGTTTCCTGACCTTTCTTATCTTAATAATGTGATAGATTCTATTTGTCCTGATAACAAAGTTTTCTCCATTTCCTAGTTTGCCGAGACTTTGATGTCGTTTTCATGAATGACCATCGGTATATATTTAATTGATACATATAATGGTTTTCAGCATTAACATAAACATATCAATTTTCTTCTGCAGTTAGTTCATAGAGTATAATACGTAAAAGATATTCTGGCATTAAACCATCCTGATACTCCTGGATTAAATCCTGGTTATGCTGTATTTTTCTTGATACACTGATAAATTCAACTTGTTAACTAGTTCATTTAGGATGATTGTACCAAGTTCCTCTGTGAGCCTGATCTTTCCTTTCATTATTTTCACTGTCCTTGTTTGCTTTTGTAATGAGGGTCATAACACCTTCCTCCGATGAACTAGTTCGTCTTCTTTTTCTATGCTCCAAAAGTGTTTGTATACAAAGGAATTGTCTGTTTTTCCAGGTTTGTTATTGTGCTTTCTTCCTTCTTCTCCTCCTTTTTTTATTTGGAAATCTTTTTAGACTAAGAAAAATTGCAAAGACAGGGAGCTCTGACACACCCTTCACCCAAGCTGAACCAGACAATTTTTTTTTTCCTTTGGAGAACTATAGTCAGTCCAATGGTACTGCCTGAGGGAGGGAGGGTCCACGAGTTTCTTTAAGAAGGTCATACCCCATCTGCAGGGTCTTCAGATCCTCCTCAGCCCTCTCAGCTCTAAGGGAGACTTGGACTCTGTGGCTGCCTGGGTACAAGGTGCAGGTAACCAGTTAGAAGCCCAGCACATGACCGAGTGTTCCCCGAGCACCCTCCATGGTGCTAACACTGCGGGGCTCTGAGTGGGCTGCCGTGAGGGTCCAGCCCAGTCTCCTGCTTCTCAGAGCCTGCCCGCTCCCTGGGAGGCAGACCTGGGCTCAAAGCCTGATGATACAAGGTAGAGTTCAAACGATGCTACCGGGAGGGAACTGATTCGTGTTAAGGAGATAAGGGGTGACAGTTAAATCAGCAGCCGTTGGACAGCTGGATTGTGGAGCAGGAGGGTGGTGGCGGGAGATGGGGTCAGGAGGCACGGGGATAGGGAAAGGCTCAGGTCACGGCTTCCCTCGGGGGTAGGCAAGTGGGCACCCATGCAGAAGAGTGGAGCACGTCAGAGTACAGAATGCAGGGGTGAGAGGTGGGGGGGGTGTGTTGGGGAGGGAAAGATGATGACATGAAAGGAGTGACAACAGTGAAAACAAACTTTCCCACGGCACAGTTGTGCTAAGGGCCAGCCCGGGGCCTGTGAGCCATCTGGGAGGACCTGTAATTTCGCTCACACGAAATTGTCTCCTTTCCCTTCCCTCCCTTCTTACACTTGCTCCCTGCCGCCCATGGGTGTGCGCGTGATGGCACAGGGCAATTTACAGAACTAGTACATTCCGGCGAACCCCACCCCGTGCCGCCTTCCCGGTGGCCTGTGATTTCATGGGTGACGTGTTTGGCAGGGTCCCTGCAACCCACGCACTGCTGAGAGAAGTCAGAGCCCTTAAGGCTGGAAACCCAGAAGGGTTATGGATCCCCTGCCCTCTCCTTCCCCAACCTCAAGTCATCCCAGGGAGCATTTTACAGAGCACCAAGTGTGCACGGAGGTGACACTGGGGAAGGAAAGCTGCGTGAAGGAATGACCAAGATCTGATCACTGTCATCAAAGTTTTCCTGGACCTTTCTTCTCCAAGAGGGTCCTGTGTGTTGGGGACTTTCTAGTTTACAAAGCGCTTCCCTGTTGAACCTCACCCAGTGTCCCTCTAGAGGAGGCAGGGAGGGTTTTGTGGATCCCAATTCACAGGTGAAAGAACCAAGCAAGATGCCCACCATCATGCTGCTGGTGAGGAGGAGGCTCAGGAGGGAACCGTGGATCTTCTAGCTCTAAACGGAGAGCTATCACATCTCAGAAAGGAGCAGATGTCCAGGCCCTGGTCTGAAAGGTCGTCAGACTCACACCATGTCAATCTTTTATAGACAGCTGTATGTGCTTCCTTCATCTCACACTTGGCTTTTGGTATTTCTTAAGGAAAGAAATTGAAAAGGCCAAGAGAGCCATAAATAAGGGCTGGTGAGCACTAGGAAAATAGCCATGGGCCTGCCTCTCTCTGTCTCTGTCTCTCTCTGACTCTGTCAGAGAGTCTGTCTCTGACTCTATCTCTCAAAGTCCTCCACACCCAGTTTTTTAGGGGACTGTGGCAACGGAGGATAGGGGAGGACTAGCTGACGATCATCGAGCCCTTACCCCCTGGCAGGCCCTGTTCTGCATCCCCTATTGCCTATTATTTCATTGCACCCTCGACAGCCCAGTGAGGTAGGCTCTTTATTATCCCCATTTTTCAGCCGACAGAACAGAGATGGTGAGCCATCTGCCCAAGGTCACACAGCCAGGAAGTTGGGGAGTCAGAATTTGAAATCCAGGTGGTCTGCCTCTAGGGCCCAGGCCCACAGTGTCATGGAGCAATGGGCAAGAGAGGGAGCATGAAAGAGAAGAGAGATGAAGGGTCTTCCTGAGACTCCCTGCTTGGTCCCAGAAACTGGGGCTTCATCTGGTCTCTGTGCACCAAACTTCCCTCCATGCCATAGCTAGGAGGAAAGAGTGGAGTGGGTCTGTAGCATTCTCTTGTTCAGGCTTCACAAAGTAGGGTTCAAAGCTTCAAATATGTCACAAGGAGGCAACAGGCATTGGTAGAAATTGTCCCCCTAGATTGGGTCACACTGTCCAACCATGCACTGAGGCCTAGAATGTGGCTTTGCACAGTGCTAGGTGTGTGGGATTCAGAGGAGAAAAAACCAGTGTCCACCCCAATGCAGTTTACGTCAGTGTGGGAGGCAGGAAAAGAGGCCTCCCCAACTCACCGAGTCTTCCTTTCATTCCCCAGCTGGGGGTTGAACTTGCCACGTGCCACACGGGGTCCAGATACCTGACACTCCTCAGCGAACAGAAGATAGGAGCAAGGCTGCACCATGGAGTTCACTCTAGCGGGAGACAGAGCATCAAAACAAATGTCATAAGTGAGTTGTTCATCGAGTGTGTGAGAGGCTGACAAACGCTCTGAGAAAAGAGTGGGGTCATGGGAGGGCCAGAGGGGGGTCTTAAGTGGAGGGGTCAGATGGGGCCTCACTGAAATGTCGCCTCCCCAATGAAACCACATGCTGTGGACCCCTTCTTTCAGGGTGTGATGGAGGGAGTGGGAAGTCCATTTTAAAACATCGAATATGGTTCTTTTATTGCTAGAAAATGAACTCACTTGGACCCTTTGGGGGACCCTGAGTTGGCTTTTGGACACACTGTTTGAGATACTTATGGGCCCTTCTGGTATAATGTCTGGGAGACAGCCAGACATGTGGGTCCTCGGCATCAGAAAGCAGTTGGGGCTGGAGAGGCAGACCTGGGGGTGTCAGAACAGGAGCTGGTCAAGCCACCAGGGGACAGCTGCCGTGTGAGAGGGCCACTGCGGAAAGCAGAGCACGGAGAGACCCATTCAAGTTCATGCAAGTGGAGGTGGGTGCGCTGTCAGGACTGTGGACAGCCTGAGAGGGAGGGACCAGAGAGGTAGTGGGTGGTACTTGGAATCCTGGAAATGGACCAAAGAGCAGGGCTGGAGGGGGAGGGAGTGGCCAGAGCACCACTGGCTCCGGGGGTCATGTGGGGGACTTAGAGCTCCTGGTGCTGTCAGTGGGAGCTGTCTCTGCAGAGGGGCCGGGCAGGGCCAGAGGGCCTGGGCGTGAGGGCGGAGTCAGCAGGTGGAAAGGGGTCCTTTGGGGAAATATCCCTGGGTGGAATGCAGAAGAAAAGATTGGAGGGTGACAAACTCCTCTATGTTCAGACACCAAACAGGAAAAGCCACCCTGGGTGGAAGGAGTGTGGAACATTCAATAGTGAGTACGGTTGGGAAGCGTGTTTAAGGAAGAAGGAGTAGGAGTCGTGCTGATGGAGGTGGTGGTGGGACTGGTCAGGAGGAGAGATGTGAGTACCCTGTGCCGCTTCAGATCCCTTCACGTGCAGTCAGGACCCTACGACAACACGGTGAAGCAGACAGGATCAGGTGTCTGTTTCCCAGCTGGGCAACAAGGGCACAGAGAGGTTCTCTGCAGGGGAACCCTTGCAGTTTTTGATATCTTGTGCTGGGCGGGACAGATCCCTCACCCTCTGAATTTCTTCCTGCATTTTCCAAATGCACCTTGGACCATGCAGGTGCCTCCAGCCTCCAAGATGCCTTGAAAATGAACGCTTGAGGCAGTGAGCGATTTCAGGAGGCTGGACATGCATTTATCCCAATTGACGAGACCAGCCTGAGAACCATGGGCGGGTGCGAAGGAGGAGACCTAATTTCTACAGTGTGTGATGGCGAGAGGGCATTCCAAGGAGCTGACACACTTCACCAGGGCCTCCTCATTCGTTCCACTGGTGTCTAGTGAGGGTCTCCTGTGTGCCAGGCTCTGTACCTGGGGGAACTGGGAAGGGAGGTCCCGGGGGCACTGGAGAGCCTGCAGGCCCGGGAGGGCTGTGGAGTGGGGAGGTTGGGGGCAAAAGTGTTGGGTGCTGATTTATGCCCTTGCCAGCCAGGAAATGTGCAGTCTGTGAACCAAAGGCAAGAGTCCTGGGCTGGGAGTCTAGACACTTGGGTTCTGGTCTTGTCAAGGTTGCCAAATAAGCTTGCCCCTCAGAATCTGCTTGAATGCAGTGCTGCTCAATGGCCAGTGACTATTGTGTGGTTAGTACAGCTGGAAGTACTTGTGACCTTCTAGTGACCAAGTTCAATGCCCATGTTTGTGTCTGGATTTCACTTTCTGTCCATGCAGCCCCCTTGCCCCTCTCCTAAAAAACACATCTTGTCCCAGTCTTTCCCTTTTGCTCCTATAACTTCAGAAACTTTCCACACACCTACAACCCACAGATTTGTTTCTCTCAAACTTCTTTCCTGGGCTTCTGACCTAATTTCAAAATGCTTTTTGGATGTCTCCACTGTAATCTCAAAATAAATATGTCCCAAGATAAGCTCATTATTTCTCCCCACTTTTCCATACCCCCTTCAAAAAAATGTCACCTTTCTTTATTTCTGGGCTAACAATTGGGGAAGGCTGTGTTCTTAAAATGCTCCTTCTCCTTCTGTATGTGACAGGTCACCCAAAGCTATTGAGTCCAGGCCAGATCTTCTCCCGAATGCATCCCTTTCTCTGTATTTTCACTGTTCACACTATTATATGCACAGAACTGGCTCTGCAAGCTGTGGGTCCAGCACAAAATGGAGGCCTCCAGGGAGGTAGTGTGAGGTAGGGAATCAGTCTCCCTTCTCATGGAATTCACCCCCTGCCATAGATGAATGGGTAACCCCTAAGGAATTGCAACCAAAGAGAAGCTCCCTGCCTGCACTGGGAGTAGACAAGAGACCCCTGCTTACTCACCCCTGATGGGTCATTGCACTGCCAGTCCTGGGGCAGTAATGGCCACTGCTCTGTCCTAGCCTAAGACGCCAGGGGACATGTGCCCAACTCTGGACCTCCCTGAGCTTGTTTTGGCCGCCAAAGCAGATGGAGGGGGGTAAAGCAGAATGTGACCCCCACCATCAAAGAGATGGGGGTCAAGTGATGGGATGAGGGAGGGGAGACTCGGGGTAGCCCCAAGTGCCAGGGATCATGGAGTCAATGTCTGAGAACTTGTCTTAAGGAGGCAGTGGGAGGGGGACTGCTCCAGAGCAGGTCCTCAGTACATCTCCACTGTCCTGTGGACTCTGTTCACAAAACACAAAGGCAAAGATAACAGGGTCAAGAATTTCAAGATGGCGCCCTCTGAGCATTAAAATCCCGCTTACAGGGCCCATCTGAATATGGAGTCCTGGGTAGCTGCTCTGGTCCAGATGTCCTGCTGCCCATGTCCTGACTCACCATGCTCACTGTCAGTCTCAATCACGGTTCACCTTGCTTTGTTCTTTCTGAACGACTCAAAGGAACCAGATTCACAGGAAGTTCTTAACTAGAGGCTGTAGTTATATAGGGTTATATTTGGAAATACATCAGGTGTGTGATGCTGTCACAACGATGGGAAATGCTTATGGAGTTCAGCAGGCAAGAATTAGAGGTGCTGAACGTCCAGCAACAGAGCCACTGCCTGATGCTGTGATGTCCTGTGATGTCCTGCTCCTTTGGTACATGCTGCTCCTTCCCGGGGTGCCTGTTCCGGGCTCCTTGCCTTACACGAATCCTTAGCTACTCATCCTAAAACCTGCCATGGTCTAACCCCAGAAGCAGCATCTGTGACTCCTGTGCATCTACCTTCCTGAGAGTCCCTATTTTGTTGTGCCACAGTCACTGACCCACCTACCCTCTCCCTCACAGCTGCCACCTCATGGAGAACTTCAGTCCAGGAGGAAAGACTCCGGGCTTGGAGAGGAGTGCCAGCCCTTCCCTGACTGCGGTCCTCTTTATGTCATCCATGAGCAGGGAGGATCTGGTAAGGCGTTTTTCCCCTCTGAGGCTTCCAGCTCTGAAGTTTGATTCCCCCATTCTGCCATCATCAGAAAGCCCTCAGGTGCTTCTCTGACAACAACCCTTCAACGGGCGCCATAACCTTGATGGATAAGGCCACATCCTTGCCTTCATTTCCTCTGTCTCCCCCCCCACCGCCCCATCCAGCCTTGGACTGAAGATGTAAATCATCTTGGCTTTCTCCAGAGCACACACACCTCTAGGAGGAGAAGGAAGATGGGAAAGAGGGGAGGGTACGAATTAGCATTCAGACCTGTTCAAAATAAATTATTATTGTGGTAAAATATATATAATATAAACTGCAACCTTTTAGCCATTTGAAAATGTATAATTCAGTAGCATTATGTGCATTAGGCACATTCTGATGTTGTAAGACTATCACCCTGACCCATTTCCAGAATGTATTAATCATCTTGAACAGAAATTGTGCACCCACGAAACCCACGAAACCCACGAACCATGAAGTCTCCACACCTCCCTCCCCTCAGCCCCTGGAGACCACCATTCTACATTCTATCTGTACAGATTTGCCTCCTCTAGGAAACTTATGTGAGTGGAATCATTCAGTATTCGTCCTTCTGTGACAAACTTACTTCACTCAGTGATATGTCTTCAAGATTCATCCAAACTATAGCTCGTGTCACAATGTCCTTCCTTTCGAAGACCAAATCATCTTCCATTGTCTGTAGCGACAACACTTTGCTTATGCTTTCATCCATCGCTGGATACTTAGCTTGCCCACCTGTTCTTTTTAAAAGAAAAGTGTTTCTGGGTAACCCATTTGAGTCGGGGGTGGGGGGAGTGTGTCGAGAGAAGAATGAGCTTCAGACACCCAAGTTGATAGGATCTCTCAGGAGCCTTCCACTCAGGAGTGGCTGAGTCCAGGAAGAAGAAGGGGAAAGAGGGAGTGGTCCATGGGGGCTCCAAGGCAAAGCACCATGGCCTCAGGATGCAAAAGGGAAGCAGGAGCAGATTGGTGAGTGGAATGAGCCGAGTGAGGAAGAGCCCTGGGGGCCCGGCTCTCAGCTGAAGGAAGGAGGGGGAGGACAAATGTGTCCCGGAAGATAAGTAGAGAGATGTGGCAGTGACACTCTTGCTCTTGGTTCAGAAAAGGAAGGGGGCGGGGGGAAGGTTGGTAGGGGAGTTTGCAGAGGACCCGCTACATAGTTGTCAGGCAGGGTCCAGTGCAAAATGAAAAAGCAGAGGAAAATGCAGTTTAAAGGACTAAAATTCAGAGCTTTTCCCTTTCTTCTGCCATCTGGCGCAACTTGGGTATTTTTTTATTCCTAAGATTTTATTTATTTATTTGAGAGAGAGAGAGCACAAGGGGCTTGATCCCACACCCTTGAGATCAGACCTGAGCTGATACCAACAGTCAGACGTTTAACCGACTGTGCCACTCGGGCACCCCTCTCAATTAAGGCTTTTAAAGAACATTTTCTATTTAATATTGTAAATAAAGAAGAACCAAATGTTTAAATTATTTGTGTGAATTTTGTCATTCATCTTTATATTGTGCCAGTTATATATTCATTCACTCATTTACTATTTTTTTTAATTTTAAAAGGATATTTATTTATTTATTTATTTAGAGACCAAGTGGGGGAGGGGCACAGAGAGAGAAAGCAGACTCCCTACTGAGCATGGAGCCCAAGGTAGGGCTTGGTGGGGGAGAAGCGCCTTGATGGGGGGACACCTTGTTGGGGGTGGTAGCTCCATTGTGTGGGTTCCACCCAGGACTTGATCCCATGACCTAGAGATTGTGACATGAACTGAGACCAAGAATCAGATGCTTAACCTTCTGAGCCACCTAGGCACCCCTGTTTCTATGAGTTTGAGAAGACTTTCTAGTCTTGGGTTATATCCACTTCTGGCTGCTCTGAATAAGCAGGCAGTTTATTTATTTATTTTAAAATTTTATTTATTATTTGTCAGAGAAAGAGCACACAAGCAGGGCGAGTGGTGGGCAGAGACAGAGGGAGAAAGAGACTCCCCACTGAGCAGGGAGCCTGATGTGGGGCTGGATTCTAGGACTGCAGGATCATGACCTGAGCCAAAGGTGGATGCTTCACCGACTGAACCACCCACTCATCCCAGCAAAGGCAGTTTAAATGAAAATGTAAAAACTTTGGGGCGCCTGGGTGGCTCAGTGGGTTAAAGACTCTGCCTTCGGTTCAGGTCATGATCCCAGGGTCCTGGGATCGAGCCCCACATCGGGCTTTCTGTTCAGCAGGGAGCCTCTCTCTCTCTCTGCCTGCCTTTCTGCCTACTTGTGATCTCTGTCTGTCAATAAATAAATAAAATCTTTTAAAAAGATGCAAAAACTTTAACTCCTATGCAAAATCACCATTACGAAAGTCACATTTCATAGCTTACACATACATATATATTTCATTCTTAACACCATCAGGAAAATGCTGGGTGAAATTAAATCCACAATGTTTATTTCACTTTTGGAAAGGCACACCTACCTCTACCTTCAGTTCACCAGTCGGCAAGGAAGGAAGAGAGGACTTTTAAAGAAAGGGAACTTGGGTTGTTGTTTCTTTTTCTTTCTTTTCATGTCATCATTTACGTTGTAAGTGGCTGGTTAGTACAGAGAAGCAGCATGAGGGAGAAAAGGAAGGATATGATAGGGCTCCTTGGTCATTTGTGTTTCCTAGAAATACCATCGCCATCCTTCTATATTTGAAGCAAGTTCTGGTTTGAATGGAAAGAGGGGCCCCTTGGGCTGTCAGGGCCCCCCTCACTCAGATACAGCTGTGTGGACACAGGATGTGAGCACAGAACTCCTGTGAGCCCAGAACGCATGGGAGTTGAGCCAGTTTCAAAGGCAGGACAAGGTGAGGGCATCGTGGAGCCACATAGCAAGCATAGCCAACACTGCATGGGTGGCAAAGGGCGGAGACACCCACTCAACATATCTCCTCTCTTGTGACCATGCCCATTGTCCCACGGGTCTTCATTTAGAGCACACAAATTGTAGATAAAAGTATTAAGTGTTCAAGACAGTGGTGGCACAGCAGTGAACCAAGTATGGGCCTTTCTGAGTGTGGGGTCTTAAGTCCTTGTACAGATCTTGGAGAGCGACCCAGTAAAGACCCACCTAAAAGGAAGGAGGGACAGAAAAGCACGGGGAAAGCAAGAACCAAGGATGTATGCTGAGCAGCCTGCTTGAGCCCCAAGAGTGTGAGCGGAAAGAAGCAAGAAGACCAGCAAAATGAAGAAATGACAACTAACAGCTGAGAGTAAGAATGCAGGCAGAAATACTTCCAAAATTATGTAGAAGAACTAGAAATCCATGGCTTTCCAGGGCCATTCCATGTAGTAGAGGCCCTCACGCCTCAGTGAAACGTGAGTCCCACCAGGGTTTTGTAGCTGAGTCCACAGATGATCAGGAAGAGCTGGTGCCATCTTTAAGAGCTGGTGGAGTTACAGTGAGTATTTTTTGTTTTAAACACATCTATGCCAGGGGTGCCTGGGTCGCTCAGTCGGTTGAGTCTCCAACTCTCGGTTTCAGCACAGGTCATAATGTAGGGGCCAGAAGATCAAGCCCCATGTCCTGTACCGCATTGAAGGCGGCACCTGCTTGAGATTCTCTCTCTCCCTTTCCTTCTTTCCCTCTCCCCTTCTTCTTTAAAATAAATACACAAATACACACATCTTTAAAAAATAAAAAAAATAAAAACCTGTATGCAATATGTTTTAAAAAGTTTTCTTCCCAATGTGTATAGTAATAGGTATATATTTTAAGTTCCAATGGCAGGAGAGTTACACTTTAGATTTCTAGAAACCTGCTTGTGTAGCATGCCACAAAAATGCGAGGCTATTATAGTTTCGACAGTCTGTAGACAACATTTAAATCTCTAGACAATTGCACAGAGAATATTTGGAGAGCATAAGCTATGTCTTCTCTTTCTTTCAGTAACCAGTGCTACTTGGTTGAGACACACTTTGGATTGTTGGTAAATTTGTGTTGAAGGGCTGTGTATGGCTTGAGGAGGGGTTCAAAGTGAACCTGGTGGGGGGCCTTGTTAATTCTACCTTCATTTAAATTTGGTTTTCTTGAAAAGCTCATAGAAGTAGAAGAGATCTCAAAACATTAAGAAGCATGGCTTGCTTTGTGTTCTTCTGAAAATAACTAAATTGTTTCAATGAAATGTTAATTCTAACAAAATAGCCTTGAGTGAACAAATGTAAAAGGTTAAAAAAAAAAAAAAGGAGATAGCAACTCCTTTGGTAATCACCTCATCTCCAATTCCTTGTCTTTTAACATGAGAGATTTAAACTGTATGGTACTTTCCAACCTCAAATTCTGGGACTCTGGTAATATTTATAAACACAATTAAGATGGTCATCACTTAAGAGGAAATTAAGTACATTAATGTAAGAGGGTAATGTATTTTCTACCATATATTAAAATGAATACGATGTTGTTTACACAACAGAAGAGTAGATAGCAGGCAGAGAGTAGGGAGAAGGTCCATTCATTTCTTTAACCAGGAGCTGCTAAATACCTATGGCTACCCCATGCTACGCCCAGTGTAGGTTAAAGTAGAAGCTACCATCCCTGACCTCAATACATAGGAATAAAGCCATTGGACACAATGTCATCAAGAATAAGACTATAGGAAAGAAGGTGGGTACCCAGAGGAGTGGTCTCCCTGCGGGCCCAAGGGATGTTGAGTTTGCACGATTCCCCCTTGTTGAGAGCCAGGCTGGGTGTAACTGCTTGTCCGCTCAATGGGAAGAATTATGGAATATTTTAATAAATCATTCATTCAGCAAAAATATTTCTTGAGCACCTATTAAATTCCAGGCCCTGTGACAGGAACTGGAGATACAAAGAGGAGTAAAAGGAGTCCTGTCCTCAAATTGCTTGAAGGGTGACATTTAAGGACAATCGAGGTGACACAGGGTGGGGCAGCGTAGCAGTGGGGGTTGGTAGTCACAGCTGCAGGCTACATGGCGACCACCCACCCCAACTGCCTTTCCTAACTGGTGATGGTAAGCTTCCCGTTGTATCCGAATATGGCCTCAGCATCCTTCGTGACACAGCAACCAAGCAATCGCCACCCGTCAATCAGCCCTAGAACAAAAGATGGAACCTATTTGCTTCCCAGGGAACAAAGGACTGCAATCACACTGCACACATTTGCTAGGGGAGCACAGAGGAGCTGTTGGCTAGAGCTATTGGGGTGGGATTTGGGTGAGAAGTCACAGGGCAGATGGCCAATCAACGGACCTCAAAGGATGAATGGATTCTGTAGGTTAGAAACCACCAGCTCCCTTTCACTCCCTGCACTGTTGCTTTTTTTTTTTTTTTTTTTTTTTTTTGCAACGTGGAGAGAAATAAATGGCCCTTGGGAAACATGACATCCTTTTCTGTAATGGTGGAGCCTATTCGGGGTCTTTCGGTGGCCCTGATGGAAGGAGCAGACCCTCGGGAGACTACAGATAGGTAGTGTGGTGGAGCCATCTGTTGGCAGGAGTCCAGGTCGCTGGCCCAGCCACTGGGTTTTCTTTGGCAGAAGAATGTCCAGCTTCTTCAAGTAGCTGGTGCCAAGCAGGCCGGGCGCAGTGAGCTCATGGCATTCCCTTCGTCCTGGAGCTAGAGACTTAGGGTGGAGGGAAGTGGAGGGCTAGAGATAGCTCTACTGGCTTGGGGTTTGCAGCAGGCAGGGCATGGGGCCAATGGAGACAGGAAATCTTCTGGGCTTTCAGACATTGTGTCATATGATTGTTTATTTGGGAAGAGGAAGCCATCCAGGGAGCCCTGGTGCCCATCACCACCTCCTGAGGGAGAAATCCAGCTGGCACACATGCTACCCTCCTCACCCACATGCCCATGGAGCACATGCATGCACACACACACAGGCACACGTCCCCTCATCTCCTGCTTCACCACCCCCAACCCTGTGTGCACAGGTGAGGTGAGTTTGCCACATTCAAGGAGACCTAACAGAGCTCCAGAGTCCTGCCTACATTTCTACTTAGATCTTGCTGCCAGGGATTCAGTTTTCCAGTGTCTCTTGGGCAAGTCATGATTTGCTGAACCTCAGTGTCCCCGTTTTTTAAATGCAGAAAGGAAAACTTCTTCTACCTACCACCTGAGAAGATGGGCAGGAGCCATAAGGAACAGAATAGCTCCATCCATATGATGAGTAACTTCTGTCCTCCTGACAACCACAAGGCAAGATTCGTATGGAGTCACAGTAGACCCTTCCTTGTCTTCATAGTCCATCCCGCTGGACTATTCCAGACATTGAACAACCATCACCTCTCCAATCCCACTGCCTCTGTCCTAATTTAGACCCTGGTTGTGTGTACCTCAGCTTCTTCGATGGCCTTCACCCCATCTCTAGGCACCATGTACCCTCCTGAAGGGTTGCTCTGGTCATATTTCTCCTCTCTCCAAGCCCCTGAGACTTCCTCCTTGCTGACAGACTGAAACTCTCATTTAAAATTCCTCCCTACCTTTCCAGTCATCTTTTCTATTTTTCCTCAATCAGCCGCCTCTGTTACAGCCTCACCAGGCCGCTATTTCCACAACTGACTGCAAATTCTTACCGTTGTAGATTTGTTTCTTTGCCTTTGTTTTGGGATGTGTTTTTATCCAAGACTCATCCCAACTATCTAACCATTTGGAAAAACAACAAGATTGAGTTTCTGGCTCTGAATGGAGACTGATGAAAGTGTGGTCAAGTAGGGAGTCCTTGTCAGACCCTCACAAATAGGATCCTACCCCATCTTTGAGTCTAGAAAACCCTGTGGTCTGGAGTATCTTCATCAGAATTTCCTAAATTCCTTCATGTATGTTTGATCAGCTGGGTACATGGCTCACAGTGGAGTCCAGAACCCTTACGTGTCCCAGACACTGTTTCTCCCCTTCAAGCCTCACTGACCCTTTACTCTATGCATGGGGTAGACTAGATGTCCCAAACAGCTCCAAGACTCACACCTGTAGAGATATCCCTGGGCTCTAATGGAGGCTGGCCTTGTGAGTAGGTAGCTTCTACTGACAAATGTGGCTTTGTGTTGTGGATTTTTGTGTGACTGGGCCACCAAAAAGACATGCTGATTTGTTGTAGCCCTTATGGATGCAGGATGAGTTCGGGGGTCTAAGCTCCTGAGAGTCCACTGCTAACCCTTGGACTTGAGCCATGTATATAGATCTGCACATCAGCTCCCACCCTTATATGCAATCAGACCACAGTGCTGCTGCTGCTGGTGGTCTGTAACACTTGGGAGACATGAGTCTCATTACATGACATTTGTCCCCAGCCCAGCATCCAGGGAAATCATCCTGTGTCCTCAGTAGGCTCTGTGTCACAGGGCAGAAAGTCCTCTAGGGGTGGCAGTGGCTTTTTGAGACCACTGTTCCAGAATGCCTACAGGCATTTCTCATTGATGTCCTCTCTAGCCTCTAGCTAATAAGCAATGTCATGCTTTTCCAGATCAGTCTCATCCCATGTTGGACAAGGGATAGACATTCCTTGCCCAAGTAGTTTCTCTTCTCATTCCACCCACAGGCTCCTGCTTTCCTTCCCACTGGCGGCAGTCTGCAGAAAGCAGGACATATTCATTTTCCAGGGCTGCTGTAACAAATTACTGTAAAGATGGTGTCTTTATTAGACATTAGGAATTTATTAGAAATTTATTCTCTTACAGTTCTGGGGGCCGAAAGTCTGAAATGAAGCTGTCAGCAGGGCTTCTTCTGGAGGCTCTGAGTGAAAACCTGTTCAGTGCTTCTTAGCTTCTGTATTGCCACCAATCTTGGTGTTCTTTGGCTTCTAGATGTATCATTCCAATCTCTATAGTAGGACCTTATCTTAACTTGATCACATCTATAAAAACCTTATTTCCAAATAAGGTCACATTCACAGATTCCAGGTAGGCATGAATCTTAGGGGGACACCCTTCCGCCAAACCTACAGCAATTCAGTTAACAATGAAAGAGTTCACATGCTAGGAATGCAGTGATTACAGCCTTAGGAGTTTAAGAGAAGACAAGGGTGGAAAAATGTATTGTTTTAGGTTTGTACTATATAATTCCAAATGGTAAATTTAACATGATCTGGAAATGAACGATGGCTCACATTTTCCTGCATACTTTGGGTAAGGCTCGCACGCGAGGTCCTCCTGAACAGAGTACAGTCACAGCTTTGAGAGTCATCAGAAGCCAGTGTTCGCAGACCTTGGGATGAATGATGCAACAACATGAGTCAACAGTATCAGGGAACTGAAGGGGAAGAAGAGCTGTACTGTTTCAATACATATAGGTTCTGAAGAGCCCTGGCATTGTGAGTAATAATGGCATGGCCATCTTTTGTCGAGGTGAGAGATATGAAATTAACTAAGAATGGTGTATTTGGCATTCGTGAGCAAGAAAGAAAATGAAAAGGTGGGTTTTTGGACTTAAACAGGAAGAGAGGCTGCCTGGACACTATGGGGAAATCTTACGCGCACTGATGAAGCAATACATAAATATGTAAATATCTCTTTTCTGTGCATTATTCTAAACCTTCATCATTAAATCACTGTACTTCACATGGGCCAGGGGTTTCATAATGCATTTTGAAATCAGGTTGTTTATGTAGACAGGCACTTTGCAACAGATATTTGCCTCGTGCCCTGCGCATCCTGAAAGCAGTCCTCTCCTTTCACACAGCCTCTGAGTGGAGTGAGGGCTCTCAATTAAATCGCATTCTCAGGATAATTGCGCAGCACTGACCTGGTACTTGGCTAACTAAGGGAAATCCCGGTGGGGGCCCTAAGTGATTTCCACCTGGGAGTTCTCATGAGGGGAAGGAGGACAAGACAATATAAACTCAATGCGGGGGGCAGGAATAAAAAATAATTACATAATAATATATATATAATATACTATGTAATATGTCTATATAATATATCATACTAATTAAAGAGAAGTAATACTATGGTATTTTGAAAAATTGGAGGTGGAATTAGTCAATTGTTTCTGTGACCCTCATTGATTTAGAATGAAGCCACTCTGAGAATTGTGATTCAACAATTACTCGCACACCTGCAACTCAGACAGTTGGGAAGATCTTGAAGGAGGCTGAACTTACTAGAGGACCTCCCCTGCCCTGACTTGCTCAGCTGTTCAGCCATGCTTGGAATGCCAATGGCGGTCACTGACCAGTCCCATTGGTGACACCTAACTACCACCACCCCAGAGTGTCAAAGAGATATCTTGACCGACTGAGGCTTGTGAACTGTTTGTTGGGAAAATGATGGGATGGGGGGTCCCAGGGAAAGCTCATCCCCTGAGGTTAGGGGCTGGTTTTCCCATGGAGAGTCATATCAAAGAGGAGATGAACAAAGTTGGGGCCAGGTTAGAAGTGAGGTGCACCATTGAGAGACCCAAGGGAGGGTTGAGTACGTGGTTACTCTTTCTTGGAACATGGGGGAAGTCGTATCTCTTGGGCAGCTTTAAGTTGTCCAGTCTTACATGTTAATTCTCTGGAGCTACCAGAACGTTTTTTCAAATCTGTTGGCCAGAAGAGCTTTTGTAGGTCTTGATGTTGCAAACAAAATAGGTATATACGAGGGGTGTGGCCTGCCCACATTAGCTTCTTTTTAGGGCTGTTAGGGGCTGCAGCATTTTTTCAAGGGAGGCGGTAACTGGAGTTTTGGGTTAGGAGGTAGAGGGCAAAGTGAGCTATGGCCCCACTGGGAGCAGCAGGAGGCACTGGACCTGGAGGGAGATCTTCTGGAGGAATGATAAGTAGAACTTGCATATCCTTAATATTTTCCAGGGGAAGCTGGCCCCCAGGAAGGGATGGTGGTTGTGTGCCTGGATTACACATGTACATTAAAAAGAAATCAAGTATTAATAAGTTTAAATTAACCATGGATTAATTAAGGTTATATCTGGTGGGCAATTACAGATGGGTTTTAATTTTTTCTCTCTTTTCTTTGGCGTTGTTAAAGAAGAAATTGTTCTTGTTAAAATGGTAAGGAAGACTATTCGAGACCATGGCAAAAGGGGCGAAAAGGGTCAGGCTTGACAAGGACAGATGAAAATTTGTAGCCTAGGAAGGGCGGGGGTCAGTGGATGGAAAATTACTAACATCAAGGGTAGGTGGATTCTTGCTAAACTGATCTAACAGGATTCTTGCTAAAGTCAAGTCAGGGTGATCAAATATCAAGGGTGGGGGGATTCTCACTAAACTGACTTAGCAGGATTCTTGCTACCGCTGGGTTTGGCAGGCTGAAGACAGGGCCCGAGGGTGAGGCCTGGCCAAAAAAAGGGCTCAGAGGAAACTGTCTGAATGTGGAGTAAGAAGATTGGTCTTCGTGACACCTTATGGACCATACATGTATGACCATTTAAAAGAAGAAATGAAAATTGATAAAATTTATATTTAATAATAAAAATACTCGTCCAAGATATATGACAGCTGAATTCAACATATTATCCTGGATTGAATCCTAATCAGAATTTATTTCTTTCATTTTTGCCATGAGTGAGATAATTGGTGATATCTAGGTATGGTTTAGCTTAGATAATAGTATCAAAGGCAATTTCCTAATTTTAATTATGTAAAAATTGTTTGAAAACAGTCCTTGAAGACTTAGCCAGTAAAAGAGCATCATGTCGGGGCGCCCGGGTGGCTCAGGTGGTTAAGCAGCTGCCTTCGGCTCGGGTCATGATTCCAGGGTCCAGGGATCCAGCCCCGCATCGGGCTCCCTGCCCAGCGGAGAGCCTGCTTCTCTCTCTCCTCCTCTCCCTGCCTCTCTGCTTACTTGTGCTCTCTCTCTAGCTCTCTGTCAAATAAACAAATAAAATATTAAAAAAAAAAAAGAGCATCATGTCTTTAGCTCACTCTCAAATGGTTTAGGACAAAAATAATATGCATATAAGAGAGAGCAAGATAAAGTAAACATGGGAAATGTTTGCATTTGGGGAATCTGAGTGAAGGTATATGGGAATTCTTTATATTATCTTTGTAACTTTTCTGAAAACCTGAAATTATTGAATAAAAAAAAGAGAAGTAAACTACTTCTCAAATGCCACCTCTTCCAGGAAGTCCCTCTCAAATGAGATTGCATCTTGCCCACCTTGCCTTGT
Source organism: Mustela lutreola (assembly GCF_030435805.1). NCBI lineage: Eukaryota > Metazoa > Chordata > Mammalia > Carnivora > Mustelidae > Mustela > Mustela lutreola. Next base: position 25,452,310 of record NC_081300.1, read on the forward strand.
GGTGACATGGACCACAGTTATCTCGTAATTCTCTCAAAGCTTCTTTCTCCTCTAGAGGCAGCACAGCTGGATAGAATGCAGTGAATTCCCGAATTCACGAATCTGGGCCCCAGTGCTGCAGTTGTCACTTCTCATCTGTGGGACCTTGGTCATTACTACTGCTACTGACCCCAGATTTCTCATTGATAAATGACCATGAAATAGTCTTTGCGCCATTGTCAGGAGGAACACGCAACAATGCCTGTCACGATTCTGATTCTAGAGGGAGCTCTGTGAATGCTAATTCCCTTTTTTTCCTCTTCTCTGGAATTGGCCTTTAACCATCCTTGGGACATGGGTAAATTTTGAATACAATTCTTTGATCATTTCTATAAAATTTGTTCTAATAACTAATATTGATAATTTGCAATGTATCCACTGTGCTCAACACTTATTAACTCCTTAATGAATGTTGTTCATGGGGCAATATTTGCCTGCAACTTTTCTCATCTGGTCATCCCAGCATCTCTATGGGGTAGAAAATTTCTCATGATGATCCCCTTTTTATAGATTTGGAAATGGAGGCACCAAGGAGATGAATGACATGCTTTCCTAGGTTTCATGGCTAAGAAGTAGGAGTCTGGCAGGAGCCAGTAAATCCTATCACTTATGGCAAAGTCTACTGTTAAATACAAACACGCCAACTGCAAATGAGTCTTACAAAGTTCTCTGGGTCTCTATCCTCATGTGTTACCACCACCCACTTTACCATTCTAAAATGACTTTTCATTCATTTGGTTTACTATTTTTTTAACGAGCACCTATTAAGTGCTGAGTGTGTTAGGCATTGAGGCTGTCAAGATGGCAAAGGAGCTCTGAGTCTTGTAGGAAAAAAAAAATCAAATGAACAAAAATCGTAAATGCAGTGTAATAGCTGCTTTCTTGAAAAATATTTTATAATATTTTATAATATCACTATTATAAAATAATAAAAAAGCAGACCAGTCTCATCCTGACTGCTCTTAAGTTTATAAAAGTTTTGCCTGTGTGATTAGGCTCCGTAGCACTGAGACTCGCTGTTCAAACATAGAGCTCTCCTCCCATAGCTCATGGCATGGAAAGCTATTCAGTGATCTATAGGACAAACATCTGCTCTGAGCCAACTGTGCCTAGAGAAAGAATGAAAATCTTTCTGATTTAGAGATAATTCTAATTAGTAGAAAATCTCTCTTTTCTCAAACAAAACACCTTTTTCATGGCTGTAGCTGCCCTCAGCCCCAGAACCATAGTCTTATCATCTGCACCTGCCTTGCCATTCCAGGCTCAGATCTTCCAGGTACTCCCCAAATGCACCCTCCTCCATAGTTTTGGCTTAGAAGCATTAGCTGGGTCAGCAGAACCCCAAGTTGCCAAAGACCTTTTAAGGAAAGGAAAGGAGAGAGTCAACCTAAAGTAGGGGGACAATGGCTCCTAAGGCTTAAAGCAAAGAATATGATTTTGTCCCCGGAAGCTCAAATGACTTGGAATCGTGATATCTTGAATCTGAAAATCTCTTAGTTTCTGGGAGGGACCTCCCCAGACTTCTATGAGTTTTTGAACGGTTTGGTTAAGGTTGTTGCTCAAACTGTTGTGTGAATGACATTTACTCACTAGGAAAAGTCTGGCCTCTCTAGCAAATGAAACACGTAACACAACCCTATGGTCCAGATTCCCCTTTCACGTGTGTCCCTAGCTGTCTACTGTCACATCGTATTTCAGAGTGTGTCCCTTGTCTTCACTGTCCCAACGTGGTGCCTTTTATTGCGCATTTACTGCACGAATAAATGAAACGATTAAAAAAAAAATTCCAACCAGCAACCCTAGGAAGAAGGGTCAAGCAGAAGGTCCACAAATTTATTTTGGTGATTCCTGTAAAGGATGCCACCGAGTATCTCCAACGTTAAAAGCCAATACCCAGACGGCAGGCGGCAGCCCCACTTCTCTTTCATTAGTCAATGGCCAGAACAGGGACGCGGAGGAAGGCATTCGCTTTCTTGCCTGTCCTGGACGCCCCGCGCAGCTCAGGAATGCTCAGCCCCAGCGGGCATCTGAAGACGGCAAACTTCCCGCGTCTGGTGGCGGAGCCCCTGGGAGAACCCGCTGTCATCCGAGGGGACTCGCGCCAGGGCGGGCAAGGATTCCGTTGTCTGCCAGGAGCGCAGAGGGGAGGGTTGCAAAAACGTAGAGAGAAATCCAGTCCCTGTGTGCCCCCGCCTGCTGGTGGCCAGCACATCTGCCCGAGCGTGGCCTGGCGTGCAACCGATCGTGCCGTCCCGCCCGACCCTAGTGTCCCCCACCCTCAACCCACCCCACGCCGCCCGGCTTCCCTGGAATGGGCCCTTGGCGCTGTCTGTCACTGCTCCGCGCGGCGGTCCCACCTAGACTCTCCCGCGAGCACTGTAACAGCGGGGGCGGGGCTTGGAGGGACCGGGCGGAACCAAGCCCCCAGAGCCCGCCCCTGGCTGCGTAGCTGGGCGATTGGATGCTTTGGAAGGCCGCCTTCTAAGGCCGTCCAGGGGAGTGTCCCGTGGCTGTGGCCGGGTCCCTGGCGCGCAGGGTGCAGGGTGAGGGGACTCCGCTCGGCGAGGGGTGGGAGACCGCGCGTCCAAGCGGTCTCTAGGGCGGGGTTTCCCGTTGGGATTTGGGCGCCGTGAAATGCAGCAAGCCCATAGTCTCTCGTGTCGGAGAGGTATCTTTCTGAGTCGCTGGAATTCCGAGAGAATTTGGGAAACTTCTCGCCTCCACTCTTCACTCCCTACTTTCGGATGGGAAAGCAGTTGCTGAGTTGTTTTATTTCCTCCCCCAACCGGACTCTGTAAAAATAGCCGTGCGCCGGGGCGAGCGAGCCAAGCTCTGCCGCACCGCTGTCCCGGGCAGGGTGTGGACCTAAAAATACCCGGCGGTCGGGAGCTTGTACTCCGGGTGCGGGCGGGTCCGGCCGGGCCGCAGAGGGCGTCTGGAGACCGGAGAAACGGCGGCCGCCTGGCCCCTCGCCTCGGCCGGGGCTGTCCCTTTAAATCCTGGAGGAGGCAAAGAGAAAAAAGGAAAGAAAGAAAAAAGCCCCGAACGGATGGTGGCTCTGCCCGGCCCCCCACTCCGCCCCCGCGCCGGGTCCTGCCAGCCGCCCGCCGCCTCCGCGGGTCCTGGGCACCCCCAGCCGCTCCACCCACCGCCACAGTTACTGTCAAAATAGAAATTCCGCGAGCCGGAGAGGAGGTCAGGGCGCAGCAAGTGCAAGTGTGGCAGGCGGGGAGGGGGCGCGGAGCAGGGGGCGGGCGCGCGGAGAGGCGACCGTAGACATCCGGGCCCTTTAACCCCGTGCGCCCCCCGAGCCGGTGGCGCGGGCCGCGCGGGCGCCCGGCGCGGGGCGCGGGGCTGACAGCCGCGGCGCGGGAGGCGGGGCGCGAGGAGGGCGGAGGCGCGGCGCGGGGAGGGAGGAGCTGCCCGCGCGCCCGCCGCCGCCGCCGCCGCTCGGCTCCACACCCGCCGGCGCAGCCCCGCCACGAGACTCTGACAGCGCGCGGCCCGCGCTGCTCGGGCGCACAGGCACGGTCGGACCGCGGCGGCGGCGGTGGCGGCGGCGGCGGAGGAGGACGCGAGGACCGCGGCCCGGCGCCAAGTGCGGGAGGCGCGCGGGGCTGGCGGCGCGCAGAGGTGAGTGTCTTAGCGCGGCGCGCTTGGGCACCGGCTGCGAGGGTCACGGTCTCCCCCGCACCTCGGCTGCCGAGGCGGGTCAGAGGGTCGCGGGGCTCCGGGAGGGTGGCTCCGCATTGCCGACGCCGGAAAGCGGTCTCGGGGCTGTTGCTAGGCGGCCGGCGGTCCGCGCGCCCCGGGGCGCCGGCGGGGGCAGGGGCGCCCCCAGCGCGGCAGGCAGGAGGCGGGGGGCTGCGGTGGCTATTCAGGGGCTCCGTGCGGCAGCCATGCAACGGGAGGAGGCGGGAGGAGGAGAGAGGGAGGAGGGGAGAGCCAGCGGAGAGCGAGCCAGCGAGCGGGCGCCGCGCCTCCTGGCTGGCACCGCGGCCCGGAGCGAAGTGGCGCGCGGGGCTTGGAGGGGAACTTCTGCGGGCGCGTGCGGGCCCGGGCTTGGCGGCGCCTCAGGGCCGGGACAGGGCGGGCCTGCCGGCAGCCACAGGTGGTTTCTGCCAAAAGTTTTACCGCACTTCTGCCGGGAAGGCGCGGGAGCGTTTTGGAGAGTGACGGTTTCCCGAGACTTTGGCATCCGCATGTCACACTGTCTTATCTCGAAGATTAGAAAGGGGGTGGAGAGCCTGGGATCCCGCATCTCGAGACGCGGCTCGCGGGCTTCGTGCGGTCTCTGCCCGAGGTGGCGCCCTTGCCAGACCTTCCGGATTCACGCGGCTGGCCACTGAGAAGCTGCGGGAAATGGGCTCACGCACACGGTTCCTGCGTGCCTTGGGAAAGTTAAGCTGAGGCCAGCCCGGTACTTGTCGCTCACACGGGGCAGCGCAGGGTCTCTTCCTAGGAACCGCGCCAGTCTTCGCTCCCAGGCGTGCGCTTCTCTTGCTCCTTTGAAATCGAATTGTCTCTGGCCGCTGTGCTGCTTTGTTATTCGGGCTGCTTGTCTGATTTCATTAGGAGGAGAACTAGGAGGAGCCAAAGAAAAGCAAAGCGGCAACAACTCTCGCTTCCTTTGGAACCAGCTGTAGAGGCTGGTACCCACATCTAGGCCAGGAGGGTCCAGGAACAGAGGGAGCCTGGAGACGCCGGTGTGTGCTCCCTACTCCGGGAGCTTCACCCGGCCCTTCGCAAGGCTGGGGTTGGGATTTCTCGGGTCTGCGGGACGGAAAGATGAAGGTGGGAAGGAAACCGCCCTCCGAAGAGGAAGGTGTGCCGTGGTGTAATCAGTTCTGGGAGAGAGGCTCCAAGAAGGCCAGTGGTTTGGCCCGGTTCCTTACTGGCCAGTTGTCGAATCTAGGGCCGCGAGGTTAGAACCACCCCGGTAGGTCCATCCTGGGCTGAAAGGAATCTTTATCCCCGGAGTGGGTCTGATCCCCAGCTGGTGCAAGTGTGCACAGAACTGTGTGAGAGTTGGTTGGAAACACTGAGTCCTTCATTCCCACCGTTCCTCCCTACTCCCCCAACCCCACGGAGCACCTGAGCGGAAAGGGTGCCCTTTGCTTTAAAAAGGAAAGAAAAAAAAAAAAGGTCATGGGGATTTTGAGCAGAAAGATGTTCTAGAGATATGAGGAACTCTCATTTTACAGATGACCCAACTTAGGCCCAAGGGAAAGTGACCTGCCACGGTGGTTAGAAACCCCAGGAGATGAGAAATGACATCAGCCTCCCAGACCAGGGTGGAGAGAATTCCCTCAGCAAGGCGTCTGGAGGGCCTGAGATCAGAAATGCCACCCCAGACCCCAAGCCCATTAGGGGCTCATTATCTGGTACTTTCTATAGCTATGCTTGCCAGCTAATGTGGTATATTTTCTGTTCTCTGTCCTTGGCTTAGGAAAAAAAAAATCAGGACTATCCCTGAAGATTCCAGTCTGACTCTTTTCCAACTTTTCCTGTTCCCTTCTCACCCCAAATTCCTCAAACTCCTTTTGTAACATAATGCAGCTTGATTGGCCAAGATGAGTTTGCAGCTTGTCTCATTGTGAAGCACCCTCTTTCCGTAGGATGCCAGAACTCTGTTTTCCTGGTAATTAGGTTTTACAGATATTTTTGAAAGGGAGCCCAATTCTGGATCAATTACACTTGGACACAAATGTTGTGCTGTTGTGGATACCAAATGAGAAGGATGAGCAATTATCTGGGGGTGTTGGAATAAATGTTGTTGTGAGTATTTGACACAGCTATTAGACATCAATGAGTGGGTTTTCAGTAAATGTTTTTTGCGCTGTATTTTATTGAGCAAACAAAGTGTCTTAATTAAAAAGAACTGGGAGTTGGCCACTTAGATTTTAGCCCTGTGTTTCTTACCAGTGGGTATGGATGGGAAGGGTTTGAATGGGAAACAGAATGACTGTCGAGACCTTCCTCTTGCCTCAGACCAAAATATTTTAGGGCAATGCTCCTTCAGCATATACTGTCACGTACAGTCCGGCGGAACCGTATTCAATCAAAATCGGTCTGGGTGCGGTGTATGTCAATCTGTATTAGTCAGAAGTGACTTGTAAGAGAGAATATTTTGTAAGTTTTATTGCTTTCAAGGGTATGCAGTATCAAGAATTCAAGGCTAATGCAATGTGGCCAAATAGAATTTTTCTGCTCTCACGAACAGATAAGAATCGGTGTCCCCACAGTTGTGCTGGGGGCCCCTGTAGAAGAAACCAAGATCTGACGTCATCATGATGGTCCAGGGCTAACATTGTGACAGTGCCTTTTCACTGTCATCGCATGCTAATGTCATGGCCATCCCCAAGTGGTATGGAGTTCAGCTCTGTGTCCATCTTACAGATG